>NC_090445.1:1516610488-1516967988 GCF_031143425.1 Pleurodeles waltl | reverse complement strand
ACCTTCAATGATTAGGATTTATACCCTGCAAGACCATCTCCGCCTGAAGATACCATTGCTTACAATCGGGTTGTAGCTAGGGCAGCTGTGTATCACAAGGTGCAATTACATACAGATCACATTTAGGATGGCTTCTCATTTGACACACTAACATCTACTCATAAGGATTATTAATGTCTTCCTATGCTCCCAGGCATGCTTAAACATACAGAGGACATTTTCAAAGAGCCAGTAAAGTCTAGAATTATCACACCAAAGGTAGACAAAACGTATAAACCTGCACCTTCAGATCCACTTTTTATTAGAGCCCAATTGCCACCTGACTCTGTAGTCAATGATAGACAGTCCACAGGGGATGCTCCTCCCCCAGAAAAGGAAAGTCGTACATTTGACACAGCTGGGAAAAGAGTAGCAACTCAAGCTGCTAATCATTGGAGGATTGCAAACTCTCAGGCACTGTTAACAAGGTATGACAGAGCTCATTGGTATGAGATGGAAGATTTGTTGCAGTACCTTCCACCAGAACACCAGAAAAGGGTGCAGCAGATAGTAACAGAGCTCTTTAATAATCATATTAGATCCGCAATAGATGCAGCAGATACAGCAGCAAGGGGTATCCATACCAGTGTAATCATTAGAAGGCACGCATGGTTAAGAACTTCAGGGTTTAAACCAGAAATACAACAGGCAGTGTAAAATATACCCTCTAATAAGCAACACTTATTTGGCCCAGAAGTCGATACCACCCTAGAAAAGCTGAAAAAAGACTCTGAAACAGCTAAAGCAATGGGTGCCCTTCACACTACCCCTACTAAGGGAACTTTTTGCAGGGCCCAGTTTAGAGGTGGCTTCAAACAATCAACCTCAGAGCTATCCACATCCCAACAGAAACAAGGGCCACATTTTTACAATAGAGACTCCTTCAGAGGCTCTTACAGAGGAAATAATTATCGAGGGAAAGGTACATCAACCACCCCAAGAGGTTCCTCCACTTCAACCAAACATTGACTTTTTACACGTCCCCACAGAGCATACATCTCCTGTGGGAGGAAGACTGGAAATTTTGTTTACCAACAATGGCACACATTACTACAGATCAATAGGTTCTATCAATTATCCAACATGGTTATTGCCTAGAACTTAGCTCTATTCCACCAAACATTCCCCCTCGTTCGCACATACTTTCTCGGGAACATCTACATGTATTAAAACAAGATGTACAATCGCTTCTACTCAAAGGCACCAAATAGATGGTACCTATATCCCAAAAGGGTTAGGAGTATATTCCCTATATTTCTCATACCAAAGAAAGATGGTACTCTCAGATCAATCTTGGACCTCAGACCCCTCAATCAGTACATTCTGTCAGAGCATTTTCACAATGTCACTCTAGAGGACATCATTCTCCTGCTACAGAAATGAGACTACATGATATCATTAGATTTAAAAGATGCTTATTTCCACATTTCCATATATCCAGCACATCGCAAATTTCTTAAGATTTGTGATAGCAGGCAAGCACTACCAGTTCAAAGTACTACCATTTGGAGTAACAGCACCAAGAGTATTCACCAAATGCCTTGCAGTGGTCGCAGCATACCTCAGAAGACAACATATACAGGTCTTTCCCTATCTGGATGACTGGCTCATAAAAGCCAGCACCATTCAAACCTGTCAACAGCACACCGTACACAGTGGACATCCTACACAACCTTGGGTTCAGCCAATTACCAAAAATCTAATCTGCAGCCAGCACGAATACAACCATATCTGGGAGCAATTCTGAACACTCAATCAGCATTAGCATACCCAAACCCACTGAGAATTCAAGCTTTCCACAATCGCATGTCTCAACTACCATACAACCACACTTACATAGTGAGTTTGATATGAAACGCTTGAGAATGATGGCCTCATGCATAGCTATAGTACCCAACGCACGTCTAAACATGAGACCACAACAGCAGTGTCTCTCGCAACAACGGTCTCAAGCACAGGGTCAATTTCAGGATCTAGTGTTGTTGGACAGGCAAACTTACCAATCTTTGCAATGGTAGAATCACACCAACTTATTAAAGGGGCGGCCATTTCAGGACCCTGTGCCACAGACCATAATCACAACCGATGCATCAATGATAAGTTGGGGAGCCGATCTCAACAAACTCAACATACAAGGTGAATGGAACTCAATTCAACAAGCTTATCACATAAACCATTTGGAATTGCTAGCAGTGTTCCTAGCACTCAAAGCTTTTCAACTACAGATTCTACACAAAACAGTGGTTAATAAGGACAGACAACATGACCAAAATGTATGATCTGCAAAAACAGGGGGACGCACACTCATCTCAATTGTCCCTTTTAGCACAAACAATTTGGAAATGGGCAATTCACAATCATATTCAGCTACTAGCAGAGAATATCCCAGAGATGAACAACCAACTAGCGGACCTCTTAAGCAGGACACAGCAACAAATACACAAATGGGAGATTCACCCACAAGTCATTCAACAATACTTCCAGATGTGAGGAACTCCAGGTATAGACCTCTTCGCCACAAGCGAACACGCAAAATGCCAAAACTTCTTATCCAAGTACCCCCACCATCAGTCCAAGGGCAATGCTTCATAAATCGATTGGTCAGGGATATTTCCTTACGCCTTTTCCCCCTCCCACTAATTCCATTTTTAGTCTGCAAGATCCGTCACACCTCCCTCTCTATGATGCTCATAGCTCCCACGTTGGCACATCAACACTGGTAAACAGTGTTGAATCTGTCTGTAGTACCACATCACAAACTACCAAACAGACCAGACCTATTGACTCAGAACAAAGGTCAGATGAGGCATCCCAATCTCAGTATGATCAGGCTCCTGAGGTCATAGAATTTGGTTATCTACAGCTTCCATCTGAATGTATGGATATTCTAAAGGAAGCACGTAAGCCTACAATTAGACAGTGTTATGCAGCTGGATGGAAATATTTTGTATAATACTGTCAACCCAAATACATTAATCCAGTTAAAGCATCAGCACAGGATATTGTCTGTTATTTGCTTCATTTACGAAAAGCAAATCTTGCATATAACTCAATTAAAATCCATTTAACAGCGGTAGCTGCTTACCTTCAAAAAAGACAGCAGACTTCTCTGTTTAGGATTCCTGTTATAAAAGCCTTCATGGAAGGCCTTAAAAGAATTATTCTACCTAGAGCTCCACCAGCTCCAGCCTGGAATCTTAACATTGTACTTAGAAGACTTACGGGCCCACCATTTGAACCCATGCGTTCTTGCCGTCTCCAGTTTTTGTCACGGAAGGTTGCTTTCTTAGTAGCAATTACTTCCTTAAGAAGAGTGTAGGAAAATGGCTTCCTGTGGCAGTTACCCCCCGCTTTTTGCCTGATATTGATGCTGACTTGACTGAGAAGTGTGCTGAGACCCTGCTAACCAGGCCCCAGCACCAGTGTTCTTTCACTTAAAATGTACCATTGCTTCCACAATTGGCACACCGATAAGTTCCTTGTAAAAAGTACCAGTGGTACCAAGGGAAGGTCTCTCAAGGGCTGCAGCATGTGTTGTGCCACCCTTAGCGCTCACCTAACACATGCACACTGCCATTGCAGATTGTGTGTGTTGGCGGGGAGAAAAAGGCAAAGTCGACATGGCATCCCCCTCAGGGTGCCATGCCCACAAAATACTGCCTGTGGCATAGGTAAGTCACCCTTCTAGCAGGCCTTACCTCCCTAAGGCAGGGCGCACTATACCATAGGTGAGGGCATAGCTGCATGAGAAATATGCCCCTACAGTGTCTAAGTCCATTCTTAGACATTGTAAGTACAGTGAGGCCATATTAAGTATATGGTCTGGGAGTTTGTAAAAAAACAAACTCCACAGCTCCATAATGGCTACAATGAATACTGGGAAGTTTGGTATCAAATGTCTCAGAATAATAAACCCACACTGATGCCAGTGTTGGATTTATTAAAAAATGCACACAGAGGGCATCTTAGAGATGCCCCCTGTTTTTTACCCAATCCTTCAGTGCAGGACTGACTGGTCTGTGCCAACCTGCTGCTGAGAGACGAGTTTCTGACCCCTGGGGTGAGGGCTGTTCTGCCCTCTGAGGCCAGAAACAAAGCCTGCTCTGGGTGGAGGTGCTTCACACCTCCCCCTGCAGGAACTGTAACATCTAGCAGTGAGCCTCAAAGGCTCAGGCTTTGTGTTACAATGCCCCAGGGCACTCCAGCTAGTGGAGATGCCCACCCCCTGGACACAGCCCCCACTTTTGGCGGCAAGTCCAGGGGAGATAATGAGAAAAACAAGGAGGAGTCACCGACTAGTCAGGACAGCCCCTAAGGTGTCCTGAGCTGAGGTGACCCCTGACTTTGGAAATCCTTCATCTTGATTTTGGAGGATTACCCCAGTAGGAATAGGGATGTGCCCCCCCCCCCTCCCCTCAGGGAGGAGGCACAAGGAGGGTGTAGCCTCCCTCAAGGACAGTAGCCATTGGCTAGTGCCCCCCATACCTAAACACACCCCTAAATTGAGTATGTAGGGACAACCCTGAACCCAGGAAATCAGATTCCTGCAACCTGAACTACAAAGAAGGACTGCTGACCTACAAGCCTGCAGAGACGACGGACGATGACAACTGCTTTGGCCCCAGCCCTATAGGCCTGTCTCCAGAGTCGAAAACCTGCAACCAGCGACGCATCCAACAGGGACCAGTGACGTCTGAAGCCTCAGAGGACTGCCCTGACCCCCAGGACCAAGAAACTCCAGTGAGCAGCGGCTCTGCTCAAAACAGCAACATCTTTGCAACAAAGAAGCAACTTCCATAGAACTCACTCTTCCCGCCGGAAGCATGAGACTTCACACTCTGCACCCGATGCCCCCGGCTCGAGATCCAGAGAAACAATACCACAGAGAGGACTCCCTGGCGGCTGCGACCCCGTGAGGGGCCCGAGATGACCCCCCCGCACACCCACAGCAGTGCCTGCAGAGAGAATCCAGAGGCTCCCCCTGACCGCGGCTGCCTGTAACAAGGGACCCGACACCTGGACCAAGCACTGCACCCGCAGCCCCCAGAACCTGAAAGAAGCGAACCTCCGTGCTGGAGTGACCCACAGGCGACCCTCTGCCTAGCCCAGGTGGTGGCTGTCCCGGAAGCCACCTCCCCCCCCGTGCCTGCCTGCCTGCACTGATAGTGACCCCCAGGTCCCTCCATTGAATCCTATCTAAAACCCGAAGCTTGCTTTGCACACTGCACCCGTTCGCCCCTGGGCCGCAGAGGGTGTGTTTTGTGTGCCAACTTGTGTCCCTCCCAGTGCTGTACAAAACCCCCCTGGTCTGCCCCCCCCCCGAGGACGTGGGTACTTACTTTCTGGCAGACTGGAACCAGAGCACCCCTGTTCTCCACAGGCGCCTATGTGTTTTGGGCACCTCTTTGCCCTCTGCACCTGACCGGCCCTGAGCTGCTGGTGTGGTAACTTTGGGGTTGCCTTGAACCCCCAACAGTGGGCTGCCTATGTCCAGGAACTGAGACTTGTAAGTATTTTACTTACCTCACAATCTAACCTTTACTTACCTCCCAGAACTGTTGATTTTTGCACTGTGTCCACTTTTAAAATAGCTTATTGCCATTTTTACAAAGACTGTATATGTTATTGCTCTAATTCAAAGTTCCTAGCTTACCTGTGTGGAGTACCTTGCATTTTATGTATTTAGTTCAAATCTTGAACCTGTGGTTCTTAAAATAAACTAAGAAAATATATTTTTCTATACAAAAACCTATTGGCCTGGAGTAAGTCTTTGAGTGTGTGTTCCTCATTTATTGCCTGTGTGTGTAAAAAAAAAAAAAATGCTTAACACTACCCTCTGATAAGCCTACTGCTCGACCACACTACCACAAAATAGAGCATTAGAATTATCTAATTTTGCCACTATCTTATCTCTAAGAGGAACCCTTGGACTCTGTGCACACTATTTCTTAGTTTGAAATTGTATATACAGAGCCAACTTCATACAAAGAGTTAGTGAAATTCAAGCATTCACTTTAGAAGAACCTTTCTTTCAAATTCACAAAATTAAAATAGTCCTTAGGACAAACCCACAATTCCTAACTTAAGTAGTTTCACCATTTCATATCAATCGATCAATGGAATTGCCAGTTTTTCTTTCCACAGCCATATTCAGTTGCTGAATGAGCTCTTCACGCCCTTGATGTTAAAAGGGCTCTCATGTATTATATAGATAGAACAAAAGATTTTAGAAAATCTAAACAACTCTTTGCGGCTTTTCAACAACCTCACAAGGGTAATCCTATTTCAAAACAAGGATTAGCTAGATGGGGATGAAATGCGTTTTCCATGGATTTTGAACATGACTACAGCTCAACGGAATTACACTTACTTTGGCAGAAAGGTAGCTCTTGGTCCAGAAAGAACCCTTTTTGTTATTTGGTGTAATACCGTTCAGTAGTTTGGGAGATATTAAAGAAAAATCAAATATGTATATATAGGGACGCGAAGGCTCCGCAAACCCTCTCGATCTCGTGCTGCGATCTGATTGGCCATCTTGAACTCTGCTTAAGCAGAGTCCCAGAATTTCATTTTTTTTTAAAGAAAAGATGGCAGGGTAGGGACACACTGACTCCTTAGCTCTGGTGTTGGGGTCCCAGAGGGATCCCACCAGGGCAAAAAAAGCATGTTTTTTCAAAATGTCCCCACAAATCGTGGTGGTCTGGCAAAATTAAAGGCTCACAGGGTTAATAAGGAGACCCCCGCACCTAACCACTAATTATACACCAACATGTTTCAGCCTTTACTGAAATAAACTCCTTCCTGGAGTACTAACCCCTTCCAGTTCCTAGGTTCTGGGCCATTGTCAGGTCAGAGTAATGTTTTAAGTTCTGGGATCCCCTCTCTCAGTCATCATGTCATATGAACATGCAATGGGTAAGACTATTTCTCACCTTGTCCTCTTGTAGTCACCCTGCAGCAGTCAGGGACAGACATCATCAGTCACTAGAGGGTGGAGCCTCACCTGTAGTCACATATTTGTCAAGGTGCCGACTCCTTAGAATCACCAAGAATCTCGGTCCATTGTCATCTCAGGATGCTGCAGGGCGTTGAGCTGCATCATTCCTAAATGCTGCATTGCCTCGAGGCCTCTAAAACGGCCCAATCTAAGCCAAAATCAATTAAGAAGGCTGCATCACCACCCGAAGCCTCCTTCAAAGCTCCCCTCAGTGCCAAGTCAGACACCACTGAGAGTGCAGTCTTCTAAAAACTTTGCGTTCCTTGATGTCAGACAGAAAAAAGCTGTTTACTTAGCTGGACACTGGCAAGAACCTTGCCAAGTCCTCAGCTCAAGGACTCGAGCATTGTGAAAAAATACAGGCTGGCCTTCGAGGAAGAACAAACTTCGAACCCCACACAACACCAACCTGAAAAAGGGTTAGGGACTTGTCACCTGCCCCCATCTTTCCACCTGTACCTGCAACACCACAACCACTGCCTCTACATTCACCTGACCCACCAGACACTGACTCAGACCCGGTTAGTCCTTTTCTCACTGCAGGATTGATGTGCTGAGCTTTTTGTACCCTGAGAGAGAAAACTATGTCCTTCCCCACTCCTTTACCACCGAATATTCCAATCTCAAGCCTTACCCTGTCAAAGCCCCACCACCAGATGATACCACTGTTAGAAATGGGGTTTTTGGTTGGCAGTCAGGTTGCCCTCTGTCCAAGCAAGAACCCTCACTCTAGTCAGGGTAAGTCACACACAATCCAAAATCAGCCTGTGCTCACCCTCCGGTAGCTTGGCACGAGCAGTCAGGCTTAACTTAGAAGGCAATGTGTAAAGCATTTGTGCAATAAATCATACAACACCATAGTATAACACCACAAAAATACACCACACAGTGTTTAGAAAAATATAGCATATTTATCTGGGTAATTGTAGGTCAAAACGATCAAAGTTGCAATACGAATTTGTAAAGATATCACTGAAAAGTGATATTAAGTGTCTTTAAGTCTTTAAAAAGCAATAAAGTGTCTTTCAAGCACAGAGTACCTGGTTTCTGGTGGGGAATCTCCTCAGAGGGCCACAGGAGAAGAGATGCGTGGAAAAAGGGGTGTGTGCGTCGATTTCCTCTCAGCACACACAGACTTGCGTCGTTCTTTTCCACGCGGGGAAGTCGGGCGTCGTTTTCCGGCGCGCAGACAGTCTCTTTTTGTGGATCGCGGGGATTACCAGATGTCCCGAGCCTGTGCGTGGATTCTCCTGCTTATTTTCCAGCTGCGCGTCGTTCTGCGGGGCTGCGCGTCGAAGTTTCGATCTCACGGTAGGCGTCGCGTCGATTTCTCCTTGGAAGTCGGGCGGCGTTGTCCTTGCGAGGCCGTGCGTTGAAATTTTGGTCTCACGGCAGGCGTCGCGTCGATTTCTCCTTGGAAGTCGGGCGGCGTTGTCCTTGCGAGGCCGTGCGTCAAAGTTTTGCACTCACGGTAGGCGTCGCGTCGATTTCTCCTGGAAAGTCGGACGGCTTTGTCCTTGCGAGGTTGTGCGTCGAAGTCTCGATCGTCCTGAGGGCGTCGCGTCGATCAGCGTCGGTGTGCGGCGTTTTTTCTCGCCGCGAAACAAGCTGTGCGTCGAAATTTTCGGCGCACGGAGCGTCCAAGTGAAAGGAAGAAGTCTTTTTGGTCCTGAGACTTCAAGGAACAGGAGGCAAGCTCTATCCAAGCCCTTGGAGAGCACTTTCACAGCCAGACAAGAGTTCAGCAAGGCAGCAGGGCAACAGCAAGACAGCAAGGTGCGCTCCTAACTGTTTGTGACTTTAAAGGCTCCCTTGAGCTACTGGGCTGACGAGCTCTGGAGCAGGCACCAGCATGCCAGGGAAGAGGTACTGAAACCGGGGGATTTATGGCAGCATTCCCAGCACCCCGCAAATATGTTCTCTGCTGAAGAAGGGACTAACCCAGAAACACGTGTCCAGAGATGCACAGTAAAGGCTGTACCTACTTAAAGGTGAAATATTTAAAAATTAATGGAGTTCGTTTTTTGAAGATACTACATCTACCATGATGCAATGGGGCAGATTAATTGCTGGGATGTCAGGCAGGTGCGCTCCTAACTGTTTGTGACTTTAAAGGCTCCCTTGAGCTACTGGGCTGACGAGCTCTGGAGCAGGCACCAGCATGCCAGGGAAGAGGTACTGAAACCGGGGGATTTATGGCAGCATTCCCAGCACCCCGCAAATATGTTCTCTGCTGAAGAAGGGACTAACCCAGAAACACATGTGTCCAGAGATGCACAGTAAAGGCTGTACCTACTTAAAGGTGAAATATTTAAAAATTAATGGAGTTCGTTTTTTGAAGATACTACATCTACCATGATGCAATGGGGCAGATTAATTGCTGGGATGTCAGGCAGGTGCGCTCCTAACTGTTTGCAACAGCAAGACAGCAGTCCTTTGTAGAAAGCAGACAGGTGAGTCCTTTGAGCAGCCAGGCAGTTCTTCTTGGCAGGATGTAGTTTCTGGTTCAGGTTTCTTCTCCAGCAAGTGTCTGATGAGGTAGGGCAGAGGCCCTGTTTTATACTAAGTTGTGCCTTTGAAGTGGGGGTGACTTCAAAGAGTCTCTAAGAAAGGCACCAAGTTCCCTTTCAGCTCAATCCTGTCTGCCAGAGTCCCAGTAGGGGGTGTGGCAGTCCTTTGTGTGAGGGCAGGCCCTCCACCCTCCCAGCCCAGGAAGACCCATTCAAAATGCAGATGTATGCAAGTAAGCCTGAGTACCCTGTGTTTGGGGTGTGTCTGAGTGAATGCACAAGGAGCTGTCAACTAAACCTAGCCAGACGTGGATTGAAGGGCACAACAAGATTTTAGTGCAAAGAAATGCTCACTTTCTAAAAGTGGCATTTCTAGAATAGTAATATTAAATCCGACTTCACCAGTCAGCAGGATTTTGTATTACCATTCTGGCCATACTAAATATGACCTTCCTGCTCCTTTCAGATCAGCAGCTGCCACTTCAACAGTGTATGAGGGCAGCCCCAATGTTAGCCTATGAAAGGAGCAGGCCTCACAGTAGTGTAAAAACGAATTTAGGAGTTTCACACTACCAGGACATATAACTACACAGGTACATGTCCTGCCTTTTACCTACACCGCACCCTGCTCTAGGGGTTACCTAGGGCACACATTAGGGATGACTTATATGTAGTAAAAAGGGGAGTTCTAGGCTTGGCAAGTACTTTTAAATGCCAAGTCGAAGTGGCAGTGAAACTGCACACACAGGCCTTGCAATGGCAGGCCTGAGACAGGGTTAAGGGGCTACTGAGGTGGGTGGCACAACCAGTGCTGCAGGCCCACTAGTAGCATTTAATCTACCTGCCCTAGGCACATGTAGTGCACTCTACCAGGGACTTACAAGTAAATTAAATAGTCAATCCTGGATAAACCAATCAGTAGTACAATTTACCCAGAGAGCATATGCACTTTAGCACTGGTTAGCAGTGGTAAAGTGCCCAGAGGTCAAAAGCCAACAACAACAGGTCAGAAAAAATAGGAGGAAGGAGGCAAAAAGTTTGGGGATGTCCCTGTCAAAAAGCCAGGTCCAACATGACCCCCTACCAGCCTAAAGCCAGGGGAGAACAATCACTATCCTGATGTACTTCCCTGTTTGAGGCGACAGAACAAGGACCCAGGCCCACAACAGTTCCAGTTCTTCGCCTTCCTGACTCCAATTGGATCACTCTGTCCATACTCTCAGGGCCCACTAAGCCAACCCATGGGGAACCTTTCTCCTTACCTGCGGATCCCATCTGTGCAGCACCTAATCTTACTTTGCTCACAGATGTATCCCAGGAGCAGGATAGTACCACCATGACCAACACAGTGGTGTTGCCCACTCTACCCCCGGGGTGTGACACTTGTCCCCTCCCCAGGGATAACTCTGTCCACCCGGACAGCAAGCCACAGTGGTTACTGACAGCTGTCAGAGATGAGAGCCAGGCCCCAGGCCTCTCAAAGCTCTCCCACCACTGTGGCTGTGGAGAGTGGGGGGCGGTAGCCCCAGGTGCTGGGCACCCTTTAACCACTCTCCCTTCCACCAGGTCAGGGATGACAGCCTGAACCTGGTCCTCCCCTCTGGGGCTCTGTACCCTCCCTCCTGGAGCGGTACCCCCAGAGTCCAACATGGTCAGGGTGCTTATAGAAGTCACCCTGTACCATTCCTCCACCAGTGCAGGGCTGTTAACCTGCAACTGGCCCTCCAACCTGGGGTCTGTACCTTCAGGTTGGACTAGGGCCCGGGGTGAGGCTTCCCTCCCCCTGCCCTCCCTTCTGGGGTCCAACACCCTCCAACTAGGAGTGGCCTCCTCAGAAGACAACATGGTAGGGGCACTGTTATCAGTAGCCCCTCCCTCCAGGTCCAGAGGGACACCCTGAACCTGGTCTTCCAGCCCAGGGTCTGTACCCTCAGACTGGATCACTGCCTGGCAAACCAGGACTTCCTGGGAGGCACACCTACCCCCCACCAGGTCAGAGTTTAACCTCTGCACCTGCCCATTCAACTCAGAGTCACCACCCTGAGGTTGGCCAATTGCCTGGCACAGCAGGGCTTCTTGGGAGGCACACCTACCTCCCACCAGGTCAGAGTTTAACCTCTGAACCTGGGTATCCAACCCAGAGTCACCACCCTGAGGTTGAGCAATTGCCTGGCACGCCGGGACTTTCTGGGGGGCACACCTACCCCCCACCAGGTCAGAGGTTAACCTCTGAACCTGGATATCCAACCCAGAGTCACCACCCTGAGGTTGAACCATTGCCTGGCAGGCCAGGACTTTCAGGGAGGCACACCTACCTCCCACCAGGTCAGAGTTTAACCTCTGAGCCTGGTTCTCCAACCCAGGGTCACCACCCTGCGGTTGAACCATTGCCTGGTATACCAGGACTTTCTGGGGGGCACACCTACCCCCCACCAGGTCAGAGTTTGACCTCTGAACCTGGTTAGCCAACCCAGAGTCACCACCCTGAGGTTGGGCAATTGCCTGGCACCCCAGGACTTTCTGGGAGGCACACCTACCTCCCACCAGGTCAGAGTTTAACCTCTGAACCTGGGTATCCAATCCAGAGTCAGCACTCTGAGGTTGAACAATTGCCTGGCACGCCAGGACTTTCTGGGGGGCACACCTACCCCCCACCAGGTCAGAGTTTAACCTCTGAACCCGGTTATCCAACCCAGAGTCAGCACTCTGAGGTTGGACCACTGCCTGGTACACCAGGACTTTCTGGGGGGCACGCCTACCCCCCAACAGGTCAGAGCTTATCCCCTGAACCTGGTTAGCCAACCCAGAGTCACCACCCTGAGGTTGAACCATTGCCTGGCAGGCCAGGACTTCCAGGGAGGCACACCTACCTCCCACCAGGTCAGAGTTTAACCTCTGAGCCTGGTTCCCCAACCCAGGGTCACCACCCTGAGGTTGGGCAATTGCCTGGCACGCCAGGACTTTCTGGGGGGCACACCTACCCCCCACCAGGTCAGAGTTTAACCTCTGAACCTGGTCATCCAATCCAGAGTCAACACCCTGAGGTTGGACAATTGCCTGGCACAGCAGGACTTCTTGGGAGGCACATCTACCTCCCACCAGGTCAGAGTTTAACCTCTGAACCTGGGTATCCAACCCAGAGTCACCACCCTGAGGTTGAATCTTTGCCTGGCATGCCAGGACTTCCTGGGGGGCACTCTCACCCCCCACAAGGGACACACCGTCCCCAAGGGCCACACAAGAGTCTGGTTGGCGCAGGTCTCCCGACCTCTGCCCATCCGGCAGAGTCTGGGTTTCCCCCAAACCAGAAACGGTTTCACCTGGGTCATTCCTGGGGGGCTCTGCTCTCAGAGCTGTCCCCTGACTCTCAAGGTCCTCCACTGGGGTCTGCAACCCCCTCTCAACCCTATGTCTGGACTTCTGCACCCCCTCACTAGGAGGGGTACTGCCAGACACCAGAACTGTTGGGATGCTGGCTACAGTCACCCCCCCAAGTTCTTCTGACACTGCGGGGCTTCCCTCAAAAGGTGGCCCTACGGTACAGGCTAGGCTTCCCTCCTGGTGTTCCCTCATGGAACCCTCTAGGACCTGGGACCTACCTGGGACACTACAATCCTCTCCCACCACACTCGGTTGGGAACCACCTAGACCACTCCCTTCAGGAGCACCCCCAAATGCCTCTTCAGACTCTCTGGTACTCACCCAGAAGTCTGCCTCCATTGTAAGTTCCCTGGGGTCAGAGAACTCACACTCCACCTGGTGTTGGCGTAGCTCTGGAAAATAAGGACCAGACATATGCTCTCCAGCAATTACATCACTCTGCCCTTCACATGTATTAACCACAGTACCCTTCACCCAACCACCCAGTAACTCAACCTTGGAAAAGCACTCTACCTCACCCTCCTGAGACTGGTGAGACAGTATCTGTCTGTCCCTGACACTCAACCCAAACTCTTCTGGGATGTCTCTACACTCTATATCTAGGACGTCCACCAGGGGGGAACCCTTTTCTCTGTCACTCTCTGCTAGAGTCAGTAAAGTGTCCCTCCCCCAGTAGGAATATGACTCCCTGTGCCAGTTCCCCAATCCTTCTCAGGGACCCTGTGCATAACGGGAACTACCTCATACCCTTGAACTGTCTGGGGTGTGTCAACTCCCTTCTTCAAGTTGGGCACCACATCTCTGGGCTTGTGCCCTTCTTCAGCAGTACTAGATGCAAGATTTTTGCTGCCACCATCTGAACTGGACTCAGCCCTTCCGGCCTCCAGTTTCAGCTCTTTACAGCTCAGCTCTTGAGCTGCAATCTTTTCTTCTTCCAGGGCTAAGAGTCTTTTTGCCTCAACCTCTGCAAGATACTCCTCTAATTGTTGCTCCTGTCGCCTTTGACTTCAGAGCCATTCATCTATTTCTGGGTCACTGTCCAACTCTGAGTAGTCTTCCTCCTCATCTGAGTAGTCTTCCTCCTCATCTGAGTAGTCTTCCTCCTCATGTGCGTAGTCCTCCTCCTCATCTGAGGGGTACTTAGTCATTTGGTTTCTTGCTGCCTCTCTCTCTGCCCATCTTTCCTCCCCCCAGACTATGTAGTGATGGAGCATCTCCGCTTTAGTAGATCTCCTTGCTACAGGAAGGCCCCATTGTCTGCAAAGCTTCCTTAGGTCAGCCTTAGTGAGGTGGTCAGTACGAACAAAGAATGAGTAGGTACACAATCCCATTTTGATAAGATCTTATCAGCAAAAAACAAAATCCAAAGTCCAAAATATCAATAGTATATCCAGGAGGACATCAGAGAACCAAGAGCCAAAAAAGATGAAAAATCAAGTTGACCTTTAACTGTGGGTAGGTAGTGAAATACTTAGCTACTGTATGTCACTGCACAAACACAAGTCCTATCCTCACCGCTGATCACCAATGTTAGAAATGGGGTTTTTGGTTGGCAGTCAGGTTGCCCTCTGTCCAAGCAAGAACCCTCACTCTAGTCAGGGTAAGTCACACACAATCCAAAATCAGCCTGTGCTCACCCTCCGGTAGCTTGGCACGAGCAGTCAGGCTTAACTTAGAAGGCAATGTGTAAAGCATTTGTGCAATAAATCATACAACACCATAGTATAACACCACAAAAATACACCACACAGTGTTTAGAAAAATATAGAATATTTATCTGGGTAATTGTAGGTCAAAACGATCAAAGTTGCAATACGAATTTGTAAAGATATCACTGAAAAGTGACATTAAGTGTCTAAGTCTTTAAAAAGCAATAAAGTGTCTTTCAAGCACAGAGTACCTGGTTTCTGGTGGGGAATCTCCTCAGAGGGCCACAGGAGAAGAGATGCGTGGAAAAAGGGGTGTGTGCGTCGATTTCCTCTCAGCACACACAGACTTGCGTCGTTCTTTTCCACGCGGGGAAGTCGGGCGTCGTTTTCCGGCGCGCAGACAGTCTCTTTTTGTGGATCGCGGGGATTACCAGATGTCCCGAGCCTGTGCGTGGATTCTCCTGCTTATTTTCCGGCTGCGCGTCGTTCTGCGGGGCTGCGCGTCGAAGTTTCGATCTCACGGTAGGCGTCGCGTCGATTTCTCCTTGGAAGTCGGGCGGCGTTGTCCTTGCGAGGCCGTGCGTTGAAATTTTGGTCTCACGGCAGGCGTCGCGTCGATTTCTCCTTGGAAGTCGGGCGGCGTTGTCCTTGCGAGGCCGTGCGTCAAAGTTTCGCACTCACGGTAGGCGTCGCGTCGATTTCTCCTGGAAAGTCGGGCGGCTTTGTCCTTGCGAGGTTGTGCGTCGAAGTCTCGATCGTCCCGAGGACGTCGCGTCGATCAGCGTCGGTGTGCGGCGTTTTTTCTCGCCGCGAAACAAGCTGTGCGTCGAAATTTTCGGCGCACGGAGCGTCCAAGTGAAAGGAAGAAGTCTTTTTGGTCCTGAGACTTCAAGGAACAGGAGGCAAGCTCTATCCAAGCCCTTGGAGAGCACTTTCACAGCCAGACAAGAGTTCAGCAAGGCAGCAGGGCAACAGCAAGACAGCAGTCCTTTGTAGAAAGCAGACAGGTGAGTCCTTTGAGCAGCCAGGCAGTTCTTCTTGGCAGGATGTAGTTTCTGGTTCAGGTTTCTTCTCCAGCAAGTGTCTGATGAGGTAGGGCAGAGGCCCTGTTTTATACTAAGTTGTGCCTTTGAAGTGGGGGTGACTTCAAAGAGTCTCTAAGAAAGGCACCAAGTTCCCTTTCAGCTCAATCCTGTCTGCCAGAGTCCCAGTAGGGGGTGTGGCAGTCCTTTGTGTGAGGGCAGGCCCTCCACCCTCCCAGCCCAGGAAGACCCATTCAAAATGCAGATGTATGCAAGTGAGGCTGAGTACCCTGTGTTTGGGGTGTGTCTGAGTGAATGCACAAGGAGCTGTCAACTAAACCTAGCCAGACGTGGATTGAAGGGCACAACAAGATTTTAGTGCAAAGAAATGCTCACTTTCTAAAAGTGGCATTTCTAGAATAGTAATATTAAATCCGACTTCACCAGTCAGCAGGATTTTGTATTACCATTCTGGCCATACTAAATATGACCTTCCTGCTCCTTTCAGATCAGCAGCTGCCACTTCAACAGTGTATGAGGGCAGCCCCAATGTTAGCCTATGAAAGGAGCAGGCCTCACAGTAGTGTAAAAACGAATTTAGGAGTTTCACACTACCAGGACATATAACTACACAGGTACATGTCCTGCCTTTTACCTACACCGCACCCTGCTCTAGGGGTTACCTAGGGCACACATTAGGGATGACTTATATGTAGTAAAAAAGGGGAGTTCTAGGCTTGGCAAGTACTTTTAAATGCCAAGTCGAAGTGGCAGTGAAACTGCACACACAGGCCTTGCAATGGCAGGCCTGAGACAGGGTTAAGGGGCTACTGAGGTGGGTGGCACAACCAGTGCTGCAGGCCCACTAGTAGCATTTAATCTACCTGCCCTAGGCACATGTAGTGCACTCTACCAGGGACTTACAAGTAAATTAAATAGTCAATCATGGATAAACCAATCAGTAGTACAATTTACCCAGAGAGCATATGCACTTTAGCACTGGTTAGCAGTGGTAAAGTGCCCAGAGGTCAAAAGCCAACAACAACAGGTCAGAAAAAATAGGAGGAAGGAGGCAAAAAGTTTGGGGATGTCCCTGTCAAAAAGCCAGGTCCAACAACCACTATCTACCATGTGCTGCTCTAGAAGGCTGCACAGCTCCACCAGGTTAAAATTCCCACTGTAGAATAGGAGGATAACTTCCACCTGGAGAGGCTCTTGATGAGAGAGGACAGTCCACTGTCTCATTATCCCATGTTGGAAATTTGAGGTTGAACATGGACAACTGTAATAAGCTACTAAAGGCAAATGTTGTAAAACCCAGGTTCTGATAGAGACCTATAACCGCAGATTCTTCAACCTTTGAATATTTCTCAGGCATCAGACTAGATCTGGAAAGTTATGAGCAGTACCTCTACATACAAGTAAGTGGTGCCTTACGGTTCCCCACTGATGTCATTCCAGAAATGACATGCATGGCCTGTACAGGTGCTACTCCTACGTGCTGACGTCGATTGTTTATTTCTGCACCACCAGATGCAGATCCAGAGCTATCTCTTGTCTCTTTTAGATCCATTTTCAACCAAAACATTTTCAGTGTGCATAGGAAATGTCACTTCCCAGGGTGTCAGGATTCAAACGCTGTAAGGGCTGTCACAAACAAGTGTCTGTGACAGATCCTCACCCAGTTTGTGTGTGGTGCCTGGGGTCGGGCCACGATTCCAAGCCCTACAGTGACTGAGTGTCGATGAATCCAAATGCCATAAAAGACCAAGAGGCGAAACTCTGTCACGAAGTACTGAAAGATTCCACAAAAATCCCGGTCTGTGTCAAATGGTTGGTACTGGTCCCAGTACCTTCCTGGTCTAGAAGTTTCAGGAACCGTTTCTGAGGTTGGTTGTCGTTGGGCTCCAACTCTTCTCGTAAGTCAAAGAAAAAAAAAAAAGAAAAAATATCCAAGTGGGACTCATCCCTTCTTGCCACTCGCATGCTATTGAGAAGAGGCATGGGTGTCAGCAGACCTCTAGATCCTGCTCCCAAAGTTAATTGATGTCTGGGCCTAGCCTGTAACTTGTCCTGGCACAACCTGGGTTTCTGGGGCTTTCTGCAACACTGAGGCAGATTGAAGAGTTCAGCAAGGCCATGCTCCAACGCATTGGATACTTAAAGAGGCAACGTGTGAAGTATACTACCACCACCATCACCCCTCCGCCCGCCCCACCCACCCACTCAGCCCAAGTTGGAGCTATTGTGTTTCTATCACAGCATTGTTGACCGAATCATTCCCAACAATCCGACACCACTTGCAAAGGAGTGCGGGCCAGTCATGGAGTCGCATGGACCCCAGGCACAGTACCTTTTGGAAAACGATGAAACAAACGTTGCGCAGAGTTGGGGAGGTGAGGCATTGCTTGATCTGCTGCGGTGTCAGTTCCTTACTGCTACCGGGAAGCTGCGGCGTCAGTTCCTTCCCGCGAGGCAGGGGAGGTGGGGCCTTGGTTCCATACAGTTTCAGGGGAGGTGATGTGGCCTCTGTGGCGAGGCATCCGTTTTTTACGATCCGGCTAGGTTGATTAATCCAGCAGGTCAAAATGCGACGCGTCGACTCCGCCGTGTCGCGATCACCCCACAAGGCCACAGGTGCGGCTTCGGAGTCCGGTGTCTCAGACATCGGGGACACAGAACTCATGCTGTGGCAGCATTTTAAAGGTGCAGTGATGTCAGGCTTGTGGCATCGTCACTGTTGTTGCACTTAGCAAGGACCATAGCTCTGGTGTAGTCAGTGGCGCAAAGTCGGACAATGGTGCCAGTTCGGAAGTTGCTTTGGAGTCAATGCACTTGGTTTCTCACCAACTCACTCCCAAGGGCCCAGGAGCTGGATTAGGACCCTCTTGGCGAATCATGAGTCTCAGCAAGAGAGCCCAGGTGCTGGCAGGAGAAGTCATTGATGTCGCAGAGACTTCTATTATGGGGAAGCTTAGTTCAAGCCCTTGGAGAGCCTTTGAAAGCAAGATGTAGAAAGCAAAGTTAAATCATTTTACTCACTGGACAGAAGCAGCAGGCCAGCACAGCACAGCACAACAGGCAGAGTGGCAGTCCCTCCTGCAGCATCCAAGTCTTCTTCCTGGCAGAATGTCCTCAGTCCAGAAGTGTTCTAAAGTTGTGGTCTCAGAGGTCCAATACTTATACTCCTTTCTGCCTTTGAAGTAGGCAAACTTCACAGAAAAGTCTTTGTAGTGCACAATTCCCTGCCTTTCCTACCCTAGCCTCAGATACACTCAAGGAGTTTGGAGACTGCTTTGTGTAAGGACAGGCACAGACTGAATCGGGTGCAATTTTCAGCTCCTCCCACCACTCTAGCCCAGGAAGACCCATCCAGATATGCAGGGCACACCTCAGCTCCCTTTGTGTAACTGTCTAGAGTGAATTCACAAACAGCCCAACTGCCATCTTGACACAGATGTGTATTCCACTGCCAGGCAGAGGCACAGAATGGTTAAGCAAGAAAATGCACACTTTTTAAAAGTTGTATTTTCAAACTTAACATTTAAAACCCAACTTCATCAAAAGATGTGTTTTTAAATTGTGAGTTCAGAGACTCCAACCTCCATAGCTCTATCTGCTGCTAATGGGAAATTACACTTAAAAGATATTTCAAGGCAATCACCATGTTAGCAGTAGTTGTAGGAAGTTGGCTCTGTATGCACTATTTCAAAGTAAGAAATAGCATACACAGAGTCCAAGGGTTCCCCTTAGAGGTAAGATAGTGGCAAAAAGAGATAATTCTAATGCTCTATTTTGTGGTAGTGTGGTCGAGCAGTAGGCTTATCAGAGGGTAGTGTTAAGCATTTGTTGTACACACACAGGCAATAAATGAGGAACACACGCTCAGAGACAATTCCAGGCCAATAGGTTTTTGTATAGAAAAATATATTTTCTTACTTTATTTTAAGAACCACAGGTTCACGATTTACAAGTAATACTTCAAATGAAAGGTATTTCACTTAGGAACTTTAGGAACTTTGAATTAGCAAAATAGCATGTACAGTTTTCACACAAATGACATATAGCTATTTTAAAACTAGACACAGTGCAATTTTCAACAGTTCCTGGGGGAGGTAAGTTTTTGTTAGTTTTTGCAGGTAAGTAAACCACCTACGGGGTTCAAAGTTGGGTCCAAGGTAGCCCACCGTTGGGGGTTCAGAGCAACCCCAAAGTTACCACACCAGCAGCTCAGGGCCGGTCAGGTGCAGAGGTCAAAATGGTGCCCAAAACGCATAGGCTTCAATGGAGAAGGGGGTGCCCCGGTTCCAGTCTGCCAGCAGGTAAGTACCCGCTTCTTCGGAGGGCAGACCAGGGGGGTTTTGTAGGGCACCGGGGGGGACACAAGTCAGCACAGAAAGTACACCCTCAGCAGCACAGGGACGACCGGGTGCAGTGTGCAAACAGGCGTCGGGTTCGCAATAGGATTCAATGGAAGACCAAGGGGTCTCTTCAGCGATGCAGGAAGGCAAGGGGGGAGGGGCTCCTCGGGGTAGCCACCACCTGGGCAAGGGAGTGGGCCACCTGGGGGTGGCTCCTGCACTGGAGGTCGGATCCTTCAGGTCCTGGGGGCTGCGGGTGCAGTGTCTTTACCAGGCGTCGGGTCTTTGAAGCAGGCAGTCGCGGTCAGGGGGAGCCTCGGGATTCCCTCTGCAGGCGTCGCTGTGGGGGCTCAGGGGGGTCAACTCTGGCTACTCACGGTCTCGTAGTCGCCGGGGAGTCCTCCCTGTGGTGTTTGTTCTCCACAATTCGAGCCGGGGGCGTCGGGTGCAGAGTGCAAAGTCTCACGCTTCCGGCGGGAAACGTGTGTTGTTTCAAAATTGCTTCTTTGTTGCAAAGTTGCAGTCATTGTGGAACAGAGCCGCTGTCCTCGGGAGTTCTTGGTCCTTCTAGATGCAGGGTAGTCCTCTGAGGCTTCAGAGGTTGCTGGACCCTGTGGAACGCGTCGCTGGAGCAGTGTCTTTAGAAGTGGGAATACAGGCCGGTAGAGCTGGGGCCAAAGCAGTTGGTGTCTCCGTCTTCTCTGCAGGTTTTCAGCTCAGCAGTCCTTCTTCTTAGGTTGCAGGAATCTATCTTGCTGTGTTCTGGGAGCCCCTAAATACTCGATTTAGGGGTGTGTTTAGGTCTGGGGGGTTTGTAGCCAATGGCTACCAGCCCTGAGGGTGGCTACACCCTCTTTGTGCCTCCTCCCTGAGGGGAGGGGGGCACATCCCTATCCCTATTGGGGGAATCCTCCATCTGCAAGATGGAGGATTTCTAAAAGTCAGTCACCTCAGCTCAGGGCACCTTAGGGGCTGTCCTAACTGGCCAGTGACTCCTCCTTGTTTTTTTCATTATCTCCTCCGGCCTTGCTGCCAAAAGTGGGGCTGTGGCCGGAGGGGGCAGGCAACTCCACTAGCTGGAGTGCCCTGGGGTGCTGTAACAAAGGGGGTGAGCCTTTGAGGCTCACCGGCAGGTGTTACAGTTTCTGCAGGGGGAGGTGAGAAGCACCTCCACCCAGTACAGGCTTTGTTACTAGCCACAGAGTGACAAAGGCACTCTCCCCATGTGGCCAGCAACATGTCTGGTGTGTGGCAGGCTGCTAAAACTAGTCAGCCTACACGGGTAGTCGGTTAAGGTTTCAGGGGGCACCTCTAAGGTGCCCTCTGGGGTGTATGTTACAATAAAATGTACACTGGCATCAGTGTGCATTTATTGTGCTGAGAAGTTTGATACCAAACTTCACAGTTTTCAGTGTAGCCATTATGGTGCTGTGGAGTTCGTGCATGACAGACTCCCAGACCATATACTCTTATGGCTAACCTGCACTTACAATGTCTAAGGTTTTGCTTAGACACTGTAGGGGCATAGTGCTCATGCACTTATGCCCTCACCTATGGTATAGTGCACCCTGCCTTAGGGCTGTAAGGCCTGCTAGAGGGGTGACTTATCTATACCTATAGGCAGTGTGATGTTGGCATGGCACCCTGAGGGGAGTGCCATGTCGACTTAGTCTTTTTATCCCCACTAGCACACACAAGCTGGCAAGCGGTGTGTATGTGCTGAGTGAGGGGTCCCCAGGGTGGCATAAGACATGCTGCAGCCCTTACAGACCTTCCCTGGCATCAGGGCCCTTGGTCCAGGGGTACCAGTTACAAGGGACTTACCTGGATGCCAGGGTGTGCCAATTGTGGAAACAAAAGTACAGGTTAGGGAAAGAACACTGGTGCTGAGGTCTAGTTAGCAGGCCTCAGCACACTTTCAAATCATAACTTGGCATCAGCAAAGGCAAAAAGTCAGGGGGTAACCATGCCAAGGAGGCATTTCCTTACAGTAGTTCACTATCAGGACATGTAAAACACACCAGTACGTGTCCTACCTTTTAAATTCACTGCACCCTGTCGATGGGGCTGCCTTGGGCCTACCTTAGGGGTGACTTTTATATGTAGTAAAAGCAAAGGTTTAGGGCTGGCAAGTGGGTGCACTTGCCAGGTCAAACTGGCAATTAAAACTGCATACACAGACACTGCAGTGACAGGTTTGAGACATGTTTGCAGGGTTGCTCATGTGAGTGGCACAATCAGTGCTTCAGGCCCCAGAGTAGCACTTGATTTACAGGCCCTAGGCATCTGGTGCACTGTACTAGGGAGTTACTAGTCAATCAGACTGGGCAATCATGGATAAACCAATCACCAATACCATTTAGACAGTGAGCTCTTACACCTGCAGTGGTAAAGTGCCCACAGTCCTAAAGTCAACAAAAACAGGTCAGAAAAATTAGGAGGAAAAAGGCAAAAAGTTTGGTGGTGACCCTGCAAAAAGGGCCAGGTCCAACATCCATCTCTCTGGTCTAGACACAAGGCAGATCCCACTCTGGAGCAGTTAAAGGAGAGCAGGGCTATGGCATGCTCCCTGGGCTTATCTGCCCCACCTTGCTACCTACATCAGCCCTACTGTTCCTTTTGTGGCTTCAGTACCCCACACCACCAGCCACTTCAACTCCAGCAAGGCAGTTTCATTGCTGCAGCGGCAGCCTCCTCTATGGTCAGAGTCAGCAAGCAACTCAGTCCGCTAAAGACGCTGCATTCAGCCCACCTCTTATGAAAAACCCCTTTAGCATTCCCTTAGTGGATCACAGCTCCCGGCTGGAGGTTGGATCGGACGATTCTTGCCAGGTTGGCAGACCATCAGATTGGACAAGTATGTCCTGCAGATAGTCTGGAACAAAGGTATACCTTGTTTTTTCAGTGTCACTCTGCCAGACCTTACACTGTCCTCAGATCAACTGACGGAGGGCCATCTGTCCGTGTGATGACAGGAATTGCAAGCTGTTGTGGCTAAAGAGGATACATACAGTGTACCAGTGCAGACATTGGTCATGGTTCTTATTGCTGCTTTCTCGTGCCTAAGAAGGACAGAGGTCTTCATCTCTTTTTAGATCTGCTCCCTCTAAAGAAAAAATTCCAGGTGCTCACACTAACCCAGCTGTTAATCTGGGAGACTGGATGGTGGCATTAGACCTGCAGGATTCCATTATCCATATACCGATTCTGCAGGCCTATCAGCGTGGACTGTGATTTGTGGTGGGACAGAAGCAGTTTTTGTGGTGCTCCCATTTGGTGTCATCGGTGCCCCACGGGTATCCAGAAAAGTGATGGCGGTGGTGGCGGCGCACTTTCTGAGGTCACTGGTCACAGTCTTCCCCAACTTGACGATTCAATGTTGAAGACTATTTTGTTCCAGGCAGTCATTAACCACCTCCAGACTGCGGCAAACCTTCTCTCATCTTTGGGTTTACTATCAACTTACTAAAGTTACACCTGATTCCTTTTCAAACGGTCTCCTTCATCCGAGCTATTTTGGTCACAGTTCGGTTTCTTGCCTTTCCTGCGAAAGAGTCTAGCACATTCAAACTATGATCCTGATTGTAGGAAGCTGGCCTAGTGTGTGGTGGGACCTGAGGTACTTACACCAGGTCCAGGTATCCCCTATTAGTGTAGTGTAGGCAGTGTTTAGAAGCCAGGCTTTCTAGAGGTAGCTGTGGATGAGCAGCCAAGGCTTATCTCTGAGACATGCAAAGCTCATGCAATACCACTGTAGTCACACAGCTCTTACACACATGAAAGAAAACGCTCAGTGTTACAAAAATAAAGGTACTTTGTTAGTGACACAATACCGAAAAGTACCAGAGAGGTAACCCTCCAATAGGAGGCAAGTAAACACACTAAATATGTACACCAGTTCTCCGTAATAGACATAGAAAGTGATAGAAAACAGTGCACAAGCAAATAGACAATAGTGAGTCTAGGGGGAGCCCAAACCACATGCTAAAAAAAAAAAATGGAATGCGAACACAGAACACCCAGCTAGGCAAGTGGAATGTGTAGAGGAGAGCTGAGGGTACTAGGAAACCCCAAAGGTAAGTACCACAGTGTCTCCTAGCAACTAGGAGGAAAAGAGTAAATTACTAGATTTTCCCCAAACCACCCAAAAGGAAGTAAAAGAAGAAAATGCAACACCCAGACAAGACTGCAAGAAACCAGCAGTGGATTCCTGTAGAGGCAGACCTGTGGAAGAAGGGGACCAAGTCCAGAAGTCACAGAAGAGTCCGGGGGGGAGGAGCTACTACCCACCCAGCTGTAGATGCAGAAGTTGGTCAACTGCAGGACAAAGACGGTCAGAAATGCAGCCGTGAAGCAGGTGAAGAGTTTTCGGAGGATGCAGTCAATGTCCCACACCAGATGGATGATTGCAGTCGGTCAGTGGTGTGGAAAAGCCACCAACGCGCCTTGGCAAAGGCAGAAGTCACAGGAAGCAAAAGTGGAGCTGCTGGAGACCAGCAAGGTCTAGGAGGACTCAACCCACGGGGGAGTCTTACGGGGGACACTCAGCAAGGCAGAAAGTCCAAGGAAGAAGAGGCAGCTCAGACCCACTGGACAAGGAACCAGGAGTCGCAGAGGAGCACAACTGGAGAAGGGTCTTACACCGCAGCAGAAGCACGCAGAGGGCTGTGCGTCGCAGGAAGAAGTGCTGGGGCTACAGGGAGCCTGAAGATCCCTTGGAGGAGATGCACAGAAACCTTGGAAACCTTCGTGGGAAACCTTGGAAACCTTCGTGGGAAGGCAAAGGCTTACTTCCACCAAAGTTGGACAGCTGACAGAGAGGACCAAGAGGACTACTCTGGACCACCACCTGTGATGCAGGATCAATGTAGCTCAGAATGAGAGGAGATCCACGCAGTCGTTGCAGTTGGTGCCTGCGGATGCAAAGGAGTGACTCCTTCACTCCAAGGGAGGTTCCTTCCTCCTTCTCGTGCAGACTGAAGACTTGTTGCCCTCAGTGGATGCATTGCCAGGGAAATGTTGCAGAAGCTGGAAGGAGCTGTGGAAACAATGTTGCAAGCAGAGTCTTTGTCGTGGATGCAGATTGTTGGATCCTGGAGGGTCTAGTCGCGGTTCCAGTGGCTAGAAGTCAAAGCAGAGGTTGCAGAGGAGTCCTGCTGGAATCTTGCATGCCGAATCTGAAGACCCATCCAAGAGAGAGGCCCTAAATAGCCCTGAGAAGGGGGATTGGTCATCTAGCCAGGTACGCACCTATCGGGAGGGGGCTCTGACGTCACCTGCATGACCTGACCACTCAGATGCTCCTAGAGGTCCCTGCCAACCTTGGATTCAAGATGGCAGAACCCAGGGACCCTCTGGTGGAGCTCTGGGCACCACCCCTGTGGTGGTGATGGACAGAAGAGTGGTCACTCCCCTTTCCTTTGTCCAGTTTTGTGCCAGATCAGGGACTGGAGGGCCCTGAACCAGTGTAGACTGATTTATGCACAGAGGGCACCAAATTGTCCCTTCAAAGCATACCAGTGGTTTGTGGAGGCTACCCCTCCCAAGCCATGTAACACCTCTGCAAAGAGAGAGGGTGTTATCCCCTCTCCCAAAGGAAATCCTTTGTTCTGCCTTCCTGGGCTGGAGCTGTTCAAGGAGCAGGAGGGCAGAAACCTGTCTGAGGGGTGTCTGCAGCTTGGGCTGCCCGTAAACCCCCAGAAGGCTGGTAGGAGAACAGTATTGGAGTGTAAGTCCGACATGATGATACCAAACATGCTTAGGTTCGGAGTTAACATTATGTAGCTGGATATAGGTAGTGACCTAAGTCCAGTACATGCATAAAATGGCGTTCCTGCACTCACAAAATCCAGGAAAATGGAACTGGAGTCCGTGGGGGCACCTCTGCTAGTGCCCTCACACATAGGTACTTGCACCCTGCCCGCTGGGCTAGGAGGGCCTGCCATAGGGGTGACTGACAGTGACCTGGTGCAGTGGCCTATAGTGGAAAGGGTGCATGCAGCCTTTCATGCGGTCTGCAATGCAGGCCTTCAGATACGTTTTGCATGGGCTCCCGATGGATGGCATAATACATGCTGCAGCCCAAGGGGGAATTTTCCTTCTGTTATAGGGGCATCAGCATGATCACCTATGGAGGCAGGTTCGAAGCACCTTTGCCATGGTCCATGAAGACATGGGGCACATGTAAACTCCTGTAGAGGGGAAGAGACCAGCGCAAGCAACAATGTCACCATTTAAGCTATGGTATGTAAAGAAGACTCATCCCCCCCCTTCCCTGGGTACCTGGGTATCATATACTAGGGGCTTACATGGGGGCACCAGTATGTCAAATGTTGGGTGTAAGTAACCAAGTTAGAAGGGAGAGAGAGGATAATCACTGGGGTCCTGATTAGCAGGATTCCAGTGAACACCGTCAAACACACTGACAACAGGCACAAAAAGGAGTAACCATGCCAAGAATGAGGGTTCTTTCCTAAACAAATCTTTCATTCTCTGTTCTGGATTTCATTGAGATATACTCTGATGCTGCTGGGACTGATGGTCTCTTGCATCCTTCTGGTCAAGCACACTAGGTGGCATATGTCTGCTCTGTAGTGTAATCTGAAGCCTCAGTGGGCCCAACATCAACAGGACCTCTCTGAACATTTCCAGATCTTGGAGTAGACTGCAAAAGATCTGCAGTGGTAGTTACTAGACGGCAATTAAGTCAGAAGCAGACTCCTCTCCTTACCCCACCCAGAGTTGATAGTGTTAACCTGATGTGTCCCTTTTGTTTGGAGCAACTATCTGGGAGAGGTGGCGATCCGAGTCTTCTGGTCTCTGGTGGAGTCCCAGTTCCAAATCAACCTCCTGGAATTGATGGCCATCCACTTGGTGTTGAAAGCCTTCCTTCCTTCCATCAAACTGAGGCTGCTGCTGCTGGTGCAGGTGCTTTCGTGCAACACAACTGCCATGTGGTATTACAACAACTAGGGCTATGTGGCGGCCCTGGATCCTGTGCCAGGAGGTGCTATGCCTCTAAATGTGGCTGGACCATCAAGAAATCGTAATGATGATGAATCACCTCGCTGAATCTTTGACTGCCAGGGTGGATGAGCTGAATTGCTGACACCTAGCAAATCACAAATGGCAGTTACACCCAAAGGTGGCACAAGGTTTTTTACACGCATAGGGAGAACCTTGGCTTGATCTGTAAGCCACCACCTAGAATGCTCAGTGTCTGATTTCCAAGGCACCTTTTGCCTAGGTACCCATTGTGCCACAGGCGGAACTTGGAACTCCGGTACAGCTTACTGCTGATACCCCTTCTGCCTCACGTTCTGAAGATAAGGACCCACTGGGCCCAAGTCTTCCCGGATTGGGCACAGAGAGTATGGGATCCAGAACTCCTGGGCTTGAGTGTCAGACCCCCAGTCAGGCTGCCCTCCCGCTGGAGGACCTTCTGTCTCGACATAAGGCAGGTTTCTGCACCCTGGCCTTCGTAGTCTTCCCCTTCATGCATGGAATTTGAATGACAACAGATGAACACCTTTGACCCTTTTCTGTAGGAGGTTGATTTCATCTTGGCAGCCACGTGTCACCCAACAAAAACGTTTGCCTTTGAGAAAAATTTGTGGTTTCATGCTGCATATGCCAGCTTGATACACTTTAGGGTGAGTTATCTGGGATTCTGTTGTTTGTCTTGTCTCTTTCCCGGCAATGCTTTCCATTAAGAACAGTCAAGGGGGTACGTTTTAGCTCTTTATGCCTTTTAGAGTTGCTGTATCAACCCCAATCTCTTTCTCCTTGTTCTGACATGGACATGTCGTCATGCACTCCTACATCTCCAGCATAATCTCAGTCTAGTTTGTTGCCAATTGATGATATCCAGACTTTCCTTGAGGGCCTAGCCAGAGGGGCAGAAAAACTCAATATATCTTTGTAGACACCAATGGTGTCCATAGTACTGAGGACCTTTCTGCCCCGGGTAGCTCCTAAACCTGTGTTACCACTGATTTCAGATTTGCTTTGGGTAGTAGATGAAAATGTTACGGCTTCAGCCACATTAAAGGGGGTTATACCATACCTACAGAACAAAGGTGGAAAAACAGAAGCCCTGAAGGTCGTTGCCCTCGAGGATCAAGACACATTACTCAAGCAATATAGAACCAAAGAACACAGTTTTTTCACAGAGTTCAAAATCCCAGATGACCCTGTCAAGCTCAACAGAAACCGAACAGTAACATCAACACCAGCAGCTTTACCAAAAACGAAATCAACTACCCCGAAGACTTCCCATTCCAGGGTAAGGAATTTCTCTGGTTATCACCAGTGATGTTCCAACATTCCTCTTCCAGTTGCCCACTCCTGTAGGGGGGTTATGATATCACCTGGAATAGTGTAGGTCCATAATCAGACAGCTGGGTATTGAAAGTTATAAGATGTGGCTACCTCATTTGTTGCAAGGCAATTCCAACACCTTTTCAATCCAAACCATAATGAATTACCAAACTCCTTTCACCAATAGTGGAATATCAGTTCATATTAGCCACATAAGCAGTGGAAGAAGTTCAATCACAGTATGAAAACAAGGGAGGGGTACTACATTGCTTCCTTTCTACCCGTAAATGTCATTCACTACTTATAATGAAAGAAGTTGGTCTGGAAGGAAAATCTTGAAGGTCGGAAGGATACCTTTTACGTATAACTAGAAACTGCAAGGCTCTCGGGGATCTACTGAAAGTATTGGGCGTGCATGGAGTGGTGAGAACAGCAGGGTAACACAAGGCAAGCTGAATCACACTGTGTCAGGGCTGCAATCTACCAAGTGCTTTGTCTCTTACCCTTGCAGGTTGGGTGCCCTTCTAGCCTGATCCTGAGCGATCACCCCACTTGCTGCTTTTCAAAGCCTGAGAGGGGCTTAGAGTGTGAACCCGTGCTCAGATTTGGTCTTCCTTTAGCCTAGCAGGAGTGGGTGGAATCTGGGCCTTTTAAAGATTGTGTAGTTTCTGATTTGGTTGCCAGCTTCGATTACTCATCCACAGCCAGTTGCCATTCTTGCACTTTTGGTACCATTTTACCCATTAAGCAGCATCTCTGCCTTGCGCATGTCGATGTATGGCTTATTTGCCTTCTCTCTTTTTGATGTAGGTACACACAGCATCCCACTGCCCCTGTGCTTAAATTGGTTAGTACTTATTATAATTACAATTTGCACGTTTATCTCATACCCTTATCCATCACACCGCCAGGCTCTGCGACCCATAACACATTAATCTCACCTCTGTTGGCATCACGTATAGCCTAGGAACACTTCTCATATAGGCTCAGAACAAAAATCACCCACCTTAAAGAGCGTAGCTTGCTATTAATGTGGGTAAGTACTTCAACGCCCCCAAGTAAAGGGAGCAAGCGCTATACAAATGCTACAATACATTTGGGGCACATCCCCATCCATTCCGTCCCTGCTCTCCTTTTCAGAGTTCTGCAGAGGTCATGCAGTGACCCAAATCTTCGGGAAACTTAACTTGTGAGGTGGATAGCTGGGCCCATTAGAACGCTTTGGTAAGTCTGCTCTTTGAATGCAAATAGCACTTGCAACCTTCTTCACCACTTAATGAGATTTCCGAGGGACCAAACACTGTTTGTTCTAATTGACTGTCACTTACAATACCAAAGCTACAATGATCCCTTCGTTAAGTGAGCCCTTAATAGTGAGGCATCCATGGGTTTCCAATGTTCAGAACTGATACATCAGCCGCAGTTTGGGACCTTTCCCCTTCAATAATTTTCTCAATTTCTTTTAACCAAGACCAGAGGCTTTACATTTCCAACATTTTAATTTATTCTGTACTTTATGAAAATATTAAGGTTTTTATTAAAAGTGTTATTTCTTTTCACTTATTATCCTTGGCTGGGCTTGGAGTTATGCTGTACCTAGTTCAACCTTACAAACATGAGCCTTGTTTGTTCTACAACAGATCGACCATTGTGTCTCCTCAATCACTTTACAGGCGATCCCTGAGATATTTGTCAGTTTGCATAAACCTCATGAAAAACCAATCTGTTGTTCTTCTCATTTTCACTCTCTTCAAAGTCCAATCCTTTTCTGAATATATAGATGGGTATTGTCTCTAAAGTGAGGGGACTCCTTGAAAAACACATCTGACCCACTGGTGTGGAGGGCTGAATGAAGACCTTTGGTTCTCTAGCTCCAACTGCATACATTTGTTTTGCTTGCCTATAGTATTGGGGTTGCTTTATCCCAGTACAGAGGGTTGCACCCAAAGGCCTTTTCTATCCTCTTCACTTCTGGTATTGCTAAACGCCTTCTCTTTGGTGGCATGTACCATATGCCTGTCCCTTTTAATCCAATCTGAGCTACTTGAGAAACTATACAGTTTGTTTGCAATTCTGCTGCTGTTCCTTTTGTCGTAATCTTAGTTATCTTCAACCCCAAAGACAGAGAGGGGTTAGTGGGCTACGATACGTCCTCCCACTTTACAAATCACATCCCATAAAAGGGGTATGGGCCATGCAGCCAGATTTTAATGATATGCTTTCACACCTATTGGGAGCTTATTTTGTGAAACTTATTGGTTTATACAGTCCCAGATCAGTAAATATCTGGGTTGACAGGAAAGGCTCAGAATTGTTTTTATAATAATATGGGAGTCCAACCACCAGGGCTTTGCTCTTCCATATTATGATTTTTGATCTGTTATTCGTTTGCAGCCCAAGCTGGAGGAGCGAGTGAGAGACATTGCAATCGCAACCAGAAATACAAAAAAGAACAAAGGACTGTACAGAAACATCTTGATGTACGGACCACCTGGAACAGGGAAGACATTGTTTGCTAAGGTAAGATCATCTTGCATCGTGCGATCTGTCAGAACAGTTGAGTATTTTGAACTTCTGACTCATCTGTCTATAATCACAGAAGTGCACAGAAGTGCATGGAGGTACATAAGTAATTTATGTGGTTTTGGGGAGTTCCCACCTACCTTCTGCAGAGCTGTAGATTATTATGGAGCACAGCCTCGACGATCTGGTGAATACTGTAAAGTACTTTATGGACTTCAAAACATAAACGAGCTCCAAACAGGGCAAAAGTGGTCCGTGATTGATAGATATGTTTGAGTGAAGCCTTTATTTGGTAAATAGTTGTACGAACATTGTTAACTGTGACACTGCCATTCGGTAATTGCCTAACTCAGGCCTTTTCCTTGACATAATTGAGACTTGAGTATTTGTAGGTCTTCATTGCTTCTGGTTGTTCCCTAGTCTGTGATAACGTTTCTTAATAAAGGGTTGCAAATGGCTACGTTATGTCGGATGGTTACATTGCTCTTATCTGGTTGAACAAGTAAAGTAGATGGATTTATGGGGGTTCAGTCTGGGAAATCCACCTCTCTCATAATCTTGGTTCTGGAGGTGGAATACATTATGAGGGTTAATTGCATCAGTGAACTGAAAAGCCTTGCTGCTGGAAATGGTTATATGGGAAGCACGGACAGAAGACCCGCTTCTAATGCCTCGCAGCAGTACTTTTGCTGAGAAAAGGCCCGGCTAAGTCTAGCGATTCTGTGAACTAAAATATGATTCTATGTAATGCCAAATGTACCTGCATCTCTATTTGTTTGCTAGTTGCCATCAAATTAAACTTTCTACTATCTCTAAGCGCGTGTCAGCAAGTGATCGAAATGGAAACCTGGCACTTCAGATCTCAGACTGATCAACAGTGTATATAGTTTGCACAAGGTGTGCAGAGTACAGTTTTCTGCTAGACATTACCATAGTTCTTCATAGCTGATTGGCCTGTGGGCTAAATGTATTATGATTTTACTTACGTCTTTGCAATGTGTATTGATACCGCGTTGTCTGAGGAAGCGATGAGGAGAACAAAGCATATCAATTCGCAAACAGAATCAGTAGCGTCATTAGTTACCCAGGTCCTGGAATGTAGCACTGGCAAGTCACAAAGAGTCCTGGAAACCAAACCTGCAGCATCACTCCCTATACTAGCGATGTTTGGACTATATCGCTCTGCTGGTGCAGCTCACTCGTTAACTTGAGCCCTGATGCAGTGAGCTCTAGTTAAAAAATCATCTTAACATAAATGCGGAACTGCCTCATGAAGCTGCGTGCCTAGGCATGGACATTAACCTTGTTCCTTAGTCTTAAATTCAGTAATAGTGCATTGAGATCTGCTACCATTCTTTCTCTAAGCCGCATCCTGCAGTAATGGACTGCATAGTTCTGCCAGTGCACCTCTCGTGGTCTGCAGCAACCCTATGTGCTGCCCTGCCAAAGCATTTCAATCTGAGATTCAGTATTAGTTCCTTTGACTCTTCAAGTTCACTTATTTCTGTTTTTTTATAAAAAGTGCTATACATAGCTGATTGCTATCTTGGAGTACTTTGCAGGTGGAAACGAAGATTGCATGAATATACAACTGGTGCAGCGGTAGTGTCTGTATATGTTTTAGTTTCAGGTCTACCAGAAGGTGGTTTGTTTTGTAGCCTTGGTGCAAACTGGCAAAGAGTCACATATAGGACCGAATTACCTCATATTATTAGCAGAGCTGCGCCATACTGCAGTGCCCCGTACGTCTAGCATACCTTGTGTTTGTCAGCTGTTCGGGTCTGCAATCGACTAGCCCGCTGGTGATGCTCCAGGATTCTTGCAGATATTTCCAGCAGAGCCTTAGGCTGTGTTGGAACAGAGGACACGTCTAAATGAATACCCCCAGTCCCAGCCCAGGTTGGACTCTTCCACCAGATAACAAGTCCTGGGGTGACTAATGGTTGTTGACTGCTGAATTTTAGCTAAGAAGCACAGCCTGAATTACCTCTATTCCCAGGTGAGAATGCAGCCAACCAGCCCTTGCTGTTAAATTCCACGTAGTTGTTGCTTCTTGCTTTTGATTTTAAAGTCCGTGATACATGTGTAATTTTTTAATCCTAGAATGTTTGCATGGTGACTGGTGTTAAAGGTAAAAGATTATAACACCGGCCCATAATAGTGGTTCCCGTGCTAAGAGTATTTGTGAGCCTTATTGACTTCATCACTGGCATGCTGGTGTCCTTTGTACTCCTTTCAGAGACCACGTAGGTGAGTGACCCTGTGAGTTGGGTGACCTACTGTTTCCCTTGCTCAGGCATTTTCTAGCCAGTACAGGTGTTTGAGCGCACCCCGACTGCATAGTGTTTTGAATCTTCGAAGTTATACACATTCCCTGACCATTTGCTGTCCCAAACCACTCCCCCATTTTCCCAATCAGTTGGATTCCCATAAAATGTTCCTTTGCAAGTGTGCCCCAAGTGTTGCATGCCGTTCAACAGTCCTTTTGAGTTGGATTTGAATCTGTGCTAAGGATATCCCCACAGCCCCATCCTGCATATTCTGTGGATGACATGAGATGACCTCACTGGTGACACCTCATATTACATCAATTATGACATCCATGGCAGTCTTATTCAAATTTCTCCATAAACCTTTATATCATTTTTAAAAAGGCTGTTGTCTGTAAAGGGTCTACAGTCATGCTCTAGCAAAATGACTGTGATTACACATGTTGGGGCACATAAGTGAAATATGGTACACCCTGGAGCCAAGTGTGGCTGTTCATTGTGAAAGTCATACTGTGCATGGTTTGCGTGCCAGTGAAGATTTGGATCAAGATCTGCTGCTTCTTAAACAAGTTGAATGCTGAACACACCTGATGTCGGATTCCATGGGACGTTTGAAAGTAGGTTCTGATTTGAGAAGAAAGCTTCTCACCAAAAATCTGTAAGAAACCTCAGGTCTGTTTGCTAAAGTTTATCCATACGTACATATCTGGCCACAAGCGCCTGTGAAAAAGTTATCATCTGCAGCTTTGAACAAATTGAACGTTAAGTGAAGGTGAAGGTTTATAAGGTGTTCATGTTTAGATAAGAAACTTTCGTGCAGTTTTGAATAATTGCATGTTGTATACAAGAATATCAAATATAGGAATGACCACTTATACATATTCAACGTGGTGTGATTTTAAGCATGGCTCCAAAGTTGCATGCCATTCAGCTCTTCTCAGCAAGGTGTGTAATCTTTGTTAGAAACGAACAGATGGTTGTCTATTGCATCTTGTAGAAGGTGGCTTATCATTCATGAATGGATACTTGTCAGCCTCGTGATAGTAAGTTGTGAGTCTTGCAAGTTGTTTTGGTGGGTGTTCCCACTGAAGTGAATTAATATCAAAACACTTTTTTGTTAGTGGTCAAACTTCATAAACTATCTGAACCCATTAAAATGTATTAAGGCTGTTTGTTTCTTGGGCAAGTGAATACAAGTAAAAATATCGTGTCGTCATCTAAATGTGGGTGAGTAGACATTTATGCAATCTCTTTTGCACAGCAGCAAAGGTGATGTCTATTATCTAATATTTACTCTTAAAGGATTGGTCTAATATTTAACTTGTTGAATCACTTGAGGCCCACAAATCAAAGTACACTGACGCAGTCAGTGTTGGCATTTAACATAAGATGAGTGATGTAAATGAAAAGTACTAATTATTGCATGAACAGAATCAAGTTAAAGTTAATTCATTAAACAGTAGCTTGTATATTTCAGTGATTTTTTTTTTCTCCATTTTTTTCTCATCTTATTTCAGCACCTAAGTGTTATGCCACTTTACCCTTTGTTTTGTTTGTGTATTTCTGTTTTTTTTTTTAAACCTACTTTAACCCCTTCGCTGCTAGGCCGTTTCCCCTCCTGTGCAAGCCTTTTTTTTTTAAACATTTTTTTAAATTGGGCTATTTGGGGCAGTTTGCGCCTAGGCCCTCATAACTTTTTGTCCACATAATCTACCCACACCAAATTTTCGTCCTTTTTTTCCAACATCCTAGGGATTCTAGTGGTACCCAGAGTTTGTGGGTTCTCGTGGAGGAGACCAAGAAATTAGCCAAAATACAGCAAAACTAATGGCATCAAAAATGGGTTTGCAGTACTAAAATCCCCATCTTCCCACCTTTAAGGAACAGGAAGACTTGAATCAGAAAACCACATTTTCAACATAATTTTGGCATTTTACTGGTATATACTCCATTTTTACTATGTTTTGTGCTTTTAGTCTCCTTCCAGTTAGTGACAGAAATTGGTGTGAAACCAATGTTGGATCCCAGACAGCTGAACATTTCTGAAAAGTAGACAACATTCTGAATTCAGCAAGGGGTCATTTGTGTAGATCCTACAAGGTTTTCCTACAGAAAATAACAGCTGAAATAAAACAAATATTGAAAGTGAGGTGAAAAAATCAGCCGTTTCGCTCCATATTACTTTGTAACTTTTTTCCTGCGGTGTCAGATTTTCAAAAGCATTATACTGTTGCATCTGCTGGACTCTTCTTGTTGCCGAGACATATAGGGCTTGTAGGTTTATCAAGAACCCTGGGTACCCAGAGCCAATAAATGAGGTGCACCCTTCATTCGGTTTTCATTGTATACTTGGCTGTACAGCAATTTATTTGGCAAAATATAAAGAGTCAAAAATGGGTATCAAGGAAACCTTTGCATTTCCAAAATGGGCACAAGATAAGGTGTTGTGAAGCAGTGGTTATTTGCACAAATCTGAATTCCGGGGTCCCTATACTAGCATGTGAATTACAGGGAAGGAAAAAATGTAGAGAAAGACAAGGGGCAAAAACACTTGTTCTTCTGTTCCCTCAGGTCCCCCGATACAAATGGTACCTCACTTGTGTGGGTAGGCCTAATGCCCGCAACATGGACACATCACATTTTTACATTGAAATCAGATGTGTTTTTCGGAAAGTGCCTAGCTGTGGATTTTGGCCTCTAGCTCAGCCTACAGTAGGGAAACCTACAAAACCTGTGTATTTTTCAAGAATAGACACCTAGGGAAATCCAGGATGAGGGGACTTGTGGGGCTCTCACCAGGTTCTGTTACCCAGAATCTTTTGCAAACTTCCAAATTTGGCAAACTAAAACACTTTTTCCTCCCATTTCGATGGCAGAAGGTTCTGGAATCTAAGAGGAGCCACAAATTTCCTTCCACCCAGCATTTTCCCCAAGTCTCCCGATAATAAATGGTACCTCACTTTTGTGGGTAGGCCTAGTGCCTGCGACAGGAAATGCCCCAAAACACAACATGGACACAACACATTTTCTCAAAGAAAACTGGCCTGTTTTTTACAAAGTGCCTAGCTGTGGATTTTGGCCTCTAGTTCAGCCAGCACCTAGGAAAACCTAGCACACCTGGGCATTTCTGAAAACTAGACACCTAGGGGAATTCAGAATGGGGTGACTTGTGGGGCTCTCACCAGGTTCTGTTACCAAGAATCCTTTGCAAACCTCAGAATTTGGCAAAAAATACACTTTTTACTCACATTTCGGTGATGGAAAGTTCAGGAATCCAAGAGGAGCCACAAATTTCCTTCTTCCCAGCATTCCCTCAAGTCTCTTGATTAAAAATGATACATCACTTGTGTGGGTGGCCCAGGTGCTTGTGCAGGAAAAGGCCAAAAAAGTGTAGAGATTGAGGGGAGAGCGCAGCTAGTTGATATGCACAATTTTTGAAGATACATTTTTAGGCTGACTCTGCTTTGGGGACCCACACAAGTGAGGTATCATCTTACTTGGGAGACTGAGGGGAACCGTCGGTGGTAGGAAATTTGTGCAAAGAAAAGTGAGGAAAATATGCTTTTTTTTAAGCAAATTTTGAGGGTTGCAGGGAGTATGGGTAAGAAAATATTGGTGGATCCACGCAAGCCACACCTCCCTGGACTCGACCAGGTGTCTAATTTTAAAAAATGTCTGAGTTTGGTCGGTTTCCCTAGATGACTGCCGCTCCCTGGACCAAAACTGCAGTTGCCCCCCACCCTCCCCCTTGCAAAAATAGGTAGTTTTGTAATAGATCATTATGATATATCCACATCCTTCTGTGATATTCCAAACACTAAAATTGTGAAAAGAAACACACGTAGGTTATGTTAAAAAGACCCCTCACCCACCAACCAAGTTGGTGGCATGCTTCATCATCGGGTCCCACCCGAGACACCTAGCATGTCACATGTGTGCTGCGACGCCTGATTGCAGCGGAGCAGGTTTTAACATTTTTACCACACATACTGGTTGGATTTGGCACGAGGGTGAGTGATGGTTCAGTAGATCAAATTTTATTAACAAGAGATTTCCCCAAAATGAAATGCACTGTTCGGAACTGAAAGGCCAAAAAACTGAACCAATGATTCACAGCTCGTGAACTGTAAAGCCGTGACCAGGCACCAACCGCTTTACAGTCCATTCACACACCTTTCACCCATGACTTGCACAAGGCCATTCATGCCGCCAGCCACGGGCCCAGCACATTACAAAACTCCCATCAACAGACGGTGCCATTCAAGGGCCCATCACTTTCATACGCCCACATGCCTGATATAGCAATCACACCAGCTGATGGGAGTGTGTGGACTGACGTTTGGACGGCAGTGTGTTGCAGTGGCCAAAAGCAAGTCACTATTTACACCGTCAGCCAAGCACCACTCCACGCAGCCAGCCAAGTGCCACTTCACGCACGCCGCCAGCCAAGTGCCACTCCACGCCAGACAGGACAAAAACACTTTTGAAAGACTCAATAACTCTCTTACTTTTTCCAAACCACATAAAGGGAAAGCCTAATCAAAGTCAGGCACAGCCAAATGGATAGTTAAATGTATCCACATGTGGTGTTCAAAAGGTAAGAAAGTTTTGCCTGTTCCTCAAGAGCCCACTGTACTGGGGGAAAAAGTGGCCTCTTTGGCATTCCTGGAAACATCCTCATAGTTAACATTTACAAAGCAGCTACTTGATCTATACTCCATACGCTTTTTCAGTCTTTGGAAACACTCACAGGCTAGCCATCGTTTAAGGCAGAACTGCTTTACAGTCTTAGCACATCATGTATATCATTGGTTTCCATATGCCTCAAACAGAAAATGTTACTTACCCTGTAAGCTTCTGTTCCAGGCATGTAGTACTGTAACTTCAGATGCCCCACTCTCCTCCCCAGAGGCTTATGGCTGTTGCAATTATCTGCCCTTCTTACTTCTCTTGCATGCTCATATTTTTCTCTCTCCTGTATCTCTTTACTCCAGCTCTATCCTCACCTGCCGTTCTGAAAACATCTAGACTCAATACTGGATGGCAGGAGTATGCACAGTATGGGACTACATGCCTTGAACAGATACAGAGGGGGAGAAACAGTGCAAATAACTAAACTGTAGATGCACATGCTCTGTTTTTCTTCAAAGAAGTCTTTCAGGTCATGAGGTATAGTGGCCTCTCCCTTGCTGGCAATGCACATGGGCAGCTGCTCCGTTGTTGTATTGTTTTCTCTGCCATTGGGTTCGGTTGTGTACCAATTGGTCTCTGTGTTTGGCACCTAAGAGCGCTTTACACCAGACCCACTCAAATCCTGTACTTAGTGAGAGAACTTACTGCAGCCCATCCTACGTCCCCTTTTTTTGTCCTACATGACAGCCATCAAAGACCATTCTTCTCTCAATACCTTTCCACTGGGGCCTTGAGGCCCTCCCAGGGCACTCATCCCCTAGTCTCAAGAATGTTGTTGACAAGAATGAGAGGACAGCAATGGAAAGGACTCCATTCCAGTACTGATCCCAGTGTCATTCCAACGTCCCCTGGATTGACAATCATAAAGTCTGCAATCTCTGCTTCCCCTCCAAACACGACACCACATGAGAGGCCTGCCTCACGTTTGGGTCAAAGAGGACTCTTCAGTACAGATGACGGTGGGCCCATCGGAGAATGCAGAGGCAGGAGCCTGACAACACACCCAACATCTGCAGCGGCTCCTCCGCTATGGCGGAGCAGCGTCCCTCCCCCGCCAGCAGCTGCAAAACTTTTACAGTAAAGCATTAATAAACTGCAGCAGCACGAAAGCAGCGATAGGATTGGCTGCAGGGCAGGCTGGGAGCCTTACCTGCAAGGAGGATGGAGGAGCAGTGAGGAGGAGGCAAGGAAAGTAAGTTTTTTTTTTTTTTTTTTTTTTTTTTTTTTTTATTATTATTATTATTTTTTTAATTGTATTTTTATTTGCCACTTCCCCCCGCCCCCTCATCTGCTCTGGAGCTGCGACTGATCTGCAGATGGCACAACATCAAAGTGGCGGAAGAAGCCGGTCCCTCATAAGCACAGCTTGCTTGAAGGCAAGCTCCTTCTCTGAGTTCTAGGGAGAATAACAGCAAACGCTGGTGATTTTCAGTCACGGAAGAAAATTCTGGCCATGTGTATGATCAGCACTCCCACTCAACCAGCGCAGTGGCTATGTTTGGAGGCCTGAGCTTCGAGCCCAAAACCTGTCAGTCCACCACTGCCTTCGGTTCAGAAACGGCACCAACTGAAGCTTTGGAAGCTGACAATGCTCCCTCTTCCGGCTGAAAAGACCATACAAGCCTCAGGTCCCTCCAAAGCCATCAGGGCCCTCAGTGTTTGCTCAGAAGGCCACAATGGACTCAACGTTGAAGATTCCCACAATACCAAAAATGCACGTTGCAGACACACAGTACACCCTCAGCTCAGAGGATTTAGAGCAAGTTAACATCTCACCAGAGGCATCTGTTTATACACCCACAGACTGGCAAGATCTCCATAAAGCTGCCACCCAAGCCACTGGAGATTCTTTTCCCTGAGGAGCCTCCTCCACCTTCCAAGCACAAGAGACACAAGGGTAGAGGCACTAGACCCTCCCTGCTCAACCTCCTTCTTCTCCTCCTTTACCACCACCTCCTCTACTACTCTTCTCCTCCTCTGCTACTCTTCTCCTCCTCTACCAACTCCTCATTCCTCACTCCTCCATATTCACAGAAGGGGTCACCACACTCTTCTTATTTGGATGGCAACCCACTTCACCTTGTCAAACCCTGTGACACACATTTTGACCCCGAGCCTGGGGATGACCTGTGGGACAACTACACTGTTGATCCCCTGGCAATACAGACCGAGATCTGTTCCCAGCCAAGGTTTTTCCCCTTGTGACGCTACAACATGCCATGAAGTCATACAGAGGGCAGCCACATATGACAAAGTCAATATGCATGATGTCCAGGAAGATGTTCACTTCCTGGTAGAAACACTTTCCACGACTCAGTGTCCTTCAGTTCCTCCTTGTCCTTAAGGGTATGCTCAGGACCACCTCTGAGATATTTAAAGGGCCTAAGAAGGGAAGGGTGGTCACACCTAGGGGGACAAAAAAATAACAAGCATTGGCAAGCCTATTGGTCAGGCCTATGAAAGAGTGTTGTGGAGTGGCAGTGTGTGTCCTGTATTGGAGTGACATAGTGTGGATTCGCATAGACACCGGAGTGGCGTAGAGTGGACTATTGTAAAGTGCATTGGCGTAGACAGCTGCAGAGTATAGTGATGTAGAGTGCAGTGCCATTGAATGCAGTGTCATTTAATTCAGCTGTATACAATGGAGCATTGTTACTTAGAATAGATTGGAGTGGTGTGGCGCAGATTGGAGTTGTGCGGCACAGAGTGAAGTGGCATAGAGTGCATTGGCGCAGATTTGAGTCGAGTGGCATAGAGTGCAGTGGCGCATAGTGGAGTTGAGTGGCATAGAGTGCAGTGGCACAGACTGGAGTTAAGTGGCGCAGACTGCAGTTGAGTGGCATATAGTGTAGTGACGTAGAGTAGATTGTTTCAGAGTGGTGTAGGGAAGTATGCAGTTGTGTAGAGTGGCATAGAGTGTGATGTAGAGTAAAGTGGTATAGAGTGCAATAACCTAGACGGCAGTGGTGCTGAGTAGATTAGTGTGTCAAACAGTGCATTGTCGTAGAGTGCAGTGGCATAGAGTTTAGTGTTACAGAATGAAGTGCATTGGAGTAGAGTATATTGGAAGTGTATAGTGGTGTAGAGTGCAGTGTTGCAGAGTGATGTAGAGTACAGTGGGGCAGAGTGGAGTTGTGAAGAGTACTTCAGTGTGGCATAGACTGGAATGGTGCAGAGTGCAGTTGCGAAGAGTGCAATGGTGTGGTGTACACTGGCATAGAATAGAGTGGTACAGGATTGGGAAGAGAGGTTTGATGTGATGTGAAGTGGCGTGGTGCAGAGTGCAGTGACATGGAGTGTTGCAGAGTATGGTGCAGTGGTGTGGAGCGGTGTTGAGTGAAATGACATATAGTGGAGTATTCATTGTGTGGTAGCACACAGCCATTACAGACAACACAACTTCAGTTGGAATGACCATTACATTTGCTCAGACATACAGTTTTACTAATAAAACTATAAAGTGCACAGACACAACAAATGTGTGGAAATTGCATTACGTGGTGTAATGATTTGTTTTTATCATTAAAATATTTGTTCCCAGCACACTTCAGAAATAACAAAAAATGTGCTTCATTTTTGTTCCTAATTCGGATATAATCTGAAATATTTACACAGTTAATTTAAATGTTGTCATGTGCTAGAAAAAAATCTTTGCTGCCCTCAGTATCCAGCAGAATTGTCACATAAATCTTTTCACTTTGAAGTCGGATAAAGAATAGTAAACAATCACCCTCAAAAGACAGTGCTTGACATTTGACTTCCGTCTTTGAGTGCACAGCAAATGTGACGAGATAAGAACAAGATTTACAGGCCTGTTTACTGAAAGGGAGCACTCAGAAGGATACTGTAAATACGGTTTGGGCCATGAAAGGTACGAACTCAAGCTGGACAGCCTAAAACAAAATGGAATCAGCAAATGGAAAGCAAGAGAATGAGTTACAAAGCCAATAGCAAGCAACTGGCAGAATGCATACCTATGTCGGCTTTCTGAATGTCTCCAAGATGTGTTTAGCAAACCAAACAGCAGTGCTGTCTAGTAGGGGCACTCCCAGAACCCTCACCCAAAGACCCACCATACATCCTTGGTGACGTATCTCTGGACCACCTTGTAGTTGGTAGTGCAAATCGCCAGCTTATAGGATACACTTCCCCTCCTGATAAGGTTAGAAAAAAGCTGGATGATGTGTGCTAGAGGCTAGCAGTGTAAGCAGCCACACATTAGAGCAGTGGTTCCCTAAGTCTGCATCAGGGACCACTGGGGGTCCGCGAAGCCTCCTCTGGGGGTCCATGACTGCTTAGAAAATTAAATAATAATAACAAATTAGGTCCCCGACATTCAGTAATGATTCAGTGGAGAGGTCCCCCAGATTCCAGTAATGTTTTGGTGGGGGTCCCCGGGTTCCAGTAATGATAAAGTGGGGGTCCACAAAAGCCAAAAAGTTGGGAACCACTGCATTAGAGGATTACCAACTTAGTTATGCTGCTCTCCGGATACGAAAGAATGCATTGGGACTAGATGCAATATCTCCTTAAACACTTCCCTGAGGAGTTGACCAGTGAGGGCAAGAGTTGGTAATGGAGGGAAGAGAAAACCATATCCAATGCCTCTATCTGCTGTGCCCTAGATGCGGCCAACACTGCAGCCCAGAGTGATCAACACCAGTATCCTGCTTAGCTGTTAGACCTTACTCTTGGTTTGTTTTAAGCCAGAGATTCAACAGCAGTTGCTTAACCAGCTTCAACTGCAAACATTGCTTCAAATCACAGGTAGACCAAATGTTAGGGGAAAAAGTCACTGATATGGACAAGACTATGGGTGACATCCAGATATCTACCCCAAGGGGGTCCTTTGGTAGAAAACAGTACAGGAAAGGTAGTAAGACCACCTCCGCAGGCCTTTCCACTTCCTATCAAAGGCAACAGCAGGCCTATCACAACCACCATGAGGGTCCTCCAGAGCAGCGACAGAGGCAACAACACGAGGGGTAGAGTCTGAGGAGTCTCAGGCAAAGGAACTGCTTCCTTCAAGCACCAACTTTCTTGAGCCCCCTGCTCCCTCCTCTCCTTGGTTACATAACACCAGTCAAGGAGTTTCCAGGGATTTCTTCTTTGCTGGGAACAGATCACCTTGGATCAGTGGGGTCTCTCCATAATAGAGCATGACTACTGCCTCAAACCCACCTCAGTCCCAACAAATATTCCTCCTGCAAGCACACACTCACTCCTGACCACCAGCACTTTTCTCAGGAGGTGGTTCAGGCTTGCAAGGAGGCCATAGAACCAGTACCACTACCACACTCTGGGCAAGAAGGTTTACTTGCTATACTTCCTAATCTCAAACAAAGTTAGACCTTTAAGTCTTATTCTGGACTCTGGGCCTCCAAACATTTCCACATGGTCACTCTGCAGCATTTCATCCTGCAGCAAGGTGAGTTCATGACTGCATTCTATCTGAAGGACGCCTACTTCACATGCCCATCAAATCTGTTCATCACTGCTGCCTACGTCTTGTGGTAAATGGTTAACATGATCAGTTAAGGTATTGGTGTTCGGGTAACCCAGCCCTTAAGGAAGTGTTTTTTAAACTTTTGATTTTTATGGACCCCCTCTTAATCATTATCGGAATCCAGGGACCCCTCTGAATCATTATTGGCATCCGGTGATCCCCACGGTATCATAGCAATTCGAACCACAAAACAATACACAAAAATACATAAACCTGCATTGATCAAACATACATAAATGATAACATTTTAATAGAAAGGTTGGAGCTTTTCTGACTTCAATTGAGGCCACCCATCATTCTTACAGTATTCCGTGTGATGCACTTGCACTGCTCCCACAAATCAGTTTGAGGATACCAAGTTCATTTGTAGTCTTCAATTTCAAATTCCATCACATTTGCAAAATATTTGATAATTTTCAGTTTTACATTTTGTGCCTTCATTTATATGCACTTTATTACTCTGTTACTGTTGTTTAGTTTTCTAATCAGTCACAGACCCCTGAGTAGGTGTCACAGACCCCCAGGGGACCCTGAACTAGAGTTTAAGAATCGTTGCCCGAAGGTATTCACCAAATTCCCAGTTGTGGTAGCCGCTTTCAAAGGGGAGGGGGACAAATGTGTTCTCCTAGTTCGACGGTTGGCTCACCTATAATTCAGGTAAGCAACAGTGGGATTCACCTCAAATGCTGCTAAGTAGCTCATCCAGCTCTTTTAGTTTCAGACCTTTTTGAGAGTCGTTCTGATTTCAATCACAGGTAAGGCCTACTGCAACCAACCTAGGGTGTACACATTCCAGCAGTTCCTACCTCTTTAACAGCCAAATCATCAATTCAGTCAGAACGGTAATGCGCCTCCCAGGGATGATGGCCTCATGCATAGCCATAGTCCCCCATGCCAAACTGCACATGCGCCAGCTCCAGCACTGTAGGTCAGTGGAGTGGTCACAGGTAGAGGAGAAGATTGAGTGTTGATATGGTCATCACCAATTACACCCTGCATTAGTGAAACAGTAACAATCTGTTGCAGGTCTGCTCCTTCACACACCCCGTTTAGTAGGTGACCATCACACGGATGCCTCACTCTCTGGATCGGACATATCTCCTAACTATCACACCTATCTATTCAGGACACATGCTCAACGTAACAGCGGATTCTGCATCAATTAACCTCGAGCTCATGGCCATCCAGCTAACTCTCTATGCCTTCCTTCAGAAGATTCAGCACAAAGTAATCTTCCTAAAAATGGGCAATGTGACTGCCACAGACTGTCTCCAAAAGCAGGGTGGCACACATTCACCACAGTTGTCAACTCTGGGGCAGAGCACTTGGCGGTTAACCTTCAAAAACTCCTCCTGGCGGAGTACCTTCCTTGAGTAGACAATGACTTGGCAGGCCTGCTCAGTAGGATGCAGCAACAAGTTCACAAATGGGAACTCCACTAAGTAGTACTCCTGTGCTTCCGCCCATCCCTGAGGTCGACCAAAACACAAAATGCCAAAACCTTGCATCCAGGTTCCTACAACCATAGTCCATGGCCAATCCATATGGATGAATTGGTAAGGGGATATGCTTTTCCTTTTCTCTTACTCCTTCTGTATGTGGTCCGGAATCTTCAGCAAATGCCCCTCACTCTCATTCTGGTGGCTTCCTCATGGGCCAGACAAACCTGGGTCTCGACCCAACTCGAAATGTCTGTTGGTCACCACCAGATGCACCCTAGCCCATTCAGAATCAAAACAAAATCAGGCACCCCAATCCCAGGCACTTCTATCTACCATTTTGGCTTCTGAGGCCCTAGTGTTAGGTTACCTCAACTTACCTCTAGAGTGCATGACCCTCCTGAAAGAAGCATGCAGACCCACTACGTGAGCCTGTTGTGCTGCCACGTGGAAAGGCTTGTCCATTACTGCATTTGTAAGCACTTGAACCCTCTTAACCGTGAAATCCAGGTTATTATCTGTTACCTCATCCACTTGCAAAATCTGGGTTAGCTTACCTTTCCATACACCTTCAGTTAGCCGCTATTGCAGCCTACCTGCAAAACAGAGGACACTTTACTTTACTGAAAATCCCAGTCATTAATGCTTTCATGGATGGACTCAAACTGGTTATCATGTATTGGATCTTTCATAGATTCAGATACTTGAATCATTCCCTGTCATCGAAGTGGGAGTCCCCCGGTACCATAATAAAGCAGTATGCATCATTACCATAGCCCCTAATAGCTATAAACAGTCACTTTAATGGCTTATGTATGCCTTTTTTAAAAAGGACTAAACTTGAAGTATGACCTGTTAGGCGACTGTAACTTGTAGAATACTCCCAAGAGAGGCGAGATCCTTCAGATTTTCTACCGCACATTCTATGGAAGGAACTCCCTGAGCTCTTCTCAGTTTTTTCTTCTTCAAAGCTTAGAATTGATCTCAAACATGTCTGATACTTCCAAGAAAGGTCTTTTCAGACCATGCAAAACGTGTGGACAAAAAGAGTTGTGTGGATGACCCACTGAAGGACTGTCTTTAATGCCTCTATCCCAAGCATCAAGTAAAGGAGTGTAAAATAACTTGCACTTTCTCATCTAAGATCTTGAAGGACGTTTAGGGGAGGCTGCTTCTCTGGCTACAGAAGGATAAAACTCATAATTCCACCACTTCTGAGGAAGACAGTGGCAACTCTGAGAGGTTACATAAGAGGGCAAGATCCTCTGACCAAGGGACATCTGAAAGCACCAGAAAGACCTTAAACACCCATCATAAAGACCCTCTGAAAAAGGAGAAAAGAAAATATGTCCCCATAGAGGAAGCTTCTTCTCAGCCCAGCACTCATCTCCAAAGGCTGGGGAATAGTCAATGAAGGAAACGAAAAATATCATGAAAACACTGTCAACGACAACATCACTGATGATGGCAGTGTCATCGACGAAAGTCATCACCGTCTGGTCTATGATATCGTTGGCAAGGACAATGATAAAAACAGCCTTCGACACGCCTATCTCGTTGACAAAGATTCTACCACAGTCGATGTTGACATTACCAATTACATGGTCGACGACAGCACCCTTGATGGCAACACTGTCGAAAATTACCCTGCCAACAATACTGGAGTCAGGATTCTACCCATCAACACTGGCATTTACAGATCGGACGATCAGGTTGCAGTCATTTTCGACTGGACCATCTACGATGATAAAATTCACACAAAGATGACTGACATGAACACTAGAGTTGACATCCCCCAGTAAAGTTTCACCTTTTTCTCTATCCCATCTACTAGATATAGAAGAGTCTGATGATGATCTGGAGCCTTTTGGACCAGCACACAGTCCATCAGAGCTATTAGTCAAGTGCCAGGATGACAACAGCATGGAATAAGCGGAGGATCAGTACTACCACCAATATTATGCTCCTCCACCAAAGAGGCATTACAGATATTATCCACACCCTAGGCATGATGTACACGTACCCATTTCACTTGTCCAGGATTTGCAGGCTATGCTGAAAGATAACAGAAAAAGTCTCACCAAGAACAGCAGGTAATATCACTTCAACCTACTGCTTCGACTACGCCAAGACATATCCCTTCGCCTATTACACTCAAGAGCACACCCTGGATAACACCTGTGTCAAATATAGTGGCATCACCGTGGGAAGATCCATCTTCATTGGAGGATGAAAGAGACGAAGGAGAGATCCCAGAACATCACCCTCCACAAAATGAGTGGGATGATTACCTTACCCCTCCACCATCTCCTCCACCGCTGCATCCTTCTCTCTACCTATCCAAGACAGATTGTCCCCCGCCCCCCTCCCCTCCATCTGCCTCCAGCAAGTTATTCCCCCAGCTCTCAGGGTTCTAACCAGGCTGTCTAACAAACATGTCAGAGTCCCTGGTGAATTCCAGACCGGGTACCCTCTGCTGTAATATGGGATACCTAAAACGGACTGGGCTTCAAACCACATTTTTTCCGCTGCTAGCAAACATTTTAGCCTCAGTTTTTTTTAAAGAACTTGGGAGCTCCAAATGTATACATTTAGCCAACCTCGGATTGTTCGACCAGCATTGTACTGTACATGCGACCCATTGATGTGCTGTCTGGGTGGTCCAGTAACATTCTGCTTTTCTTGTTCTGGTACGCCCTGCAAAACAGCTGGAAATCTTGAAATCCCAACCCTCCATTTTCTATCTTCCTCCTCAACTTCTTCCATGAAAGCCTTGCCTCCCCCCTCCATTCGCCCAAATAAAATGTGTCACTCTTCCCTGTACCTTAGCATGGAGTCTCTTATCGAATTCCAATGGGATGTTATCGAACAGAAAGGTGAGCTTTGGGAGAATGGACATTTAAACCAAATTGATCACGCTATACAAAGTAAGTGGGAGGGTTTGCCACCTTTTTAACATTGCTTCAACCTTCTTATATACTTTCCCCATATTTACTTAAGGTGTCTTCTCTTGGTCATGTAGTATCGTTACCACCCAGGTCACTTAATTCCTTCGAAATCTGCCAACCCTGGTGCCCCTGATAATCCTGATTCCACACCATGATCTCTGTCTTGCTATCATTGATGTCATACCCGGACAACCTCCAAAAATACCTCACCTCTGTCATCAGGCATGGTAAAGCATCTGCAACTTTTGAAGTGTACAGCATGAGATCATCTGTGTAGTGAGCTATTTTCCTAGAGAAGGCACCCACCACAAATGGTTCAGCCTCTTGCAAGGCTGAAAATGAGACCACTGCAAGAAGTTACAAGGAAGTGGATCTAATCAAAAGGATCATTTGGCGACTACATAACTATCACTCCAAGAATGAGGGAGGCTTTGGCGGTCTCAAGTCACATCTGTCAAAGGGCCTCACGTTTTTAACTCAGATACCTGAGTTTGTCATAACGACAGATGCCTCTCTACAAGGCTGGGATGCCCACGTGCAGGACCTGTAGATTCAAGAGAAGTGGTTGACATAAAAAAGACCATGCATATCAACAGGCTACAACTGGAAGCCATCTTTCTCACTCTGCAGGCCTTTCTTCTGAGGATAGCAGGTTTGTCAGTGCTGGTTCGTACAAACAATACAATCAGCATGCATTAGATAAGCTAGGGGATGCACAATCATTAATTTTCTCCCAAGAGGCTTAGGATCTGTGCAGTTGGCTCACAACTCACAAGATATCTCTGAGAGCTGAACACGTGTCCGGAGTAAGCAATACCTTAGCAGACATACTGAGCAGAACAACAGACAATTGCCATGGGTGGGAACTAGACCAGACATGGCGGGACAGTATATTCTCTTGTTGGTGTAAACCAGCACTGGATCTCTTAGCGACAGAGAAGAACACCAAATGCCAGTTCTATGCCAGCCTATATTCACTCCCAGGGTCGTGGGGGAATTCCCTTTTGATTAGATGGTCAGGGTTGTATTTGTACACTCTCCCCCCCCCCCCCCCCCCCCCCCCCCCCCTCTCTCATACCGAAGGCTCTCAAGAAATTGAGAAGGGAATACTGTTACCTCATCCTGATTGCTCCCAGGTGGCCCATACAACATTGCATTCCGACAATAGGAAGAGCTCCATAAGCCAATCTCTTTCACCTCCCAGCAACGCAAGCACTGTTGACCATGAACAGGAGCCATATCTTACAGCTTGGACAAGCCTCTCTCCAATTGTGTGCATGGCTCTTAAATTCAATGAGTTGTTCAAAGACCTAGACATTTCTCAGGGCTGTAGGGATATTCTATCCAAAGCAAGAGCGGAATCTACAAACGCAACATACAGATTGAAATGGAAGCAATTCTGTTCATGGCGTTAACAATCTAACTGCTACCTGTTGGAAGCATCACCTGAGGAGATTATACCTTATCTCCTATCGCTCGCTAGATCAGGATTAGTGAATGCGTCGGTCAAGTGTCACTTAACAGCAATCTCATGATACAAACATTCATAACATCCTCTCTCACTCTGTTCCACAAGGATAATCAAACAATTCACAAAGGGATTATTCAGAGCTTTCCCTCCGGTCTGCGCTCCTCCTCTGGCATGGCATCTCAATGTACAGGGAGTGCAGAATTATTAGGCAAATTAGTATTTTGACCACATCATCCTCTTTATGCATGTTGTCTTACTCCAAGCTGTATAGGCTCGAAAGCCTACTACCATTTAAGCATATTAGGTGATGTGCATCTCTGTAATGAGAAGGGGTGTGGTCTAATGACATCAACACCCTATATCAGGTGTGCATAATTATTAGGCAACTTCCTTTCCTTTGGCAAAATGGGTCAAAAGAAGGACTTGACAGGCTCAGAAAAGTCAAAAATAGTGAGATATCTTGCAGAGGGATGCAGCACTCTTAAAATTGCAAAGCTTCTGAAGCGTGATCATCGAACAATCAAGCGTTTCATTCAAAATAGTCAACAGGGTCGCAAGAAGCGTGTGGAAAAACCAAGGCGCAAAATAACTGCCCATGAACTGAGAAAAGTCAAGCGTGCACCTGCCACGATGCCACTTGCCACCAGTTTGGCCATATTTCAGAGCTGCAACATCACTGGAGTGCCCAAAAGCACAAGGTGTGCAATACTCAGAGACATGGCCAAGGTAAGAAAGGCTGAAAGACGACCACCACTGAACAAGACACACAAGCTGAAACGTCAAGACTGGGTCAAGAAATATCTCAAGACTGATTTTTCTAAGGTTTTATGGACTGATGAAATGAGAGTGAGTCTTGATGGGCCAGATGGATGGGCCCGTGGCTGGATTGGTAAAGGGCAGAGAGCTCCAGTCTGACTCAGACGCCAGCAAGGTGGAGGTGGAGTACTGGTTTGGGCTGGTATCATCAAAGATGAGCTTGTGGGGCCTTTTCGGGTTGAGGATGGAGTCAAGCTCAACTCCCAGTCCTACTGCCAGTTCCTGGAAGACACCTTCTTCAAGCAGTGGTACAGGAAGAAGTCTGCATCCTTCAAGAAAAACATGATTTTCATGCAGGGCAATGCTCCATCACACGCGTCCAAGTACTCCACAGCGTGGCTGGCAAGAAAGGGTATAAAAGAAGGAAATCTAATGACATGGCCTCCTTGTTCACCTGATCTGAACCCCATTGAGAACCTGTGGTCCATCATCAAATGTGAGATTTACAAGGAGGGAAAACAGTACACCTCTCTGAACAGTGTCTGGGAGGCTGTGGTTGCTGCTGCACGCATTGTTGATGGTGAACAGATCAAAACACTGACAGAATCCATGGATGGCAGGCTTTTGAGTGTCCTTGCAAAGAAAGGTGGCTATATTGGTCACTGATTTGTTTTTGTTTTGTTTTTGAATGTCAGAAATGTATATTTGTGAATGTTGAGATGTTATATTGGTTTCACTGGTAATAATAAATAATTGAAATGGGTATATATATTTTTTTTGTTAAGTTGCCTAATAATTATGCACAGTAATAGTCACCTGCACACACAGATATCCCCCTAACATAGCTAAAACTAAAAACAAACTAAAAACTACTTCCAAAAATATTCAGCTTTGATATTAATGAGTTTTTTGGGTTCATTGAGAACATGGTTGTTGTTCAATAATAAAATTAATCCTCAAAAATACAACTTGCCTAATAATTCTGCACTCCCTGTAGTTGTAACCCAACCTATTAAACCACCAATCGAACACATTCACAAAGCAGACCTAAAGTTCCTGACATGGAAGGTAGGGTTACTATTGGCTCTCACTTCCACTACAAGAGTCCGTGATACACAGCCATTCACAACACAGGAACTTTTTCTCCAGTTCACTGAGGATTATGTGCTTCTCGGAGCAAATCCAAGGTTAATTCCCAAAGTCTAATTGTAATTTCATATCAATGAACCTATCATATTTCACACTTTTTTCCCCAAATCCAGCTTCACCAGCTGAAAAGTCTTTCCATTCTGTGGATGTCAAACGATTCCTTAAATGTTATTTACATCGTACTAAGCAAATATGTAAAACAGATCACCTTTTAGTCTCATATGGACAATCCCATCAAGGTACTTCAGTTACAAAAGCAACTATCACAAGATGGATTTCTGTGACCATCCAGTTTTGCCATTCAAAGACAGGCAAACCACGTAAAGTCAAAAGTTGAGCGCACTCAACCAGGGCAGTGTCCACTTCGTCTGCCCTGTTAAGAGGCGTTCCATTGGAAAAGATTTGGCATGCTGCGACATAGAAGAGCACACACAAATCCATCCAGCATTACAGCCCAGAATCTGCGCATCGCAGTGTTGCAGCTGTATGACAGGCAGTGTTACGTCATCTAGTCCAATAAGGTGAGCCTCTTTTAATGGAGGTGTTTGTTCTTCATGTATAGATCCATATAATGTTGTAAAATGCTGCATAACTGTCTCATGTATAGCGTATTTAAACTTCAAGTGTATATATATATGTACACACACATATATTTATATATGTATGTATATTTCTAATAATTTGTTACCCACCATCCTCAAAGGGTACTTATATTACCACAATGTATACTTAAATAACTGCTTTTTATTCTGATTCAAGCATGTGAACGTATGAAAGATCTAATACTAAAGAGGAAAATGAGTTATCTGTAGCTGCATTTCTCCAGTATTGGTATCTTTCACAGATTCACATGCGACCACCCTCCTCCCATGATAGGCTCCCCTTATAGCTTGAGTGATGTTGATCCCACTGGTGCTTGAAAATCTGAAGGATGCAACATCTCTTGGTAGTATTCTATAGGGTGCTGTTATTCTACAGGGTGCTGTTGCTCTATTGATCGTAGTTCAAGTTTGGTCCTTTCAAAAGGGACATAGACAAGCTATTAAAGTGACTATTCATTGCCATTAGGGCCTATGGTAATGATACATACAGCTTTATGGTGGTACTGAAGGACTCCCACTTCAATAACGGGGAATGATTAAAAAAATGTGATTCTATGAAAGGTACCAATACTGGAGAACTGCAGTTACAAGTAATTAACTAATTTTCTTATCTCATCCAGAGATCCCTCAGCACCTATCTGGGACCTTAATATTGTTCTTACCAGGCTCGTGGCCCCTCCTTTTGCGCCACTACATTCATGCCTCTTACAGTTCCTCTCTTGGAAGGTCACCTTCCTTGTTGCTGTTACATGCAAAGGACATGCTTTGTCAAAGGTGGGCATAACCTGATGGATTGTTAAATGCATCTAAACCTGTTTTACAATAAGGTTAAAAGAACTGTGCCTTGCCTGCCTAGGTCACATTCCACAAGTAAAAAATGGCCCCTACTGTTTTTCTTGGAAATAGTCTCATAACTGACATTTGTAAGACAGCTACTGTGCCGACTCCACACTCATTTACCAGCATTACTATGTGGATGTCCTAGCACGACAACAAGCTACAGTTGTTCAAAGCATTCTAAGATCTTTTTCAATCATCTGCATCATCTACCTGCCAACCACCAGTTAGGGAAGTACTGCTTTACAGTATATGCAGTGCATGTGCATATATAGCCAAACATGCTGCAAATTAAATGTTTCTTAGCCTGGAAGCCTTTTTCTGATGGAGACTTCTAGCTACAGGTTCCTTTCCTTTTGAATGTACTCCAAGCATTAGACTGGATCTGGAAACATTTCCACTGTACCCTGTGTGCTGGAAGGTGGCAATGTGTGCCTCTACAATGATCCCTTTCCTCTCTTGACGTGGCTTGCAGAACCTATATAGGGGCCATTGCTCTGTGCTGTTTGTTCTTTTCTTTCTGTGCCACCAGACGCAGATCTGAAGCTTCTCCTCGTCCCTGAGACCCTTATCTTGATTTTTCTTGTCTCACAGAATTTCAGTGTGCAAGGGATGCCATCCCCTAACATGACAGATTTTGAATCCTGTAAGGACTGTCACAAGCAGATGTCTGAGAAAGATCCATATCAGGTATGCCTGTGGTGTCTGGGGTCGAGCCACGATTTCAAGAACTTCGAAGACTGTGTGTTGATGAACCCGCAGGCCATCGGAGACTGTGAGGCGAAACTTTGTTACCAACACAAAAAGATGCATTGTTGGCACCAGTCCAGATCTTGCTGCAAGTCTAATGCTCAAGCCTGCTCACAGAGGTGACGGAACATCTATAGGGGCAGGTCTTCATCGAGCTCCAAGTCCTCGAGTGTGCATAAATCAAAACTGAGTACCGCTGGTTTACGTCATTCCCACTTCCCTAATGAATCGCAAAGTCGGCACAGTCTCTCTCCTGCTCTCGAAGACTGACTTTGGAGTAGATTCCACAACTGGTTCCAACACAAAGAGTTTCCATGTCCTTCAGCCACACTGTGCCAATTTTAAGAGTTTGGCTCCACCATGTACTGTCTGGTACATGTTCCTTCTGACCCACACGGAGCTGAGAGGCTTCCACCTAGACTACTGCTGGTGGGTTTGCCCTCTTCGCCACATGAACCCTCTAAGCCTGTTTTGTCCTCGGCTCCAGTTATGACGTGCCTCCGACACTCAAACCCACATCAAGCTGGGTAGCTCAACATCATGGCTGACCTCAACTCCTGAGAAGGCGGTTCTGATTGTCCTCTCCAATGCCGATTCGATGTTGGTAGGAATCTGAGCAAAGCTGCGCCAAATCGAAATGAGGCACCAAATCCAAACGAGGCGCCAGCCCTCGCACTTGAACTTCCATATGGAACGCCACGTTCATTGCATTTCCTCTGCACTGACTGACGACGACTATGACCAGAGTGATTAGTTTACTCAGACTTAGGCTGCTCTTTTCTCCTCCCAGTCCAGCCACAGATGACTATGCCTCCTACCCTATGGTTATGTGTAGGGTAGCTGAACTGCTTGACCTCTAACTTCCCACTACAAAGGTGAAAAAAAATGTGGTTACTGAGATCTTACAACTAGGCCAGGCTACTTCTGAACCCTCCTTGCTTTCAAGTGAGGCCCTGATGGATACCCTTCTAAGGACTTTGAATAAGCTTTGTACTGACTCAAGTTAACAGAAAAATTGCCTGGTGGCGTCACCCTGCTCCAGTCGACGTACCATTTTTGGAGCAGCACCCTCTCCAGAGAGCCTCATGGGGCAGGCTTCCTCTAGCAGGACCAACCTCAACAATTTTCCACCCACTCCCCTGATATGGAGTCAAAGCGAGGGGAGACCTTTAGAAAAAGCTTCTTATCAGCTGTTTTTGCTCTGCGATTGATTAATGCCTCCTGTTTGTTGGACCGTTATACTTATGCACTTTGGGAATCAGTGGCACAAGTCCTCTCTAGTGTACTGGGAGGCCTTCACACCGTTCATTCGCACAGCGGTCAAGAATGGTTATAGTGCAGCCAAGTTAAAATTTGTTGTGACTTAGACACCAATGACTATTTTGACCAAGCTATAGGTACCAGTGTTGCCAGTCTTCGCCATGGCTGGCTATGATCAACTGAGTTCTTGAGCGACATCCAGTCTTCCCCGATGTACATGCCATTTGATGGGACTTATCTGTTTGGGGACAAGGCTGACTGCTCTTCAATCCTTAAAGGAGAGTAGGGGTACCACTTGGTCTCTTGGCCTCTCTGCCCAGTCTTGCCAGCCGCAACAATTCCACTGTTCCTTTTGTGTTTTCATCCAAGGCATCCTTTACTGCCAGCATGTCCGATCCTAGCAGAGAACACAGCTGTTTAGTGGGAAAGGTGCCAACCACCACCCAAACTTCTCCACGCTCACGCCCTCAGTCAAGGTCAGCTTGCCGCTCAGTCCTCTGCCACCACCTGCAGCTCCACCTGCCAAGCCTCTTTATTGTGACCTTGCAGGATCACAGCCACCTGGTAGCAGGCAGAATCCACTGATTGTATCTGGGTTCGCAAGCAATTATGTCAGATAGGTAGGTCCTGCAGAATGTCTACAAAGGTTATGCCTTACCTTTCGTTTTATCTCTGCTGCACCTTCCACCAAGCAACTGGCGGAAGACCATCTCTCTCTTTTGCGGCAGGAGGTGCATGCTCTTTTGGCCCAACGTGGCTGTTGAGAGTGTTCTTCTGCCAGAAGTAGGATGTGGTTGTTACCTCTGTCTCTTTCAGGTACCCAAGAAGGGCAGAGGTCTTTGGACTATTCCAAATCTGTGCCCTGTCAGCACCTTCCTCCAGAAGGAGAAATGCCAAATGCCCACCCTCCCAAACGTCTTGACTGTCCTGGACCCTGCAGAGTGGATGGTGGCGTTGAGCCTGCAGAATGCCTATTCCCATGTATCCCGTCCTTCTGGCCCATCTTCGTGGTCTGTGGTTCGGGGTGGGACAGGAGCATTTGCTCCCTTTTGGTCTCCCCAGCTCCCCTTAAGTGTTCACACAAGTTATGGTGGTGGTGACAGCACACCTACGAAAGTGAGGGGTGACGGTCTTCCTCTACCAAAATGACTGACTGTCAAAGGTGGGCTCGCCCCGGGCAGTCGTCAGCCACCTCCAGACTATGGTGAACTTCCTGTTATCATTGTGGTTCACTATCAACAAGCCAGAGTCACACCTGACTCCTTCTTAGACTCTTCCGTTCATCAGACTTATTCTGCTTACTTTGTGATTTTGTGATTGTTCTCCATGCAAGAGTCCACAACATTTAGGCTATGATCCCGATCTTTCAGCCTAAGTCCTAGTTTTCATTCAGGTTGACTCAGAGACTGATGGGTCTAATGGCCTCCTGCATCCTGCTGGTCGAGCATGCTGTGTGGCATATGCGAGCTATGCAATGGGATCTGAAATCCAAGGGACCCCTCTGGCCACATTCATATTTTAAAGTAGACTGCAAAATATCTGCAATAATTGTTGCTGGACTGAAGTTGGGTCTACGGCAGACCCCTAACGGTTCCCCACTCAGAGCGTACAATGGTTACTGATGCATTGCTTCTGTGTTGGGACGGCCATCTGGAAAAGATGGAGATCAGAGGCCTCTGGTCTCCTGCAGAATCCCGGCTCCACATCAACCTTCTGGAACCGAGGGCATTCACGTGCCATTGAAATCCTTCCTTCTGTCGATCAAGGGATTGCTAGTACAGGCACTCATGGAAAATACCACGGCCACAACAAATGGGGCTGAGAAGGTCATGGACCCTGTCCCAGTAGGCCATGCACCTATGGAGACGGATGAACTGCCAAGGGATCTTACTGGTGGTGAACCACCTGCCAAGGTCAGTGAATGCCAGGACGGACAAGCTCAGCCATTGGCGCCTAGCAAACCATGAATGGCATTTACACCAGGAGGTGGTGCCATGTCAGTTAAGTGAATAGAGTGGACCCTGCCATGAGCTTTTCGCTACCACCTAAAATGGCCAATATCACCATGTCTGCACGTTGGAGTTTCCAAACCTTCGCTTCCTCAGAGACGAGTTCTCCCTTGAGTGGAACTTGGAACTCCTGTATGCCTTTCCGCAAACACATCTCCTGCCCACATTCTTCAAGAAGATCAGGACCGACTGGGCCCAAGTCATCTAAGAGGCTCCAGATTGGATACAGAGTATAGTGTTAAGAACTCCTGGGATTGAGCACATGTTCTCTGATCAGGCTACCTGCTGTTTCAGCAACGGGGAAGGGTCCTGCACTCAGGCCTTTGCAGTCTTCACTTTTAACTCATGCTTGGAGATTAATCAACAAGAGCTGAACACTTTCGACCTTCTACCGGTGGTGGTTGAGGTCATCTTGCGGCCAGGTGTCCTTCAACTAAAACTGTATGTTTGTGACTTTGTGAGGCACACTCCATATTGACACTCTGAAGGTAAGTTATCTGATGTTTTTATTTATGATGTCTCTTGCTCCCCAAGGGTTTGTGTACAGTTATGGGTGATAGTTCAGCCTTTTTACGGTTGCCAGATTAGCCCTCATTGTTTTAGTTAGCAGTTCTGATGCTTTATATAATTTTATAAAGGCCAGCAACATTTGTTTCCCCCTTCTCCCTTTGGCATTCCTCAATGGGACCTTAATCTGGTCCTGACTTACCTGATGTGCACTCCATTTGAGCTGCGTCACAGCTGTCCTTTACGGCTCCTTACTATGCAGAATGTGTTCCTCACCGTCTGCACCTCTCCGCAGGATGAGTAAGCTTTAGGATTTTTGTGTCCATCTACCTACACCCAGACAGACTGGTTCTGCATAGTCTGGCATTCTTCCAACCGAAAGTTTTGACCTTCTTCCACAACAGTCGGACCATCACCCTGCCAGCGTTTTACGCTCTGCCTCACTCTGCTGAGGTGGAGAGACTCCATTGCTTGGACGCAAGTGTACACTGAGCTTCCTCAGAGATCACACCAAGGACCACTGAGTGGAAAATCAGCTCGTTGTGGGGCTCTCTGGAGTGTAAAAAGGCAAGGCAGTACAGAAGAGAACCATCTCCCACTGTATCATGCTCTGCATTAAAATGTGCCTCAAATTGGCCAAAAAGCAGCCTTTGGATGGACTGTATGCATTTGATAGAGACTTCTAGTTGCAGATTCCTTACCTTAGAATTTTCTCCAGGCGCCAGACTGGATCTGGAGATTTTTTCTTTGAGCAATACCCTTGCGTGTCGGTAGGTGGTGTCGGTCGACTCCACGGGCGTCGTTGGCGTCTTAGTCGCCTTGATGACTTCGGGAGTAGAACATAGACGCAGCCTCAGCACATTGGCCTCCATTCTTTTCTTTATGTGCCACGCGCTGATTCGGAGAGAGCTACCCTGGTCTCTTTGTGACAGATTTCTGTTTTGTCAAGTTTTTTGTCGAGTTTTTGGTGTGTCGAGATGTCCCCGAAGACCGGTTTCAAGCCATGTGCGGACTGTCAACGCATGATGTCAGTGACTGATCCGCATCTGGTCTGTTTGTGGTGCTTGGAGCACGACCACGCCCCCAAGTCATGCTCCGAGTCCGGGCCATGCACCCGAAGGCCTTGAGGGAGCAGTCCCTTAAGCTCATGGCGGCCCAGCGATTGATTCCGCATAGGTCCCGGTCTTGTTTGAGGGGAAGGTCTCTAGACCGGTCGCTTAGCCACCACCATTCTTCTTTCTCCAAGTCTTCGGGCACAGATAAGAAGTCGTCAAAGTGGTCCCGTCACCCTTTGACTTTACCCAGTCGCTTGGCTGATGGGAAGCAGAAGGAGCGTCAACGCTCGTGGCTTCTGTCTTTGGAGCCTGCTTCTGGGTCTGCTCTTCGCTTCCCTGAATTTCCTGGAACCGGAGCAACCCCTGCCCAATTAAAGGAGTTTTATGAGGCCACGCGCCTCCTTTTTGGACAGGCCGACCCAGAGAGGGCGCCTTCGGGCCCAAGGGGTTCGGTCACAGGGGTGGGCGGGGGTCTTCGGGTTTTGCGATATCGGCTTCGGCAACCAAGGTCCCCTCTGGATCCATTCACGGATCCACACTAACACCTGTCGTACCAGTAAGACCTTCCCCAGTGCTGGTTCGATTGTCGACATTCCCGATGTCGGTGGTGTCTACCATTGACGTTGACCCGATGTTCATCCCTGGCGGCTTGTCATCGGAACAGCGCTGGCCAACACCATCTCTGGCTTCAATGGGACCTACTCACCCCAGGTAGAAATTGGACCCTTTTTCTTATGGGTACGAATTCGGGGAAGGATTAAAGGGGTTCCTGGACCCTTATGTATACCAGGACGTCCCTCATTTGGACTGGGCACAGGAGTTGGGCGAGGCCAGTGGCCTGGAAACTTCTCCAGACGCTGGCATGCTGTCTCCTACCGTGGCTACAGCGGAGGGGCTTATTCTATGGTGGTCAGTAGGGCTGCTGAGCTCCTTGGCCTTAAGCTGCCTATTGTACAGGTGAGGTAGGTCAAATCTCCAACAGGTGCTTCCACATCTGAGCCCCTTCTGCCATTCAATGAAGCCCTCACTTATTTCCTCTTGCGTACTTAGTCCAAACCCAACACAGGGTCTCCTGTGAACAGGACTATCGCATGCCGCCATCGGCCTGCCCCAAACAATCCTAAATTCCTGTCCCAACATTCCACGCCTGAGAGTTTCCTTATCCTCGGGCGCAATCCCTTCCGCACCCGCAGATAAGGACTCAAAAAGTCTGGAACAATTTGGGAAGAAGATGTTTTCTTCCTCCAGTATCGCGCTGCAGTCCATGAATACCTCATGCCTTTTGGGCCGCTATACCCACTCTCTGTGGGATACGGTCGTGCAAGTTATGCCGCAGATAGCGGAGGAGGCCAGAACTATCGTCTCCCAAGCGGTCACTGATGTGAGAGGTGCGTCAAAGTTCACGATCTGATGTGGGCTGGACACCACCGACTCTCTTGGCAGATCAGTTGCCACGACGGTGGCCTTGAGGCACCATGCCTGGATGCAGTCTTCTGGTTTTTCGGGGGATTTCCAACAGTCTGCTATGGAAATGCCCTTTGATGGCTCCCGTCTCTTTGGAGACAAGGCAGAGGAGGTTCAAGGACACCAGGTCTAGGGCTCGGTCCCTTGGCCCTTCCGCTACCACTCTCCCCCAACAGTCCGCCTTTTGCCCCTTTAGTGGCCACAGAAGGGGCTCCCTGTTGCGTCCCCAGCCCAGCCACCAATACTGCTCAGCCACTGCGCGGCCGGGGACGTGGAACCCCACGTGGGGGTGGGACAGGGAACCTGAGGTCTGCTCAGTCCACCCCTGCCCCCACTGCAGCCTCCAAACCCCACTAGTCTGTCCCCTCATTCCGATCCAGTCGGCGGCAGGATTCGTCATCACCGGCCCCACTGGGAATCCATCACTACAGACAGGTGGGTTTTGCAGATAGTTAAAAAGGGCTATTTCCTCCCCTTCGAATCTGCACCCACCAGCCATGCCCCATCAGTCAGCCATCTTCTGGAGGATCATTTGCCACTTCTCACCAGGAAGTCGCAGCTCTCTTGTCCAAGGGAGCCATAGAGAAGGCCCCTGTGCCAGAAGTAGATTGTGGTAGTTATTCCTGCTACTTTCTGGTGCAGAAAAAGGACAAGGGCTTGCGTCCTATCCTAGATTTTGGGGACCTCAATTACTTCATCAAGAAGGAGAAATTCAAAATGCGCACAATGGCTCAGGTCCTATCTGCCTTGGACCCAGGAGACTGGATGGTAGCGTTGGCCTTGCAGGACGCTTTTTTCCACATCCCCATCCTAACTGCCTACAGACGTTACCTGCAGTTTATGGTAGGTCACAAGCACTTTCAGTTTACCGTGCCCCCCTTCGGACATACCAGCGCCCCTTGGGTTTTCACGAAAGTGATGGCATTTGTTGCAGCTCATCTGCGCCCATTAGAGGTTTCAGTCTTCCCCTACCTCGACAACTGGCTGTTGAAGGTAGACTCGTCCCAGAAAGTCGTCTCCCACCTTCAGACCACGGCAAACCTCCTGCGCAGGCTGGGCTTCACTATAAACGTGCTGAAGTCACACCTGACTCCCTCTCAGACTCTCCCTTTCATCGGAGCTGTTCTTGACACAGTACAGTTTTGGGCTTATCCTCCTGAAAAGCGAATCCAAGATATTCAGGCTATGATTCCGATCTTTCAGCCTCTGTCTTGGGTTTCAGTGAGACTGACTTTGAGGCTGCTGGGCCTCATGGCCTCCTGCATCCTGCTAGTGACACATGCCAGATGGCATATACGACTGCAGTGTGACTTGAAGTTCCAGTGGGCGCATCATCATTGAAATCTCTCTGACATGGTCCAGATCTTAGAGGGGACTGCGAAAGACCTGCAGTGGTGGCTTTCAAATCCGCATTGGGTCCACTACAGATCCCTTTCCCTTCCCCAGCCAGATCTATCCATAGTGACAGATGCGTCACTTCTGGGTTCGGGTGGCCACATGGGAGAGGCGGAAATCAGAGGCCTCTGGTCTCCAGCAGAGTCTGTGCGCCATATCAATCTTCTGGAGCTCCGGGCGATCAGGCTTGCGTTGAAAGCATTTTTTCCCTCTCACAAGGGGAAAGTAGTGCAAGTGTTCATGGACAACACTACTGCCATGTGGTACTACAACAAACAAGGCAGAGTAGGGTCCTGGACCCTTTGTCAGGAGGCACTGCGCCTCTGGACATGGCTGGAACATCAGGGCATTACCCTGGTGGTTCAACATCTGGTGGGCTCTCTGAACGCCAAAGCAGACAAACTCCGCCGTCAATGCACAGCTGATCACGAATGGCGTCTCCATCTGGAGGTGGCACAAGGCCTCTTTCAGTAGTTGGGAGAGTCTTGGATTAGATCTGTTCTCCTCTGCAGAGAACACGCAGTGTCAGCTGTTTTGCGTGTTGGAGTTTCCAAGGCAGCACTCACTTGGAGACACTTTTCGTCTCGAGTGGAACTCCGGCCTCCTTTCCGCCTATACCACTTCTGCCCAGAGTTCTCAAGAAGATCAGGAACGATTGAGCCCAAGTCATCTTGGTGGCTCTGGACTGGCTACGGAGAGTTTGGTATCCAGAGCTATTGAGCATGGCCCCAGATCCTCCACTCAGACTGCCTCTTCGGGCAGATCTTCGCAGCAACAGGGGACGGTTCTCCACCCGAACCTGTCCAGTCTCCGCCTTCATGCGTGGAGATTGAGCGGCGGCAGTTGACTACTTTTTACCTTCCGAAGTCTGCGATGCTATCTTGGCAGCCAGACGTCCCTCTACCGAAACGGTATACGCCTGTTGTTGGCATAAATTTGTTGGCATAAATTTGTGGCATGGTGCACCTACAAATCGGTTGATCACCTCTCTGCTCCTCTTTCTGAGGTTATTTTATTCATTCTTTCTTTAACCCAGCTTGGCTCTACTTTGGGCACCCTTAAAGGGTATTTAAAGGCTATTTTGGCCTTTCTCAGGTTACCTGATCACCCTCACTCTTTACGTCTCCTATTGTCAATCGTTTCCTTAAAGGTCTCACCCATTTATTTCCGCCCACTCCATTTATCATGCCTCAGTGGGACCTCAGTCTGGTCCTAACTTACTTAATGTGTACTCCCTTTGAGCCGATGCACAAACTGTCTTTCTTATTACCATCACTTCTGCTCGCAGAGTAAGTGAGCTTCAAGCTCTTTCTTCAAAGCATCCATTCTTGTCTGTGCACCCTGACAAAGTGGTTTTGCGCACCAAGGCTTTCTTCCTTCCCAAGGTTGTTACGCCTTTTCATGTAGGCCAGTCCATCACCTTGCCTACTTTTCACATCCTTCAAATCAAATCAAATCATTAACATTTATAAAGCGCGCTACTCACCCGTGCGGGTCTCAAGGGGCTAGGGGGGAAAGGGGGGGTTATCGCTGCTCGAACAGCCAAGTCTTTAGGAGTCTCCGGAAAGCGGAGTGGTCCTGGGTGGTCCTGAGGCTGGTGGGGAGGGAGTTCCAGGTCTTGGCCGCCAGGAAGGAGAAAGATCTCCCACCCGCCGTGGAGCGGCGGGTGCGAGGGACGGCAGCAAGTGCGAGGCCAGCGGAGCGGAGGGGGCGGGTGGGGACGTAGAAGCTGAGGCGTCTGTTGAGGTATTCCGGTCCCTTGTTGTGGAGGGCTTTGTGTGCGTGGGTGAGAAGACGGAAGGTGATCCTTTTGCTGACTGGGAGCCAATGCAGGTGTCTCAGGTGTGCGGAGATGTGGCTGTTGCGGGGTACGTCGAGGATGAGGCGGGCCGAGGCGTTTTGGATGCGTTGCAGGCGGTTTTGGAGTTTGGCTGTGGTCCCGGCGTAGAGGGTGTTGCCGTAGTCCAGGCGGCTCGTGACAAGGGCGTGGGTCACGGTTTTTCTGGTGTCGGCGGGGATCCAGCGGAAGATCTTACGGAGCATGCGGAGAGTGAGGAAGCAGGCGGAGGACACGGCGTTGACTTGCTTGGTCATGGTGAGAAGAGGGTCCAAGATGAAGCCGAGGTTGCGGGCGTGGTCTGCGGGGGTCGGTGCGGTGCCGAGGGCCGTGGGCCACCAGGAGTCGTCCCAGGCGGACGGGGTGTTGCCGAGGATGAGGACTTCCGTTTTTTCAGAGTTCAGCTTTAGGCGGCTGAGCCTCATCCAATCTGCGACGTCCTTCATACCCTCTTGTAGGTTGGTCTTGGCGCTGGCGGGGTCCTTGGTGAGGGAGAGTACAAGTTGGGTGTCGTCGGCGTAGGAGGTGATGATGATGTCGTGCTTGCGTACGATGTCGGCGAGGGGGCTCATGTAGACATTGAAGAGTGTCGGGCTGAGCGATGAGCCTTGAGGTACGCCGCAGATGATCTTGGTGGGTTCTGAGCGAAACGGAGGGAGGTAAACTCTTTGGGAGCGGTTAGCGAGGAAGGAGGCGATCCCGTCCAGGGCCTGGCCTTGGATCCCGGTGGAGCGTAGGCGGGTGATTAGGGTGCGGTGACAGACGGTGTCAAAGGCAGCCGAGAGGTCGAGGAGAATGAGGGCGACTGTTTCACCGTTGTCCATCAGGGTTCTGATGTCGTCTGTGACTGAGATGAGGGCGGTTTCCGTGCTGTGGTTGGTTCGGAATCCGGTTTGTGAAGGGTCGAGCAGGTTGTTGTCTTCCAGGAAGGTGGTCAGCTGTTTGTTGACGGTCTTTTCTATTACCTTGGCTGGGAAAGGTAGAAGAGAGATGGGGCGGAAGTTTTTCAGGTCGCTTGGGTCAGCCGTAGGTTTCTTTAGTAGGGCGTTGACTTCAGCGTGCTTCCAGCATTCGGGGAAGGTAGCAGAAGAAAAAGAAGAGTTGATGATGGTCTGGAGGTGCGGGGCGATGATGTCGTCGGCTTTGTTAAAGATGAAGTGCGGGCAGGGGTCCGAAGGGGCGCCGGAGTGGATAGAGTTCATGATGGATTTGGTTTCTTCCGTGTTGATGTGGGTCCAGTTGTTGAGGGTGATGTCCGGGGAAGCGGGTTCAGTGGTGTATGGTTGGGTCTGGTGTCCGAAGCTGTCGTGGAGGTCGCTGATCTTGCGATGGAAGAAAGTGGCGAGGGATTCGCACAAATCCTGTGAGGGCGTGACGGCGTTGGCGCTGGCGCTGGCGCTGGGGTTGGAGAACTCTTTGACGATGCTGAAGAGTTCTCTGCTGTTGTGGCTGTTTTTGTCTAGTCTGTCGGTGAAAAAGTTCCTTTTGGCAGTGCGGATCAGGTGGTGGTGTTCGCGTGTAGCGTTCTTGAGGGCGGTCATGTTGTCAGCGGTGTGGTCCTTGCGCCAGGCCTTCTCAAGGGCACGACAAGTTTTCTTTGATTCTTTGAGGGTGTCAGAGAACCAGAGAGGTTTTTTGGTGTTGGTCTGTCGATGCGTGCGTTTGAGGGGAGCAAGGTTGTCAGCGCAGTTGGAGATCCAGTTTGTGAGGTTGAGAGCTGCGTCGTTGGGGTCGGTGGTGAGGGTGGGTTGGTTGGCGGCGAGAGCGGAGAAGAGTTGCTCTTCAGGGATCTTGTTCCACTGTCGATGAGGGATGGGTTGAGTGCGGAGGTGGGAGGTCTCGCGTCGGAATGTGAAGTGGACGCAGCTGTGGTCGGTCCAGTGTAGGGCAGAGGTGTGGCTGAAGAAGACGTGTTTGCTGGCGGAGAAGATAGGGTCGAGCGTGTGTCCGGCGATGTGGGTGGCGGTGTTCACCAGTTGTTTGAGGCCGAGGTTGGCGAGGTTGTCGAGCAGGGTGGTGGTGTTGGGGTCGTTGTTTTGTTCCAGATGGAAGTTGAGGTTGCCTAGGAGGATGTAGTCCGGTGAGGCGAGGGCGTGTGGGGAGATGAAGTCGGCGATGGCGTAGCTGAAAGAGGCGCGAGGTCCGGGAGGACGGTAGACGAGGGATCCTCTGAGGGTGGTCCTTGGGTCGGTGCGAATCTGAAAATGCAGGTGTTCAGCGGCGAGGGGGGGGTCTTCGGTGGAGGTGGTGACGCTGATGGAGTCTTTGAAGATGATGGCGACACCTCCTCCTACTTGGTTGGTGCGGTCTTTTCTGGAGATCTTGTAGCCTTCGGGGATGGCGGTAGCGATGTCTGGAGCAGAGGAGGCGTTCATCCATGTCTCCGTGATGAAGGCGACGTCCGGGGCTGTGGAGTCCAGGAGGTCCCAAAGTTCAACGGCGTGCTTGTGGACGGAACGAGCGTTGATCAGGATGCACTTGAGGTGGTTGATGGCGCGTGGGCTTGTGGTCGTGGTAGTTGCGTGGTGGAAGATGCGTTTGCAGGAGTTGCAGGCGAAGGGTCCATGGGTGCGTTTGGGGTGAGCTAGGAAGCAGGTTTTGGAGCGCCCTCGGTTGAGGGCGTGGAGGGTGGTGGGGTCGTAGCGGATCAGCGGGGCTTGGGGGAGCTGGGGACCAGGGGTCGTGGCGCTGGGCGCGGGCCAGGCGCGGACGGGCGCAGACGGGCTTGCCATAAGAGGTAGGAGGGGGGGGGGAGGGGTCAGCTGGGGGCGAATGGGAGCTGGGGGGCGGGGGCGTGCAGGAGGTCGCGGCGGGAAAGCGCGAGGGAGGGGGGGGGGACAGGTAGAGTGTGAGGAGCTGGGGGAGGGGGTTTAGGGTGGAGGAGGGTGAGTTGTTAGGAGGTTTGGAGATTAGGGAGAGAGATAGGAGTAGGGTTGTGAAGATAGGGGAGGGGGGGTTGTAGAGGTGGGTGAGGGAGAGAGGTAGAGTGAGAGGATAGGGAGATAGGTAGTAGAGGGGGTGGCGGGAGGGGGGGAGAGATAGAGAAATAGATAGAGAAAATAGATAGAGAAGTCGATAGATAGGGAGATAGATAGATAGACAGATAGGTAGGTAGGAGGAGGTGGAGAGTGGGGGAGTTAGATAGTGAGATAGGGAGCTAGAGAGATAGGAAGATAGGAGGAGTGAGGGAGGTAGATAGCGAACGGGTTAGCTAGGGGTGAGAGAGGGGGAGGCGAGTGAGGGAGGGGGATGAGGAAGGAGCAGGAGGGCAGGCTCGGGGGAAGAAGACGGAGGAGGTAGAAGAGCCGAAGACAGGAGAACAGAAGACAGGAGAACAGAAGACAGGAGAACAGAAGACAGGAGAACAGAAGACAGGAGAACAGAAGACAGGAGAACAGAAGACAGGAGAACAGAAGACAGGAGAACAGAAGAACAGAAGACAGAAGACCAGAAGAACAGAAGAACAGAAGACCAGAAGAACAGAAGACAGAAGCACAGAAGATCGGAAGAGCAGAAGAACAGAGAAGAACAGAGAAGAACCGAGAAGAAGAACACAGAAGCACCGAGAAGAAGAACACAGAAGCACCGAGAAGAACAGAGAAGAAGAACACAGAAGGGAAGAACAGAAGAGAAGAACAGAGAAGAAGAACACAGAAGGGAAGAACAGAAGAACAGAAGAGAAGAACAGAAGAACACAGAAGAAGATTGCAGAGGGGGAGCGAGGAGGAAGAGACAGAGAGGAGGAAAAGAAGCAGGAGCAGGAGAGAAGGTGAGTGGAGGAGAGACTCCACCGTCTGGACCCAAAAAGAGCGTTGGAGTTCTACCTAAATCATACTAACGATTTCCGGGTGGACAATCAACTCTTTGGTAGATATGTGAGTGTGAAGAAAAGGAAGGCAATGCAAAAACCTACCATCTTGGGTACTTCTTTGCATCAAGATGTGCTACGCTTTGGCCAAGAAACAACCCCCTGAGGGCTTGCACGCTCATTCCGCCAGAGCAATTCTGCTTCCACTGTTGGCACACAGAGTTACTGTCCTGGATATCTGCCAGGCAGCTACGTGGGCATCCATGCACACGTTTGCTAAACATTACTGCCTAGACAGCCAAGTCCGTCGGGACGGGTACTTTGTACATTCGGTCCTACAGAACTTTCTAGTATGATCTTGGTTCGCAGCCCACCTCTGAGGATGGCATTGCTTGGGTATCTATTCTAAGGTAAGGAATCTGCAACTAGAAGTTTCTATCAGATAAACAAGTTTCTTACGTTCGGTAACGAAATATCTGTGCAGGAAGCTGGCTCTGTATATACTCTCTCAAAGTGAGAGATAGTGTGCACAGAGTCCAAGGGTTCCCCTTAGAGGTTGATAGTGGCAAAATTAGATAATACTAATGCTCTATTTTGTGGTAGTGTGGTCGAGCAGTAGGCTTATGAGAAGGTAATGTTAAGCATTTGTTGTACACACACAGGCAATAAATGAGAACACACACTCAGACTTAACTCCAGCCAATAGGTTTTTATATGGAAAAATATTATTTTCTTAATTTACACACAAGATTCAGAATTTAGCCAAGTACATAAATGGTAAGGTACTTCACACAGGTAAGTATGGAACTTTGAAATAAAACAGTAGTATACACAGTTTTGGCAAAAATGGCAATAAGCTATTTTAAAAGTGGACACAGTGCAAAAATCAACAGTTCCTTGGGGAGGTAATTAATAGTTAGTTTCTCAGGTAAGTAAAGCACTTACAAGTTCAGTCTCCTGGGCATAGGCAGCCCACCATTGGGGGTTCAAGGCAACCCCAAATCCACCGCACCTGCAACACAGGGCCGGTCAGGTGCAGAGGTCAAAGGAGTGCCCAAATAACATGGGCACCTATGGAGAACTGGGGTGCTCTGGTTCCAGTCTGCTAGTAGGTAAGTACCTGCGTCCTCGGGGAGCAGACCAGGGGGGTTTTGTAGAGCACTGGGAGGACACACACAGGCACACAAAATACACCCTCCTCGGCACACGGGCGGCTGGGTGCAGTGTGCAAAGTAGGTGTCTGGTTTTGCGTTAAAAGCAATGGAGGGACCTGGGGGTCACTCTGGTGATGCAGGCAGGGCACAGGGGGCTTCTCGGGCCAGCCACCGACTAGCCTAGGATGAGGGCCGCCTGCTGGACACTCCTGCACTGTAGGTGGTTCCTCTCGGTCCTGGGGGCTGTGGGTGCAGTGCTTGGTCCAGGCGTCGGGTTCCTTTGTTCAGGGGGAGCCTCTGGATCCTTTCTGCAGGCGTCGCTTTGGGACTGCAGGGAGGTCGACACAGGGTGTCCACGTCGTTTGAGTCTCCTGGGGGTCCTCTCTGCGGTGTTGCTTCTCCTGAACTCGAGGCAGGGGCGTCGGGTGCAGTGTGTGAAGACTCACGCTTCCGGAGTGAGGCGAGAGTCTCTTTAAAGTTGGTTTCTTGGTTGCTGTTTTTGAACAGAGCCGCTGTTCTTGGGAGGTTCTTGGTCCTTTAGGTGCAGGGCAGTCCTCTGAGTCCTCGGAGGTCGCTGGTCCCGCTGAATGAGTCGCTGTGCAGGTTCTTTGAGTCTGGAGACAGGCCAGTAGGGCTGGGGCCAAGTCAGTTGTCTTCTCCGTCTTCTCTGCAGGGCTTTCAGGTCAGCAGTCCTTCTTTCTTCAGATTGCAGGAATCTGATTTCCTTGGTTCAGGGTCGCCCCTAAATACTCAATTTGGGGGGGTGTATAGGTCTGGGGGGCAGTAGCCAATGGCTACTGTCCTGGAGGGTGGCTCGCCCTCTTTGTGCCTCCTCCCTGAGGGTAGGGGGGCACATCCCTAATCCTATTGAAGGAATCCTCCAAAACAAGATGGAGGATTTCTTAAGGCAGGAGTCACCTCAGCTCAGGACACCTTAGGGGCTGTCCTGACTGGTGGGTAACTCTTCCTTGTTTTTCTCATTATCTCCTCCGGACTTGCCGCCAAAGGTGCGGTCTGTGTCCGGAGGGGCGGGCATCTCCACTTGCTGGAGTGCCCTGGGGCGCTGTAACACCAGGCTTGAGTCTTTGAGGCTCACCACCAGGTGTTACAGTTCCTGCAGGGGGAAGTGAGAAGCACCTCCACCCAGTGCAGGCTTGGTTCCTCACCAGAGAGTGACAAAGACACTCACCCCATGTGGTCAGAAACCCTTCTGGATGTGTGGCAGGCTGGCAGGAACTGGTCAGCCTATAACACTAGCATTTTGAATGGTATACAGGGGGCATCTCCAAGATGCCCTCTGTATGCATTTTTCAATAAATCCCACACTGGCATCAGTGTGGATTTATTGCGCTGAGAAGTTTGATAACAAACTTCCCAGAATTCAGTGTAGCCATTATGGAACTGTGGAGTTTGTGTTTGACAAACTCCCAAACCATATACGCTTTATGGCTACCCTGCACTTACAATGTCTAAGACTTGGCTTAGACACTGTAGGGGCATAGTTCTCATGCAACTATGCCCTCACCTGTGGTATAGTGCACCCTGCCTTAGGGCTGAAAGGCCTGCTAGAGGGGTGACTTACCTATGCCACAGGCAGTGGGTTGTGGGCATGGCACTCTGAGGGGAGTGCCATGTCGACTTAGTCATTTTCTCCCCACCAGCACACACAAGCTGTGAGGCAGTGTACATGTGCTGAGTGAATGGTCTCCAGGGTGGCATAATACATGCTGCAGCCCTTCGAGACCTTCCCTGCCACAGGGCCCTTGGTACCAGTTACAAGGGACTTATCTGTGTGCCAGGGCTGTGCCAATTGTGGGAACAAAGGTACAATTTAGGGAAAGAACACTGGTGCTGGGGCCTGGTTAACAGGGTCCCAGCACACTCTCAATCATAACTAGCATCAACAAAAGTAAAAAAGTTAGGGGGTGACCATGCCATGAGAGGCATTTTCCTACAATCTGGTAGAGACATATTCTAGTTGCAGATTCCTTACTGACTCACCCATCCTCCCTGCTTGCGAACTGATTTCTAGGGACAGGGTTCCCCCTTCAGGTCTTTAGTTCTGGCGCACGAATCTCAGTGTTCTTAGCGGCTCTGCGCTTTGGCGTGGAAAGTCGTTAAAAGAAACTGACGCCACTGTGCTGATGCAGCATCTATGTACTACTCCCGATTTCATCACGGTGACTACAATGCCCATGGAGTCAACAGACGCCACCTACTGACGCGCAAGGACTTGCGCGAAGAAAAAAATCTCCAGGTCCAGTCTGACGCCTGGGGGAAAATTCTAAGGTAAGGAATCTGCAACTAGAATATGTCTCTACAAGATATTTTGTTACCGAAGGTAAGTAACTTGTACACCAGTGCCAAAGCTGCTAGCATTTCGTTGCCATATACAGTTCCAGACCTAGACATCTGCCAGTCTGCTACGTGGCTGTCCATTTGTACGTTCATGAAGTACTATTACCTGGACAGGTAAGGTTCACTGAGAGGGGTATTTTGCCTGCTCGGTCCTGTAGGATTTTCTGGTTTAAGTCCATTTAGACGCCCACATCTGAATAGGTGTTGCTTTTTATCTATTCAAAAGGTGAAGTTTCTGTGGCTAGGAGTCTCTATCAGAAAAACAAGTTACTTACTTTCTGTAACATGGTTGCTGTTAGAGACTCTATCTAGCTGCAGAGTCCTCACCTAATCCTTTCCTCCTCCCCTTTCCGTGATTGGACTCTATTGATTAATAAGATCCCAAATCTAGTAATCTGCACACTGTCTTCCAGTTTGCTTTTATGGCTCTGCGTCTGGGGCTGCAGGCAGTCTCGAACAACTGATGTCACTGCACAGAAGTGGTGCCTATATAGGCCCCACACGTCATTTGCGGAGCAAAATGGTTTTGGTGCGTAGCTGCACTGTGCCACCTTCCAGCATGCAGAAGTACTGCTAAAAAGTCTCCGGATCCAGTCTGATGCCTGGGGAATATTTAAAAAGTGAGGAATCTACGGCTAGGTAGCCTTACCTGAAAGAGCGTTACCGAAGGTAAGTACCTTGTTTTTTTGGGCCATATTTATATATATATATATATATATATATATATAGTGTGTGTGTGTGGTGTGTGTTCGTGTGTTCGATGGCGTGTAGCTGCAGATACACATGCTATGCATTATTCTGCCATCTAGTTTTGGGCTCAGAGTGTTATAAGTTGTTTTTCTGCTAAGAAGTCTTTTCGGAGTCACAGGATTGTGTGACTCCTCAACTCTGTCATACTGTGCATCGACTCAGTTGTTAGATTGTTTTCTTTCCGCTGTCTGGTTCGGATGGGTTTCCGCTCAGTCTGAGATTTTGAATCGGAAACTTCAGAAAACTCCCTCAATTGTCTGTATTGTTTCGATCGCGTTTCCACCTAGCCTCGAACCGATAGTACCATCGGAAATTATGTGCCCAACTCGGGCCTGTTTGGGCCTACTGCGTCGAAGCCTGATGGACCGGACTCCATTTCGATTTTGTCCCCAGTGCCACGCTAAATTTCCCTACACAGATTAACACCTTGCTTGTAATCTGTGTCTTTCTCCCTATCACAAAGAGGAAGACTGTGAGGCCTGTTGTTTCGATCCAAGAAGACCCTGCATGATCGGAGAGCCAGAAGATAGGAAATGGTGTTGCAAAGTACGGAACATCGCAACATCATGGAGGAAGAATAGGCGCAGACAGCGGTCTCCATCAGAGACACCGACTCCAAACCAGAATCTGAAGAAGATTGGCTATCACTGTTGAAGAGCACATGAGTACGTCTGCCTCTACGCCCACTTATAAAAAAAAATCAAAGGCCTTGGGTACACCACTGCCAGAGAGCCATGGTTCGACACGAAAAAAGACTCTTGTTGACTGACCTTGAGGTTTGGTGTCGAAAAAGGCCACACCTCCGTCGGTATCGGAGTCAAGTAAATCCATTAAAAGTTCTACTTCGGACTCGAGCAAGCATCCTCACTCCTCGGAGTCAAAGCCTTGATGGCCTGCTTCAGAGCCGAAACAACTGTCTTGCATTTTCAGGACCGAAAAAGCTACCATCTTCGGAACCGAAAAAATCATCTTATTCAGAAGAGCAAGGACTTTCAAGCTGTCTTAAACAGAGCTGAAAATAACTGCATGAACAATCTTATGGACCTTCTGATGAGGACACTGAGATTCAGCCTATCCTTGAGGTTATGGATGAAAGACAATCAGGGATCCACATCCATAAAGAGACTGGCAGAATAATTATTGCACCTCCTCTACAAACCAAAAGGAAGCTGGCCTTTCAAGAACAATTAGACACCGCTCAACCACCAGCAAAAAATTATAAACGGAAGGAGAAGCCAGTACCTGCCTATACTTCTCCCCCTCATTTACCACAACTTTCTTTTTTGCCTCCACCCACTAGCCCACCACCTTTACTTTCACCAACTCATTCGCAATTTTCACATGGTGCTACAGTTAACCCTTGGGATCTATACGACCCAGATCCTTTTCCTGACAATGATCCTGATTTATACCCTTCTAAGCCTTCTCCACCAGAGGACACTACTGCATACACGCAGGTTGTTTCCAGGGCAGCAGCATTCCATGGGGTGCTTATGCACACTGAGCCCCTAGAAGAGGATTTTCTATATACTCTTTCCTCCACCCACTCAAGATATCAATGCCTTCCTATGTTACTTGGCATGGTTAAACATGCAGATCAAATATTTAGTGAGCCAGTCAAAGCTAGAGTAATAACTCCACGCATTGATAAAGTATAAACCTGCTCCTACAGACCCTGACTATATTACACACCAAGTTCCTCCAGACTCAGTGGTAGTAAGTGTGGCTAGAAAAAGGGCTAATAGCCAGTCATTAGGGGATGCTCCTCCTCCTGATAAGGAAGTAGGAAATTCAATGCTGCTGGCAAGAGGGTAGCCACACAGGCTGCCAACCATTGGTGAATTGCCAATTTGCAAGCCTTGCTAGCAAGGTATGCTAGAGCCCACTGGGATGAAATGCAGGAACTCCTACAGCATCTCCCAAAGGAACACAAAAAAGGGCACAACAAATTGCGGAAGAGAGTCAGGCCATCAGCAGTAATCAAATACGGTCTGCCCTTGATGCTGCAGACACAGCAGCTAGAAGTGTCAATACTGCCATTACTATACGTAGACATGCAAGGCTAAATTCTTCTGGTTTTAAACCTGAAATCCATCAGGCAGTGCTCAACATGCCTTTTAATAAAAAGCAATTGTTTGGCCCTGAAGTCAATACTGCCATAGAAAAACTGAGGAAAGACTCAGACACTGCCAAAGCAATGGGAGCATTACACACAACCCCCAATAGACACTCCTTTTGCAGACAACAATTCAGAGGAGGATTCAAACCACAATCCACTGAGGCTTCTGCCTCCCAGACAAAGCAAGGGCAACAGCAACAACAGTACCAGAGGGGGATTTAGAGGGTCTTACAGAGGCCAATACTTTAGAAACAGAGCAAGTTCCAAACTTCGAAACAAGCCACTAGCCCATCTAAACAGTGACTTATTTGCCATCCCTCAACTCCACACATCTCCTGTGGGGGGGAAAGACTGCAGCAAGTCCACTCCCATTGGCAGAACATCACCACAGACCGTTGGGTATTGTCAATTATCTGCAATGGCTATTGCCTAGAAGTGGTTTCTACCCCTCCAAACATTCCTCCACGTTACCACAAGCTGTCCCCCAGAACACAGTGTTCTATTACAGCAAGAAGTACAATTGCTACTACTAAAACAAGCAATAGAATTAGTCCCACATTCTCAACAAGGAACAGGAGTATACTCATTATACTTCCTCATTCCCAAAAAGGATGGCACTCTCAGGTCCATCCTAGACCTCAGATCCCTAAATCTATATATCCTTTCAGAACACTTTCACATGGTAACTCTTCAGGACGTCATACCACTACTACAAAAACAAGATTACATGACTGCACTAGACCTCAAAGATGTGTATTTCCATATACCCATCCATCCAGCTCACAGAAAATACCTAAGGTTTGTGATAGCAGGAAAACATTATCAATTCAAAGTTCTACCTTTCGGCATAACATCTGCAAGGGTATTCACAATATGTCTAGCAGTAGTGGCAGCCTACCTAAGAAGACAACACATACATGTCTTTCCATATCTAGACGATAGGCTAATTGATCAAGCAATTTTATACAATGCCAACAACACACTCGATACGTAATAGAGACCCTACATACACTAGGGTTCACTTTCAACTACCAAAATCTCATCTTCAGCTAGCACAGGTGCAGCCTTACCTTGGTGCTATTTTAAATACGCAAAAAGCCTTAGCCAATCCAAATACACAAAGGATACAAGTTTTCCAAAATCTCATACCACAAATGCGGCCAAATCAACAATATACTGTAAGATTAATCATGAAACTATTAGGAGTGATGGCATCCTGCATAGCAATAGTACCGTATGCAAGACTAAACATGATGACACTACAACAGTGCTCTCACAGCAGTGGTCTCAAGTAGAGGGCCAATTGCAAGATCTAGCGGTGTTGGACTGCCAAACGCACAAGTCCCTTCAATGGTGGAATCTCGGTAATTTAATGAAGGGGCGGTCATTTCAAGACCCTGTTCCTCAGACCACAATAACAGAGGCATCAATGATAGGTTGGGGAGCTCATCTCAACAACCTTACCATTTAAGGGGAATGGGATTCAAAACAGCGAAATCTTTACATAAACCATTTAGAATTATTAGCTGTGGTCCATGCCCTAAAAGCGTTTCAACCCCTTCTCAAACACAAGATTGCTCTGATAAAAACAGACAATATGACGACTGTGTATTACCTGAAGAAACAACAAGACGGGACGCATTCATCTCAACTGTCCCTTTTAGCCCAAACAATATGGAAATGGGCAATTCACAATCACATTAATCTATTAGCAGAATACATTCCAGGAATACACAATCAGCTAATGGATCTTCTAAGCCGGACGCACCAACAGACACACTGGGAGATTTACTCTCAGGTACTTCAACAGTACTTTCAAAAGTGGGGAACACCGGAAGTAGAGCTATTTGCAACAAGCAAAAACGCAAAATGCCAAAACTTTGCATCCAGACACGCAAAACCTCTATCCAATGGCAATGCTCTATGGATCAACTGGTCAGGGATATTTGCTTACGCTTTTCCCCCTCTCCCACTACTTCCCTTTCTGGACAACAAATTAGACATCTCTCACCATGATACTCATAGCCCCAACATGGGCACAACAACATTGGTACATGACACTCCTATACCTGTCAGTTGTCCCTCACTCCAAACTTCCAAACAGACCAGATTCGTTAACACAAAACAAGGGACAAATCAGACATCCAAATATCAGTGCTCTCAACTTAGCCATTTGGCTCCTGAAGTCATAGAATTTGGATACTTAAAACTTCCATTAGAATGCATGGATGTTCTCAAACAAGCATGTAAGCCTACAACGAGGCAATTCTATGCTAACAAATGTCAATCTAAAAATACTGATCCACTTACAGCATCAATACAGGATATTGTATGTTATCTACTTCATTTGCAGAAATCAAATCTAGCTTTCTCATCCATTAAAATCCATTTTACTGCAATATCAGCATACTTGCAGACTATTCAACACACCTCTTTTCAGAGTTCCAGTTATAAAAGCCTTTATGGAAAGATTAAAACACATTATTCCCCATAGAACACCACCTATTCCTACTTGGAATCTAAATATTGTACTCACCAGACTCATGGGCCCACCGTTTGAACCCATGCATTCTTGTGAGATTAAATTCTTACCATGGAAAGTTGCCTTCCTGGTAGCCATTACTTAATTGAGAAGAGTTAGTGAAATACAAGCATTCACTCTTGAAGAACCTTTTTTCCAAGTACACAAACATAAAGTTGTCCTTAGAACAAATCTCAAATTTCTGCCAAAAGTGGTATCACCTTTTTCACATAAACCAAACAGTGGAATTGCGCGTCTTCTTTCCACAGCCAGACTTAATTGCAGAAAGAGCCCTTCATACTCTTGAACTTGAAAGAGCTCTAATGTACTATGTAGATAGAACTAAAGAATTCAGAAAAACGAAACAGCTTTTCGTTGCCTTTCAACAACCACATAAAGGGAATCCTATCTCTAAACAAGGGTTAAATGCATACAAACATGTTACATTAAGGCGAAAACACAAACTTTTAATCTCACCTAAAGCACATTTCACTAGAAAGAAAGGTGCATCTATGGCATTCTTAGGAAACATACCAATGGCAGACATATGTAAAGCTGCCACATGGTCTACTCCACGTACATTTACACGGCATTATTGTGTAGATGTATTTTCAAAGCAAAAGGCCACTGTTGGTGAAGCTGTCTTAAGAACCTAATTTCAAACAACTCCAACCCCTTCAGGCTAGCCGCCGCAATTTTGGGGGAGAGTAACTGCTTTGTAGTGTATGCATAGCATGTGTATCTGCAGCTACACATGCCATCGAACGGAAAATGTCACTTACCCAGTGTACGTCTGTTTGTGGCATGTAGTGCTGCAGATTCACATGCACCCTCCCTTCTCCCCCGGAAGCCTGTAGTTGTTGCAGTTTTTTTCTCTTTTGTACATATGTAGATACATTTGAATGGACATCTATTTTTACTTACTATTTCTATACAACATTTATATTCTTACACTCTATCACTCCTTCCTACACCCTTTTGCGGGACAACAATCTAACAACGGAGTCGATGCCCATGCGCAGTATGACTGAGAGTAGGAGTCACTCGATCCTGTGACTCCGAAAATACTTCTTTGAAGAAAAACAACTTGTAACACTCCGAGCCCAACACTAGATGGCGGAATAATGCAGAGCATGTGAATCTGCAGCACTACATGCCACTAACAGATGTACTACTGGGTAAGTGACATTTTCCATATTAAGATTACTATATGTTCACCCCACTCATTGCTCTACATTAACTAGAACTCATGTGTTTCACATGCATTGGTTATACCCTTGCATATTACATTACTTATACAATGTGAAATCATAGCATTGATAACCCTTATGACATTGCAAGTCATCATATTATTTGTGAGAATACAGTAGTTAGCGTTATTGTAGTGTGGCCTGTGAGGTGACAATCCTCTGTGCAGAGGTGCACAACTTATAGTAATTTGGAGGTGCTGTGTAAATTATAATTATAACTTTAGAATTTCTAATCTTTGTCTAGTTTGAGTTTGGTTTTTATAGAAAGAATAAAGTTATAGTCATTTAAAGGATGCATAAATAATAAATCTAAGGTATATCTAACTTTATAAATTATTGTGTTTGTGTCATTTGAGTTAGGTTTGTATAAAAAGAATAAATAAAGTTTTTCTAACTCTAGCAAAATTTTACCCCTTGGTTTTTTCATTGATTTTTTTTTATTTTTTTTTTAACAAAAATGTGTTACAGGTGGTTAAGTCCAGTGGAGTGTCATACAGTAGAGTGGAGGAGTGGTGTACAGTGGGCATAGAGTGGGTTTAAGTGTTGTGGAGTTGAGTGGAATAACGTAAAGTGGAGTACTGTACACTGGAGATTCTTACAGTGGAGTGGCATAGAGTAGAGGGCTACACAGTGAAGTGGCTTAGACTGGAGTGAAGTGTGATAGAATGGAGTGGCATACAGTGGAGTTCAGTACAGTCGAATGGTTCACAGTGGAATAGAGTGGCGTAGAGCGTAGTGGTGAAGACTGGAGTTACATCTAGTGGAGTGCTGTAGTGTTGTAGAGTGTTGGAGTATAGTGGAGTGACGTGGGGTGTTTGAGTGTAGTGGAGTACTGTAGTATTGGAGTGTTGTGGAGTGGCATAGAGTAGCGTAGACTAATGCTGTGCAGTGGAGGGGCATAGAGTGTGATGGCATACTGCGGAGGGGCGTAGACTGGGGTGGCATACAGTGGAGTGGCACAGAGTGGAATAGCGTAGTTGTTTACAGTGGAGTGGTGAAGACTGGAGTGGCATATAGTGTGGTAGCACACAGTGGAATCGCGTACAGTGCAATGGCGTACAGTGATATAGCGTAGAGTTGTGTGCAGTGGAGTGGTGGAGACTGGACTGGACTGCAGTGGAGTGAAGTGGCATAGAGTGGAATAGTGTAGAGTGAAGTGCAATACAGTTGAGTGGCATAGTGTCAGAAAGTACAGTGGAGTGGTGTGGCATACAGTAGATTAGCATGGAGTGAAGGTGAGTGGAATGATGTGCAGTGGCGTAGAGTGAAATGGCTAACAGTGCAGTGGTGTGAGTGGCAGAGTTGATTGGTGTTGTTATTAAAGCAGATGTAACATGAAAGTGGGTAAATTAATGTAGGTGTAAAACGGCAGGAGTATAGATTATGAAGTGTAAATGGTAATTGTTGGTAGTAAGTGTTATGATAGTGTGAAAATTATAAGTCTGAAAATACTTTATGTATTGTGCCACAGTACATGCCAATGACAAGACAGTATGTGATTGGCTAATGGCTGTCTTTACAAAACTCAAAAGGCAGTCGTGCTTTTTCAGCATACTATGGCTGCATTGTGGGTTAGGGTGTTAGCTATAGTAGGTTTTGTTGTTGTTCCCTTCATATAAACATTTTATTAAAGTGGTAATAGTACCTACAAAGTACTGCTGTAGGTATATAGAAAAAATTAAAAACAGTGTAGTACATTATATTACCAAAATATAGTGTACTACAGTGTATTTATAATTTTCTAACAAAATATTTTTTTCTTTTGTTAAATATAGTGTAGTACAGTGTATTTAACCCCTTAGATGCTGGGCCGTTTCCCCCCCCCCCAGTGCTGAGCCCTTTTTTGGCTATTTGGCGTAGTTCGCGCTTAGGCCTTCATAACTTTTTGTCCACATAAGCTATCCACGCCAAATTTGCATCCTTTTTTTTTTCCAACATCCTAGGGATTCTAATGGTACCCAGAGTTTGTGGTTTCCCCTGGAGGAGACCAAGAAATTAGCCAAAATACAGTGAAAATTTCATTTTTTCCAAAAACATTGCAAAAAAGGGCTGCCGAAGAAGGCTTGTGGTTTTTTCCCTGAAAATGGCATCAACAAAGGGTTTCTGGTGCTAAAATCACCATCTTCCCACCTTTCAGGAACGGGCCGACTTGAATCAGAAAACCACATTTTTCAACACAAATTTGGCATTTTACTGGGACATACCCCATTTTTACTATTTTTGGTGCTTTCAGCGTCCTTCCAGTTAGTGACAGGAATGGGTGTGAAACCAATGCTGGATCCCGGAAAGCTAAACATTTCTGAAAACTAGACCAAATTCTGAATTCAGCAAGGGGTCATTTGTGTAGATCCTACAAGGTTTTCCTACAGAAAATAACAGCTGAAATTTATGTTTTACTCTGTAACTTTTTCCTGCAATGTCAGATTTTTGAAAGCAATATACTGTTATGTCTGCTGGACTCTTCTGGTTGCGGGGATATAAAGGGCTTGTAGGTTCATCAAGAACCCTAGGTACGCAGAGCCAATAAATGAGCTGCACCCTGCAGTTGGTTTTCATTCTATACTGGGTATACAGCAATTCATTTCCTGAAATATGAAGACTGAAAAATAGGTATCAAGAAAACCTTTGCATTTCCAAAATGGGCTCAAGATAAGGTTTTGAGGAGCAGTGGGTATTTGCACATCTCTGAATTCCGGGGTGCCCATACTAGCATGTGAATTGCAGGGCATTTCTCAAATAGTCGTCTTTTTTCACACACTCTTATATTTGGAAGAAAAAATGTAGAGAAAGATAAGGGGCAATAACACTTGTTTTTCTATTCTATGTTCCCCCAAGTCTCCCGATAAAAATGATACCTCACTTGTGTGGGTAGGCCTAGCGCCCGCGACAGGAAATGCCCCAAAACACAACATGGACACATCCTATTTTTTGACAGAAAACAGAGCTGTTTTTTGCAAAGTGCCTACCTGTCGATTTTGGCCTCTAGCTCAGCCGGCACCTAGGGAAACCTACCAAACCTGTGCATTTTTTTAAACTAGAGACCTAGGGGGATCCAAGATGGGGTGACTTTTGGGGCTCTGATGAGGTTCTGTTACCCAGAATCCTATGCAAACCTCAAAATGTGGCTAAAATAACACTTTTTCCTCACATTTCGGTGACAGAAAGTTCTGGAATCTGAGAGGAGCCACAAATTTCCTTCCACCCAGCGTTCCCCCAAGTCTTCCGATAAAAATGATACCTCACTTGTGTGGGTAGGCCTAGCGCCCGCTACAGGAAATGCCCCAAAACACAACGTGGACACATCAAATTTTTTCATAGAAAACAATTGCCTACCTGTGGATTTTGGCCTCTAGCTCAGCCGGCACCTGGGGAAACCTAGCAAACCAGCGCATTTTTTAAAACTAGAAACCCAGGGGAATCTAAGATGGGGTGACTTGTGTGGCTCTGACCAGGTTCTGTTACCCAGAATCCTTTGCAAACATCAAAATTTGGACAAAAAAACACTTTTTCCTCTCATTTCGGTGACAGAAAGTTCTGGAATCTGAGAGGAGCCACAAATTTCCTTCCACCCAGCATTCCCCCAAGTTTCCCGATTAAAAAATAATGGTACCTCACTTGTGTGGGTAGGCCTGGTGCCCGCGACAAGAATAGATCACACAACGGTCAATGTTGGTCCTTACATGAGGCAGCTGTTGACCCTGGGGTGATCCATTCCTGACGCAGGCACTAGGTGTAGGCACTCAAGTGGGGTAGTGTTTTTATCAGGACAGGTGAGGAATCACTGGGTGGTAGGAATTTTGTGGATCCCAGCACATTCCTGTAGTTTGTGTGACAGAAATGCGAGAAAAATAGAGTTTTTATTCAACATTTCAACTTTGCAGGGTATTCTGGGTAAGAAAACTTTGGGGAATCCAGACAAGTCACACCTCTGTTGACTCCCCCGAATGTCTCGTTTCTACAAATGTTTGGGTTTAGTGTGTTTCTCTATATGGCTGCCGAACCCAGGACCAAAAACACAGGTGCCTGCCTTACAAAACCAGTTTGTTTTGCGATAGATAATTTTGATGTCTTCACAATACGATTTGGGCGGTGGAATTTGGGGCTGAACTAAATTGGGGAGCTCCCAAGAGAGCACTCTCTCTCTCTCTCTGCTTGCCGCCGCATTCACCTGCTCTCTGGGTTGGGCTAACCCACTATTACCCAGTTGCACAGACTGCTTGCGAAGAGACAGCAGGACTGACCTCATCACCTCCCTCGTAATGTACTGGAAGAGGAGTTATCGAATGGGACTCCTCCGACTGAAAAATCACTCCGAGTCTGCGCCATTGTCCTATCCCTCAGATGCTGTCTCAGTATCTGATGTCTCAGTCTCTGATCCTATGTCAGAGCTGTCCTCTATAACCCGAGTGACTGCAGCAGTCATCCATCAAGATGCCATCTCTGCTATTGGCTAAACTGTTGCTCGAAAACACTAGCCTACGTAGACAGTCACAAAATCGATGGTGTGTGTAAGATACGTGCAACAGTAGAGGCCACCTTACCTGCGCTTCTTCTCTCAATCAGCACGTTCTTTCAAGACACTCAAAAACACCTTGTCACATACCATTCGTCACAGTCTTTTATCACCTCCTGCGCCCAGTCCAACAATCATTATTGGTGCTCCCACTCCCTCCTCCTCGGATTCCCTCATTACCACCCAGCAAAAGTGCCCCACAGGGGGCACCTACCCTTTTTTTTTAAAAAAATATGCCCCGGGGCATCCAGGACAAATTGTGCAGAGGATGTAGACACATTTTGCCTGTTATGTTATTTTAAATTAGGTTTTTCCAACAATTAGCTCGTGAGCTTCGGGTAGCTCTTCAGCTACCTGTAAGTATCTCTCCTGTGTGCACCCCAGCGTACTAACTTAGAAGCTTTTACTAGGTTGAAATAATGTATGTATACAAAAATTTAAGAGCGTGTATTTGAGATGAAAGCATGTTTTTTTTTTTTTTTTACAGAACTCAGAAGCTGATGTTTTGAGATAAAAGATAGACTTTGTAAAATATATTTAAAGAAGATATTTAAGTGATAAATCATGCAGCATCAGGAAGGCTTATGACTCATATTACCTTGGTACTACCTTGGTACTAGGGGTATTATAGTGATGACTTCTATGTATTAACCATATAGATATCGCATTTCAAATCGTTTTTTAACACATTATTGGTGGCAACCCTGTATGTGGCACTTAAGTGATCACTGCTGGTAATCTTGCATGGGGTGGTCACTAATGTAATTGCCTGATATGCTTGCTATTACAATAGTAATAACAGTAGTTTGGGGTGATATTAATTGAATGCAAGTAGCTCCTATTATAGAAAGGTAGGAGACCACTGTTATATTTGGGGTTTCCCTGAAGTGCAGCAGAGTGTTGTTTAATTTTGTAATATGTTACATTCATCATAGACAGGCTGTAGAGATTTTGACCTTGCCTGTGAATTGAAGTAGGTCGCTCCTTACAGGATCCTTTGGTTCCCACTTTCTAGAGAATGTCCGACTTTGAGGTCTCTCCAAAAACCTGGAGCAAAGACCCACAGCAGGCTGGTTTCCCTGTAAGCTAGTCTACAGCATAAGCTTCATATATGTGCTTTACGTATCAAAAAATATAGAACATTTTAAAATTGAGAACATCGTATTATTTTCTAAACTGGATATTAATTTTGCCTGCCTTTTTCGAAAGTGTATGGCAGTCTCAAGCGTGTAAGGCCCCCCCCCCCCACCCCCTTTCAGGTGCTAAGGGATAGTGCATCAACAGCTATGTACCTGCTGTTGGGCATTCTAGAGCAAAGACACATGACAGGAAATTTCTGGTTGAAGGGGGGGTGATATTTTTATTCAATTTAAGTATTTGGAGTTCACTTAATAAACTTATTGCAACTTGTTTCAACCTGACATGTTATACCCATGTGCTAGTCATGAGGTTTGAAGGTGTGCTTTTTAGGATCTAGCCTACCAGACTGCACAGCTGTCTTGTTTGCTAAAAACATCTTGGGGACTTTCAGAAAGTTGACTTAGGAATGCATTTTGCTTGTTGATTACCATTGACCTTGTGTTTTGTAACTCACACTTTCTGGCTTTCCATTTACTGGCTTTATTCACTTTAGGGTCTCCAGCTTAATTTTATTTCTCTTTACCTAAACAGTATTTTTGTATTCTTCCACAAACTCACTTTCTGTTAACAAGCCTTTAAATCTTGTTTTTATCTTGTCACATTTGCTGTGCATTCAAAGACCAGAGTCCAATGTAATATCTTCCAAGGGTGCTTGTTTACTTTTCTTTCTCTGACTTTAAAGTGAGAGGACTTATGTGACAATCTTGCGGGATACTAGGGGTAGGAAAGAGTTTTTTTTCTATCACACGACAACATTTAAATTAACTGTATTTCAGAATATATCTTATTAGGAATGCACAAATGAAGCACATTTTTGTATTTTCTGAGGTTTGTTGGAAACATGCTTCAATATGATTAAAACAAGTCACATTTTCACCTGTGCATTGTATAGTTTATTTAGTAAAACGCTCTATGTGCAAATGCAATGGTAATTTCAGTTGAAAACGTGTTGTCTGTAATGGCAGTGTGCTACCACACTAAAAATGCTCCGCTCTGACCCCCTCCAGTCTACTCTGCACCACTTCACACCACTGCACTCTGCACCACTACATGCCACTGCACTCTACAAAACTTCAAGGTACGCCTCTCTACTCTACTCTGTACCACCCTACTCTATGCCTTCCAATGCATTCTTCACAACTCTACTCTACTGTTTGCCACTTCACTGTACACCACTCCATTCCAGGCCACACCCATCTACTCAGCACAACTCCACTCTGCAACACTCTACTCTATGCCACTCTGCAAAATTGCACTCTACACCACTGCAATCTAGTCAACGCCAGTGTACTTTACCCCACTTTACTCTATATTCCACTACCCTCTACTCTGCACACTCCACCCTACTGTGAAACAATCTACTCTACGCCACTCCGCCACTGCACTCTACGCCACTCTACTCTTCACCAGTGCAGTCTACTTTGCAACACTGCCCGCCACTGAACTCCTTGCCGCTTTACTCTGCACTGCTTCACTCTATGCCACTACACTCTACTCTGCGCCACTGCACTGTTATGCCACTCGACTCTGCACTCCTGTGTCATTATGTAATGTAACAGGTGCTGTTGTAAAGCACTACAATACCTTACCCTCGAGTTCGCGCCATGTGAAAAAAAATGCAAAAAAAAGCTAATGAAAGACGAGAGCTGTCGGTTTCTGGAAGCATAGTCGTCTGTCACTCTTCCTTTTTCCCATAAACTCATCCTGTACCCCTGCCTGGCAGACGAGCAGCGCCCCCCCCCCCCCCCCCCCGAGACTGCGGCCAACGCGGGGAGGAATTAATAACTTTTTCTCCCTGGGGTTTGCGGGCGTCTTCCCATGCTCCCCTCTGTGGCGCCTTGCCAGGCTATTAATTTCACGAGGCCTTATCGGCTGATGTCATGCTTTAAACATTTTACGTGCACTCAGTCTTCTAGAAAGCTCCTGTGTCGATTCACTTAAAACGAGACGGGCGCAGAGGCCCGATCAAGGAATTCCTCGCTCCATTTTGAAACAAATGACTCGGCTGTGTACCCGCCGTCCATTTTCTGCAGCTTCTACTGCCAGCTTGTGTCAGTTCGGGTTACCGTTCATTCGGTTTCCCTGTCACGTTTAATGTTGGGGGTCCCTTCCATGGATTTATAGTAGATGAAATGGAAAACCAAATTGCCCTTTAGTATTTTCCTTCCTGTTAAAAATGCTTTGAACAGTAATTCAGCCAGTTCCCGACATTGAATACATTTTTACAGCCTGTGGTCCTCAGCAGATTTGCTCAGGGTCACCGAACCTTTCACCCAAGGGTCGCCAGATCGAAACTGAACTGGGTTGCGAAGAGAATACAATAAATTAACTTTAAGTCAAATATATGCAACGCTTAGCCGAATTGCCAAGGATTCAACGGGCAGGGAGACTAAACTACTAATGTCCCACCTCTGAACATGATGGGCACTGGGCAGAGATTGGTCAGGGAAGCTTGCACTCATGTGAAAGAAGGTCCGACCTGCAGTGCTATGGATAGAGAGGTTTTAAAAACACTAATTTACGCACTACATGGGAATTGAGTGCTGCATAATTAAAATGTGCATGCATACTGCTTGTTACTGTCGTCCGCGTTTATGAGTATTTCTAAATTTGCCTTGATGAAAAACATGTATTTTTTTGTTTCTTCTCAGAAACTAGCCATGCATTCTGGCATGGATTATGCCATCATGACTGGTGGGGATGTCGCCCCAATGGGGCGGGAGGGCGTGACCGCCATGCACAAGGCCTTCGACTGGGCCAACACCAGTAAACGAGGGTAAGTAGTTTTCTATTTCTCTGCTCTACTGTGGCTCCTTTGTCTAGCATATGTCAACCTCAGAATTTATAGTGCCCTTCTGTACGTACGAGGCAAAACCCCATTGCACACCATAATCAAGCTGCCCCGTGGCATACTGCATCATAATCCCTGTACTTAACTAGGAGATAGCACCATAATCAAGATATGTGCTGATGACAGTTCACATCTTCAACTACAGCACCTTCACTGAGCCCATGAGCTAGTCTGCTGTGTAGCCGTCCCTGTTGCATAGTACAGTCATATGTTGAGCAGATCCTTAGTGCAGAGCATCATTACCAAGCCTCTAAGCTGACTTCCATTCATGACACCATTCCAAGCTCTTGCACTGATGCCACTGCACAGCCCTGTCACCAAGCCTCTGAGCAAGCCTCTGCATATGATACCTCCACAGCTCATGAACTGACCTCAGTGCTTGGCACCATCACTGCTGTCGTAGCCCACCCATTCCACAGTACCATTATTGAACCTCTGAAACCAGGGCTTACTGCTATTACTGAGTCCTAGAACGAAACCCATCCCTGATTGCTGAGCAGTCCCTAGTAGGTCTCAATGTCACTGAAAATACAGGTCATCCTCTGTGGCAAAGACACCAAAGACCTACTCCATGCATGGCTTTATCTCTGTGCTCGTGAAGCCAACCTGTGCATAGCACGATCTTCGAGCTCTGAACTGGTACAGATGCTTCACATCATCGTATAGCCCAGTGCTGAACTCATTCAGCCATGAATGCCTCCAGTTCCATCACATTATGGAGTATCTGCGCTACCTCTATTGCATACCGGCTTCGATCATCAAGCCCCGGAGATGCTGTCTGAACACAAACTTTCTTATGCTATAAACATTTTTTCTAAATATGGGTATTTGACACCTTTACATGACTGTCGCACCTCAGAAGAGACCAATCTTGGAGGGTGCTTATATAATCTTCAAGGAGTTCCTTTTAACTATAAGTACTACTGTTAGACCACCAGAAACCAGGGAACTACTCTCATTGGCCTATGATGTATAGAAATTGAATATGTGTGAGAAAGAAATGGCACACTCAGAACACAGAGATTAGTATTAGAAAAGTGAGATACGTTTGATTAGAGGGAGTCTGCTTGTAGCCAAAGTTTGTCTAAATATACACTTCACAGAAGATTACATCATTAACATGAATTACAACACAATTAATCAAACTCACAAATACATTCATTAAAACATCTTATTGTTCTTGGATGATAGTTTACTTCTATGTATTTCTGTGAACTGATTTATTCGTATAAAGTTGTTTCTGCCTTCTTATTTGCTCAAGAACATTTCCTTACCTGAATTGCTGGTAAGCAAAGACCCTATACTTCTCTCTCCTCATTATCATGATCTGTTTGCATCCACTTAACCTTCACTTGTTTTCCTACACTCCCAGAAATTCATTTGTAAAATGCCAAAGACCAGTCCGTCGGGCTACACAGACTTCTTTGCCAGTTCAGTTACACAATAGTCAGTGACTCCGTTTCCCTACAACTAAAACCAGACTCTTTAGTCCAGGAGTATCCAACCTGTTCTGTAATAAGTGCTACTTTTGTTCGATGAAAATAATCCCGATCTACTAATATTAATAGTCTTGTAATATAGACCACAGCAGACAAAATTACATTAGTGGCCACCCCATACAAAATTATCAGCAGCGATCACCTCACTGCATCAGGCAGGGTTTCCAGAACTAAAGTTAGACGGAAAAAAAAAAGGCTGTCAATTTAGAATTCTTCTATATGGATTATATTTAACAGTGATAGCTGCAATGTTCCTGTAATCAAGGTCACAAAAGGCCTCCCCAATGGATTATACTTTATCATTCCATTATCAGCTTTTCATATATCATAATATGTGTATTGGTAAAGTTCAAGTTTACAGTGAACAGCATTTTGACATTGAAATAACATTGTTATTCTTATCTATCTCAGTGGTTGGAATGGTTGAATTAGAAATTGAATTGGAAATTCAACAATTTTTTTTAAAAAATCACAGTGAGTTCTAAAAATACAAATATTTGTGTCTTGAATACAGTTTTCATTTTGGTATACACATATTCATTCAACCAAGCAAAAGCTTCTAATTTAGTTGGCTGGGCGGCATTAAGGAGAGCAACATTCAGGTAGTTGGAGAGCTACCAGCAACTCACAAGCTACTCGTTGACGAAGCCTGCTCTAGAATATCTGGTTTTGAATGGACCCATATCTCGGAATAGAGGTACAAGCAACTATAGCCTACTTTGCTTACAAGAGGCTAAACATGAAGTCTTGCTCCTAATGAGAATCAGAATGAGGTCCTGTTATTTTGATCCTCAGAGGTTGTAGTGATACGCCATGGCTACTAAACCTCTTGTCCACTACAGTGCTCATATAGTTTTATTCTTTTTGACTCTATTATCCATTATTGTAAAATCAGTATGTAGACTGAACATTATATAGCAGGATGACTAGAATCTTGTTATTAATGAATACCCCCATACAAGTATCATATTAATTTTACTTCATAACGCACCTGTTGAAATTGACCTGGTCGACTGCTTAATGATAGAATGATGTGAGCGAATGAGAACACTAACCTACTCTCTAGAAACATTCATTGAATGGAAACCAATTGGCCCTATGCAATAGCAGCTATCTTATCCCCACCATTTAAACACATTTTAAAGATGTCAGACCTTCCCAGGACATATTACTATTCCCCATACTCGGTCTGGATTTTGAGGTGCCAAATACCTCTCTTTTGATTTTCAGCTGGTGAAGCAGCAATGTGTATACAATATGCTCTGTAACAGATGGATAGAAATACTTGTTTCTAATGGAGTAATCTTGTACAAGTAATATGCTACAATAGAACATATCCAAAGTTGATGAGACAACACTGATCCAATCAAGGGATAAAATAAAATTTGGCCCTCTCCTTCATAATGTTAACCAACCGTACCCACCTACGTAATGCTTGATTTTCATGATGCTTACCAACCGTACCCCACTTATGTAGTGCTTGATTTTATGTGACATAATTGCCCTTATTGCAATACCAAATCACTATTATCCCTATTTCTCTGATTCCAAAACATTTCAAGATGGTGGAGCTACTTGAAACCCAATTAGACTCTTCCTAATACCACCATATCATGTTATGGTTGACCCTCTCCTAACCCTTAAGTTCTGTGGCAATCTTAACCATAAAGGTACCACTTGCACTCCCTCGCTGTCAGAGCCAAAATTCAGTTCGCACTTTTCAAAACAGAGAAAACATAATTTTAGTGATTTTGCAAATGCTTTAGAGTCTCTTGAAACGATCAAATGAAATTCTTGAATTGGAGACACACAACACAATTTTTATAAGCTCTTTACCTTCTGTTTCCATATAATACTTATTAAACTTCTCCATGCACATCAAACATTTTATTGCTAAAAGTTCACAAAATTCGCTGCATTCAAATAGTTGATTCCTATGGCATTTCACACATACAGTTGCACTTCTTCAGAAACAATTTTTCTTTGAAAACTGTAAGAAAGCAAAAGGGCTGCAATCCATTTGAAACCCTTTGCAGTCCATAACCCCAACATACCTAATTGCCCTATGTGTATTGCTCTCTCTTCACAATCAGATAAACCACATTACTCTGAACCACAACCTTATTTATATGTACCAATGTGCTTTTTTTCACATGCCATAACTGCGCATCCTATCAATCCTGTGATGTTAGTACCTCTGTTTAAACCAACAAACATCACTCTCTCATCAAAGAGTAACAGCGCAGCAACGTCAAAGGCTCATGGGGATACCACCTAAATAACTCTATAAAGGAACTGGGCCTGCATAACGTCTGGGGCATGAGCCTGAGCAAAAAGGAGTTTTATCGAATGGCAAACACTGCAACCATGTTACTGTCACTTATTGCTGATAAAAACACGCTTACCAAAAGACAACACGCCTGGACCATATTACCATCATACAAAACGCTCCGAGCACAGGAATATCTATCGGTATTTTTTTCACAATTGCTGAAACATCAGTTTATGCTCCTGCATTTTGGTATGATGGAAACAAAAGACATGGCCCCCTTCTTGGAAGCAGCAATTTAGGACCTAATCTTGTCGCCTTTGTGGATATAAGCTAGAATCACTTGTCCATATCTTATGTGCATACCAGGTGTTGGCAGCACAAAGGAGAGAGTATACTTGAAATTCATTTTCAATGACCCAGGCATACACTCACGTTGGCCAGCTGTTATTAGCTAGTTAAGTGGCTCCTCAATTCCCCTTGCATGCCGGGGGACCAAGTTTTATGGTGCAGCCCTTTAAAAAATAGTTGAGTATTACCAAGATGGGGGCATATGACTAGGATTGATTGGGGCGGGACTGCTTCTATGCTAACAGGTTTATATTGATGGGTTGCCATTTGGTATGTTATAGGATACTGGGTGGGCAGTGAAATACCAATGTCTAGAAGCAGGGTCGATCTCTTTTTAGTGGTGCATAGCAGAATTAAGAAACTCCACCCCCTGTTAGTCTGATATTGTCTGCACTTTAGGATTAGCTAATTAGGTTGTGCTGTAGCTCTCATGGTTTCAAGTGAGGCCCTAGTTTTAAGACTCCGTGCTTGGTCTATTTTTAAGACAAGTTTTAGTGGCAAGATTACTAGGTGGGGTCAAATTACTGGGACAGTGTTCAATCAATACGTTTTTAATCAACACTGTTATTGTAATTGTATGTTTTAATCACGAACTGTGAGTATGTGAGTATTTATTAGTCAGATAATGTGATGAGTTTAAAAGGTGGCTTTGGTTTAATTAACTATGCTAATATAATTTACTACTTACCACGCTGTCTCATCAAATTATGGTTTGTATATTTGTAAAACAACCTTTTTAGTCACAGGTCACTTTAAATTCTGAAAGTTCTTATATGTTATTTGTGAAAATCCATCACCTTTAGTGAATTAAAATTTAAAAAACATCAAACCACATTGTGCTGTTGTGGCTCAACCTTCATTTATAAATGTCCTGATCACTAATCTTGTACGCCGGTATGAAGATTTGCAGTTTACACTCCTGCACGTTCTTTTAACACTCAGCTGATATCTATGAGGTACTCTGAACATAATGTGCCTGACCTCTCTAATTCCCCCAACCCTTGTCATAAGGTCCCCCTAATAGTTTGCCTCCATTTCTTCAAGACCCTTAAGACTTCCTGTTTCCTCTCTGAGGAGTAAAACTGCATCATACTTAGCTTTCAGGAATAGCTAGTAAATCAATGACATGCTGTCTTTTCTGATGCCTTTTCTCCTCCATTCCTATGCCATTGCTATCACCCACACTTTGCTGCTTTTATTTGAGACTTTTCTCAAACTGTTGAGATTCTCTAGACATTTTGTACCCTGAAGTATTGGTAAGAGCAGATCCCAAACTTCTTTCTACTTACTAGTTTGTTCGTGTGTTTGTATGTTATTTACACAGAAGTAACACAGCCAAATGAAGGCCTTTCCTTTCCTTTCATGTCTCTGCAAGCATTTCTGCTGCCCGATCACAATGCGATCGGGCAGCATAATTGGCCACTAGTCACCAAGGATTTTTCATTTTTAGGTAATTGTCAAGAGGGGAGCGCCCCCTTGGGCAAGGGCTGCTCCCCAGGGGGCCAAATCATTTTTAGGCCATTTCTCTCAAACACATATTGCCCCCCGCTAGACACCAGGGACATTTTCTTTAATATACTTACGCATAAGGAGAGTGGCCCCTTGGGCAAGGGCCACTCCCCGGGGGGAGGGGGATATTTTTAGGCCTTTTCTGCCCCCTTCCCCCCTCCCAGATCGGCTCCCAGGGGGCAGAAACCTCTAGACACCAGGGATATATATATATTTTTTATTTACTTTGTTTTTATGTATGAGGAACAACCCATTAGGCAAGGGTCGCTCCCCTACGGGGATAAATTGTATTTAGGACTATTTTTGTTAGGTCAATCTGGTCCCAAGGGGGGCAGAAACCTCTAGACACCAGGGATTGGTGTGTGTGTGTATGTGTGTGTTTTGTTTGGGGGGTAGCCCCTTTGGCAAGGGTCGCTCCCAATGGGGGCACATTACTGTTGGCCATATCTGCCCCCCTTGGGGGCAGATAGGCCTATTTTTGGAAGCCCATCTGCTCCCGAGGGGGGCAGAAAGCCCACCAGAGACCAGGGAATACTTTTATTTTTTTCAAAATATAAGTGTGTGGTGGTATGGCCATACCCCCACCCCAAATAAATGTGGCCAAAGTTGTTCTGCCCGAAGTTGGCAGATGGGGCAATTACCCCCGTTCAACACCCGGGGGGGTCGGGGACAGAAACTCTAATAGATGCCATGGAATAAAAAAAATAAAAAAATAGTGGGGTGGTGACTACCAATCAGTATGGGCCTGGTTATGCCCCCACCCAAACTGAAGGGGGTAACAGTCTTTCAGCTCCCCCCACACACACACACTAAACCATCTTATCCCACGGCAAGCAAGAGGGCATTTGATTATTTTGGGTTTTGGTTTTACATTTGGGCCATGAGAGCTTGGTAACTCTCAAAATCGTCCTACTTGGAATGGTGAGGGCTGCACTTTTTTTACTTTGGGACGTTGCCATGTAGGAAAAATCCACAAGACGTAGACACATCTGAAAACTAAACATCTGGTTGAGTCCAGGGTGGTGTGCTTCACATGCACCCGCACCATTTTCTTACCCACAATGACCTGCAAACCTCCAACTTTGCCGGAAATCACACAATTTGCAGGAATCCACAAAATTCCTACCACCCAACATTTTCTAATCTGTACCGATGAAGATTCTGCTGCACTTGTCAGCCTAAAAATTATTATTTTTTTCTTTTCCAAACTGCCTATTTGGACCCGCTTTGGTTTCCCCTCAATTTCGACATGCTTTTGGCTCTTCCCTGTCACAGGCACTTGGCCCACCTACAGAAGTGAGGTATCATTTTTACCAGGAGACTGAGGGGAACTTTGGGTGATAGGAAATGTGTCCCGGGGCGAGGATCCCACACAGAAATGTGGGAAAAATTTGATATTTCTTTTTGCTAAATTTGAGGTTTGCTGAGGATTCTGGGTAAGAAAACATTGGGGGATCCTCGCAAGTCACACCTCCCTGGACTCCCTCAGGTGTCTAGTTTTCAGAAATGTCAGGGTTTGGTAGGTTTCCCTAGATGGCTGCTGAAACATCCTTGCAAAAACAGGTCGTTTTGTATTTGATAATTTTGGTGGGTCCAGATAGTTGTGGGCGCTAGGCCTACCCACACAAGCGAGGTACCATTTTTATCTGGAGACTTGGGGGAACGCTGGGTGGAAGGAAATTTGTGTCTCCTCTCAGATTCCAGAACTTTCTGTCACCGAAATGAGATGAAAAGGTATTTTTTGGGCCAAATTGTGAGGTTTGAAAAGGATTCTGGGTAACAGAGCCTGGTGAGGGCCCCACAAGTAACCCCATCTTGGATTCCCCTAGGTGTCTAGTTTTCAAAAAGGCGTAGGTTTGCTAGGTTTCCCTAAGTGCTGGCTGAGCTATAGACCAAAATCTACAGCTAGGCACTTTGCAAAAACATGTCAGATTTCAATGTAAAAATGTGATGTGTCTTTGTTGCGTTTCCTGTCACGAGCATTAGGCCTACCCACGCAAAGTGAGGTACCATTTTTATCGGGAGACTTGGGGAAACACAGAATAGCAAAACAAGTGTTATTGCCCCTTGTCTTTCTCTACATTTGTTCCTTACAAATGTAAGACAGTGTGAAAAAGACGTCTATTTGAGAAATGCCCTGTAATTCACATGCTAGTATGGGCACCCCGGAATTCAGATATGTGCAAATAACCACTGCTTTTCAACACCTTATCTTGTGCCCATTTTGGAAATATAAAGGTTGTCTTGATACCTATTTTTCACTCTTTATATTTCAGCAAATAAATTGCTGTATACCTGGTATAGAATGAAAACCCATTGCAAGGTGCAGCTCATTAAATGGCTATGGGTACCCACGGTTCTTGATGAACCTACAAGCCCTATATATCCCTGCAACCAGAACAGTCCAGTAGATGTAACGGTATATTGCTTTAAAAAATCTGACATTGCAGGAAAAAGTTAGAGTAAAACGTGGAGAAAAATGTTTTTTTTTTTTTTTTTTTTTTTTTTTCATCCTCCATTTCAATATTTCTTTATTTCAGCTGTTATTTTCTATAGGAAACACTTGTAGGATCTACACAAATTACCCCATTGCTGAATTCAGAATGTTGTCTACTTTTCATAAATGTTTAGCTTTCTGGGATCCAGCATTGGTTTCATACCCTTTTCTGTCACTAACTGGAAGCACAAAAAAATAGTAAAAATGGGGTATGTCCCAGTAAAATGCCAAAATTGTGTTGAAAAATTGGGTTTTCTGATTCAAGTCTGCCTGTTCCCGAAAGCTGGGAAGATGGTGCTTTTAGCACCGCAAACCCTTTGTTGATGCCATTTAAAGGGGAAAAAACACAAGCCTTCTTCTGCAGCCCTTTTTTCCCATTTAAAAAAAAAAAAACGAAATTTTTGCTGTATTTTAGCTAATATCTTGGTCTCCTTCAGGGCAACCCACAAAGTCTGGGTACCTCTAGAGTCCCTAGGTTGTTGGGGGGAAAAAAGGACGCAAATTATGCATGGGTAGCTTGTGTGGACAAAATGTTATGAGGGCCTAAGTGCGAACTGGCCCATATAGCCAAAAAAGGGGGCTCAGCACAGGAGGGGAAAAGGCCTGGCAGCGAAGGGGTTATAGTCCCAATTAACAGGAAAAGAAGCTGGGTTGTGGATTGTTAATACATTGTGAAGTAGTGTTCTTTAAAGAGGCGAGTCTTAAAATCTTTACTAAATTGGAGAAAATTTGGGCAGTTCTCATTTATATGAGAATGTTATTCCGGGTCCTGGGTGCATAGATGGAAACAACGTTTTTTTTTTTTTTCATTTTCATTTTTTACACTTCTTAGACTGCCGTCTGATGATTCCTTCAGGCCCTGGATTCGATGTGCTGGAGCGTGTAGGATTCCCCTACATGGTGCCAGTGTAGATTTGGGAGGCCATGTTGTAGGGTATTGCCACTGTCCAGATGCAAGACTACAAAAGTTTCTGCAGCAGATCTGAGGTCGCTTTCTGGAAGAAGCAGTTAGCTTTTCTTAAGAAGGCAGAGCTGGTACAAAGCAGTCTTTGCTTATTTGGCACTATTTCTTGAGGGAGAGGGTGTTCATAGTCAATCTAGTTGAGTTGGCATTTGGTGAGAGTTTGGGTTGAAGCTGTTGAGGTTCATGTCATTGAGCCAGGTTTGTACTATATCTTGTTTGTTTTTGTGAGGCAAATAGGAATTTTGCTTGGTTGGGTTGAGTTTCGGGTAACTGCTGGGCTTGCAAGGCTGGATGATGTGGAAGCAGTGTTTGAGGCTTTTGATGCCTAAAATATCAGAGTTTCAAGGAGACTTGTCTCATCTGAACATTGGTAAATCTTTATACACTTATCTCTGTGTAAAGCACTAAGCTCCATATAAAGGATGAAGACGACAAGAGACAGTATGGAACCTGGGCGGGGAAGGGCTCCACATAAGATCAGGTTCTTATGTGGCCTAGAGACACCCATGTAAACAAACTGATGATGGTTACAAAGGTAGGAGGCGAACCATAGTTGGACATGGCCAGTGACTCCTATTCATGACTCAGAGCATGGTGAGGGTGGGCTAGTCATCTGTATTGAAGGCAGCTGAGAGGTCCAGCAATATCAGAAGGCAGGGACCATCTTCATCAGTGGTCAAGAGGGCGTTTTCTACAATGTGCAAAGATGTCAATTTCCGTGCTGCAGCGTGATCTGACCCAGATTGGTAGTCATCCAGACGATGGTTCGCTTTGATGTGATATTGGAGTTGAATATAGACTGCTTTTTCAGTGTTCTGACTGATGAACTGTAGGTGAGTGATGGGCCAGTAGTTGTAAGTGTCATTAGGTTTGTTTAGGAGTGAGAGGATCTGTCCATTCCTGAGAGCTTCTGGAGATATGTCTCGAGTAAAAGAGGCAAAGACAATGATAATCGGTTTGCTTCCACATCACCTGGAATGGCTTTTCTATATTCCTGCAAATTCTAAATCTAGGCCGTCAGAGACCAGGCCATTAGGCAATACAGACCACTTTACAGTTACAATTACCGGATAACCAGTGACTCAGACTTAAACTTAAGATCAACCTCTGCAGCCTTTATAGGCAAAAATGCAAACAGCAATTGTAAACAGATCCGCAGTCCATACACACAAGACTGACACCGTTCTACTTGGGAATGGATGCAAACGTAACCGCCCCTTTATTTCATTTAATAATGTCACATCTCTCGCCTAGGCTAATTATAACGATCATTCGAAGAGAATAAGTTTCGGGTCGCTTTCCCCACCCTAAACACTCCTGCACTGCTTTGCTACTTGCACCCCTACATGATTACTTTCTCTTTCTGAGCTTTGGATTAGATGTTTTAGTTTTGCAAGTCGGTTGGTTTCACCATTCAGGGGCACATTACTTTCCTTTTAACTAGCAATAACATTTTGAGAAATGCATCACAGGCCTCGCACATCTGTCTTCTGTATGACATTTGCAGAACGGGCACTTTCCATACTTTAATGCTTAAAGAATGGATGCTAAACATGTTTTTCTAACTCCAGTCATTAACGTCTAATCGTCAAGACTGGAAGACAAAATTGCTGGGTGTGAATGCGCTGTGGCTTTTTATCGCATGGAGTCCAACTGTTTCCATGATGCTGATGTCATTGCACAGCTGGGCCGCGGCTGCACAAGCCTCTTTTGAACTTTCTTTCATTTGTATGTTTTTTTTCCTTTCTTTTCATCGTAGACCAGATGCTGCCTTCAAAAACTGTTGGAAGCGCCTGTTCCACTAGTTTGAGATGTATCTGTGTATAAAACGTAACTTAAGCTTAGCTACAAGACTTCAGTCACATATAGTCTGATGACCACTTTTTCAGATGGGAACCAGAAGGCCTGAGCTCTGATTCCACGCTCTCTACTTTGACAAATTATGGGAGCCTGGGCACGTCACTTTATCTCCCTTTGCCCTGGTTACTTTATTTGTCATTAGCGGGAGCAGTGCTGGGCTGACCATGTAGGACACCGTAGAAAACCCATGGTGGGCCTGGAGTCAGTGGACTACTTTCTGGACTAAATGGTCTACGGGTCTGTCCAGCTATGAGAACAGCACACAGTTTCCTAAAAGCACTACAGAATGTTTTTAGGGCAAAGCAATAATCGTTTTGCATAGTGTCCCACAACCTGGATTATTCAAATATATAATATGTTTCTTTTTAGAACGGTTGTAAAGACTGGCTATTTAGCCAATGTAAACGTGTGAGCTCTGCCATTTGCTTATGGTAGAGATGCCTGCTTTTAGTCTTTAAATGGGATTGCTCACTTTATTGAATTTCGATGGTGTGTGTATGTGTACACGTGTGTGGGATGTTCTGTCTTATATGTTCTGCTGTAATAGCGTTAAATTTTCTCATTAGTTAGTGCTTGGCAGAATGAATCTGTGACTAGATATCTGGCAAGTCTATGTTGTGATATTGCTTTATAGGGTGAAAAATTATCAACACCTTGCATGGTGGAGGGACTTCTCTCCTTTCTGCTTTAGTGATTACAAGCTGAGGTTTCTCCACTCCCAGTGCTACGCCCTTCTTTTGATATTTGAGGTACGTCTGGCACACACCTGTTTTTCTCCACATAAGCTATCTACACCAGAATTGCATCCTTTTTATTTTCCTACGTTCTAGGGATTCTGAAGGATTTCTAGAAGGCTTTCTAGATTCCTCTAGAGGAAACCGAGAAAGTAGCTAAACTGTATGTTTTGTTTCTCTTTTTAGGGGGTGGGGCAGGGTGGCAAAAAATGCTTTGCAAGAAACTGTTCTATTTTCCAACAAATGAAGTCAACGAATTGCTGTGCTAGCATCACTATTTTCCCACTTTACCGAAGCATACGGAGTTGTATCAAAAAACATTTTTACCACAGTTTTTAAATTTTGTAAGAGGTGGTTCATTTTTCCTAATTTGATTTCAACCTACCTGCAGTTTGTGGTAGAAACAGGTGTGAAACTCACAGGGGATCCCAGAAAGCCATACATTTCTGAAAAGTTGGCAAAACTCTGAATTCAGCACAGTTAAATTTGTGTAGATCCCTCAGGGTTTTCCCAAAGAAACTAAATGGTGATAAAAAGTAATGGACATGAGTAGGAGAAAATAGCCATTGTTGACCTGTTTTCATCTGTAATTTTTTGTCACAATGGCAGATTTACAAAAGTAATATACCATTACAGTTGCCAGACTGTTCTGGATATGCAGGGATTTGTAGGTTCTTCAGAAACGCTTAGACCATGAGCTTCTAACTGAGCTGCAGCATACAAAGATTTTTAATTCTGTATAACCATGCAGCAATTCATATGGTAAAATGTAATGAATGAGAAAAGGGTTTGAAGCAAAACTGTATTTATTAAATTTATACACGATACTGAGTTATAAACCAGTGGTTGTTTGTGCACCTCCGAATTTGAGGTTACCCAATCAATTGTATGATCCAGGTAGCATTTTGCAAAATGCCTTTTTTTGCATACTGGGTCACATTTGGAAGCCAGACGTGCAGAGAAATCCAGTTGGGAATAACAAATATTCTATAGTTATTTGTTCCTACATGGCTCCCGATAAAAACGCTGCCCCACTTGTGTGGGTATGCATAGTGCCTGAGAAAGGAAGGGTCCCAAAATGTGATATGGACAGATCCAATTTTTCTACTCAAACCCAACTTTTTTTTCTATGCAAAGCAGATAGCTGTGGATTTTGGACCTGGGCTCCGCCGCCATCCAGGGACCACCAGATCCAGACCTTTCTGAAAACTAGGCACCGACGTGGAGTCCATGATAGTTTGCCTTGCATGGATTCCATGATCTTTTCATACCCTCCATGCACTGCAAACCTCAAACTTATCCTAATACCACTAAAATTGGTACCCCATGTATGTGGCTGGGCCTAGTGCCTGCAACAGGCATGAATGAGACCTGGGACAATGGGAGTCATCTCAGTGGACTAGAATTCTCTGTGGTTTGAGCCATTTTGTTGGCGGCAGTAGGCCCAGTGACACGAGGAGTAGCTTTATCAGGAGAAGGGTGGGAACGCTGGTTGGTAGGAAGTTAGTGAGCCCAGAACTTTTCCTTATGGAAATGTGAAAAAATTCTTGATTTTATGCAAAGTTTGAGGCTTGCAGATCATTGTGCGTAAGAAAACATCATGAGATCCGTGCGAGTCACACCGCCCTGGATTCCCTCAGGTGTCTAGTTTTTCAAAATAATCTATGTTTAGTAGGTTTCTGTTGTTTGGACCTGGGCCCGAATACCACAGCCACCCCTATGGAAGATATCTCCCCTTAGCTTCTTGGGGCCTTCTGTGTCACAGGCATTCGGCCAAGCCATAGAGATGTGGTAGCGTTTTTATCAGGTGAAGTATAGTAACACTGGGTAGTTGGAAGTTTGTGGATTTCCACACATGCTGGAAGTTTGTCATAGAAATGTGTTATTTTAGCCATTTAGACAAGGTTTGAGGCTTACCACGCAATATAGGTAAGTGAGTGGGATCCACATAAGTTACACCAATGCGGACTCCTCAGAGTTTTCAAAAATGTGAGGACTTGTTATTGTTCCTTTGTAGTTGGTCAACTACTGAAGTACAGATTTTACTGGTTGGTTTTGGAACTACCAGTAGTAATAGTCAAAGAATAAATACTAATAACAGTAGCAGAATATTGAACCAATCACAGTGATAGTGAGCTGTAAAGTCATGTCAAGGCACCCACCACTTTATGACCCAGATACATGCTTTCATTCGCCCCATACAAAGCTGTTCAGACCACCAGACACAGGCCCAACACACAATATTCACATTAACAAACTGCTGGGATACAAGAGTCCATCAAATTCCTACACACAGAGCTGAAAACTCAATCAGTCTGTCACTCAGCCACTTATCAACCAGTACAAACAAATCTCAGGCAAACCAGTACACACATTCCGCCATCCAAGAGCCACACGTTCCGCCATCCAAGAGCCACACGTTCCGCCATCCAAGAGCCACACGTTCCGCCAGCCAAGAGCCACACGTTCCGCCAGCCAAGAGCCACACGTTCCGCCAGCCAAGAGCCACACGTTCCGCCAGCCAAGAGCCACACGTTCCGCCAGCCAAGAGCCACACGTTCCGCCAGCCAAGAGCCGCACACTCCGTCAACCAGGAGCCGCACACTCCGTCAACCAGGAGCCGCACACTCCGTCAACCAGGAGCTGCACACACTGCCAGCCACACATATAGCCAGCAAGTAGCCACACGCATTTCAAAAGCCACACAATCGCCACTACACACATATCACCAGCCACTGTTGAGTGTTAGTACCTTGACTAAAGTTTCATTATGACCGTGACCATCTGCTCCCTACCTGTAGGTTAACTCTGTGAAAACAAATCTAGGCTAAACTTTGCCTGTCTGTTCATGCCTTTCTCACCTGGAGTACTAATGCCACAAGGATGCTAGGTGTACATTTACTAACACCTCACCATGGCAGCCTGTGTTGGCTCAGAAAGACTTGTACCTTCAGCCCAGTTACTGCACTCAATCCAGCACCTTCCATTGTATGGAAATAAGGTTGGGGGGGGGGGTCTGAGGATGCACATGGGGCCCATTCTACAGACATTGTGAGAAAAACTACTTTTGAAATCTCATCCAAACCATTCTGGTGCATGCTCGACTAAGGGCCTTAGGGTTTGGTGGACAGGGTACAGAGAAAAAAACATGATGCATGGTTTGTCCACTGTTGCATGCAGTCTATTGACTATAAGGCACTTATAATACAACTGAAAATCTGCATACTTTGACGGAAGATGAAGTTGGCAAGAAGCCAAAGGCGAGACAAGTGTGTGCCTCTTTACGAGAGTCAGTAAAGACATGGTGGTTCAAGTCTAATTTACCAATAAAAAAATCTTGGATTAGAGTCCTTCTTTCCAAATTAGATGGAAGAATTTCAAAAGCTGCACAGCTACTCAAGTAATGGGCCATTGAAGGTACTTATCCCTAAATAAGCCGTTTGGGGCAGATAGTAACTCTTAATCTGTGTGCCCTACTTGAGTAAAGTTCCCAGAACTTCATCTTTGTGTGGTACAAAGTGAAGAACTTAGAAAACACAAGCCAGGCTGAAAAGGGGCACTGAGGACAGTAACATCTACTCTTCTGCCTCTTTCATTACCAAGCACATTGTTCATCGATCTCTGCAACACTCTTACTCTGTTCCAAGAATGCAGTCAGCAAATTGCTGATCCTGCATGCTTCAAACACCCGCCACAACAGATAAAGTAAATACTACTGCTTCTAGAGCAGTAAGGCTTTTAATAACAGCCAGCTGAAAGCCAATAAAGGACATCAGTCTTCTAGTGATGGTATGCACATAGGAAACATATACATTTCATGTTGCCTGCTGAATTTGGTGACTAGCCAACTCTTTATATCATGTAAGAGTTTGTGACTTGCCTTAAATGGTTGGAGAACCTGGAAGTTTTTTCACTCCACCTATATACTTGGTTCAATCAAGTATAGAGGGGAGCTTGTGCACTTCTGCCAACTGACTCCCCCAAACCATGACTGGAGAAATGCTCTCATTGTAAAGTGTAATAAGCACATATGCTTTCCGCTTGTCTGAGAGTTTGACAGCAAGCAGCTTGTTGCACCACAACTCAGTATTCTGCATTTTTTTTAGAGCTTCTTACAAAAGAGCTCCTGAGGGAATCCTCTCCAGTGTTTTTGAGTTGTAACAGAAGTCACAGTGACCATCTTGTAGGATTCATTTAACAGCTGGATTCCTGTGTAGGAGTTATGTTTGTAAAGCTTATAACCTTTATGAGGGGGAGATTGGGCAAGCTCCTATATGATTTTCTCACTAATTCCTATTGTGGAGGGGCAACCTGCAGGATTTCTTGTGGCATCCCTCCCTGTATGTACTCTCAGGCTGTATACATAAAAAATAGATCTCTGTCAAAACATGTACATCTTGATACTGTAATATGCTCTTTTGTTTGGTATGTACTGTCTGAACAGCATTTGCCCTTTGTATAAAATTAAAGACTCCTTGACTGCTGTATTTGTTCCATGGGTATAAATGTCTGGAAACTTAACAGTAAAAGTTCTACTACAGGTAGAATTTTGAACAACCTGTGATAGTCTGAGTGGTTCCAGGGCAACGCAGCAGAGTCATCACTGAAATGCACCATACACTGCAGAATAAAAACCAGTCGCTGCTCATGACTGGTGTAGAGCTGAGTGTTGCCCAAACCGTACTAGTAGTACAGTATGGTTGGTTTATGCACTATTTCTGTGTTCAACAGTAGGCCCCAAAAGTTTTTTTTTTGTTTTTTTGTTTTTTTTTGTTTTTTTTAACCTCCCCGAGTGACGTGGGAGTCAACTGAATTGCCCTAAAGTGAGGCACCAAAGTGCCTCCATGGTCCCTTAGAAATTTGCTGGGTACACAATTACCCCAAGGAAGTCTTCATCCAGAAAAATATGAAGTGGTCAATAAACTAAAAATGCAGAAATTACCTTATTTCCAGCATCTGCACTTAAAATTGTGGCTAAATAATTGAGGCTGCCAACTAGCACTTTGCTCTGCTCAGTACCTGTCTGCATTCTGGATTGGTCTGCCCTGCCACTGTTTTTCCACTGCACATATTATGCTTGTGAAAGGACACCCTGACTGCCATTGCCATGTTCCTCATAATCACTAAAAGATTGGTTGTCATTGGAAGAATCTCCAACTGAAACACCACATTTTCAGATGTTCCCTCAGATGCGGTCTCAGTAGCAGACCCTGCTTGAGAGTTCCCCTCCATTTTTGAGCTAGATCCACAGAAGCAGTCATCCAACCTGAAGCCACCTCTTTTTTTTCTATCTAAAAAATGGTCTGGAATAGGCAGAATGCAGGCGTACTCATAGAAATGAATGATGTGTGTGCCTCTGTGTGTCAGTCTGTGTTATGAACTGAAAGAATGGAATACACTAGAGTGAGAGTGTAGTAAAGTATTAGCACAACAACTGTTTCAAAAGGGAAAAGGCAGTTCTCTAACTCAGCACTGCAAAGAACTTCACCAATAAAGCGAAGCAAAAAAGAAGGAAAACTAAAAATTAGTTCCAGTTGCAGCACACCCAACAGGGCAAAGGGACATTATGGTAAAGTTGTTCCTGTGCCATATTGAAACTTTTTTTTAAGATGTGCTACTTATGCAGGAGCAGAATGCGGATGATTCCCAAAGAAATTAGCTGTGTGCTCCATGTGCCTCCCTATTGCTGCCCACCTCAGCATAGGGCATGTGTCAGCCACTGATCAGTAATTGCACCATTCACATTTTACTTCCACCCTGCACAGCATACATCATGGGGCAATATGTGAACCCACTTCAGTCACTAAATAGTTTTTGTACCATTCACATTTTATTTCCACTCATTGCAACATACATCATTTAGAAATGAATGCTCCCTCTTCAGCCATTGATCAGTTATTGTGCCATTTACATTTTACTTACACCCCCACAACATATAACATAGGGGCAATAGTCCCTTTATTATTATTTTTTGTAGTTACTTTGGTGCTCAAAGTCGCCAGGCACCAATAGTTAAAACAAGCATTGGTACAGCCAAAAGGTCTCGTCTCTGCTAGTGCTATTGGCTTTGGCAGAGTGTGTTTTTGCCATGTTGTACTCTAGGGTGGCTGCTGTTCAGCATGGCTTATAGTTAGTGCCATAAAGTGCCATGGCGTCATGTAGTGGAATGGAGTGAATTCAAGTGGAATTCATTTGAGTATTTTGGAGGCATGTATCATGGGGTGTTGTGGATTGGAGAGGAGTGGCATGAATTGGGGCGGGGTGTTGTGGATTTGGGTGGGGTGTCGTGGATTGGAGTGAATTAGTGTTGTAGATTAGAGTGTTATGGATTGCATTGGAGTGTGTGGCTTGCAGTGGAGTGTTTTGCAGTGAGTTGGGTGTTGATTGGGTTTCATTGGAGGGTTGAGTGGATTACAGTGGAGTGCAGTGTTGAGTGGATTACAGTGGAGTATTTAGTGGGGTACTGTGGAATGGAATGTTGAGTGGATTACAGTGGAGTGTTGAGTGGATTACAGTGGTTTGGGGTGTTGAGTGAATTACAATTGTGTCGAATCGAGTGGAGTGTTGAGTGGGTTACAGTAGTGTTTAGTGGATTACAGTGAAGTGTATTAGGTTGGATTACAGTGGAGTGTTGTGTTGAGTGGATTATAGTGGAGTGGTGTTGAGTGGGTTACAGTGGATTGTCATGGAGTGGCTTACACTGGAGAGTCTAGTGGATTACAGCGGTGTGGTGTGTCTAGTGGATTAGAGTTGAGTGGATTACCTTGAATGTATAGGAGTGGATTACAGTGGAGTGTCAATTGGATTACAGTGGAGTGTTGTCAGGTAGATTAAAGTGGAGTAGGTTGTTGACTGGATTACAGAGGAGTGTTGAGTGGATTGTAGAGGATTGGAGTGTCAAGTGGATTACAGTGGAGTGGATTACAGTAAAGGAGTGGAGTGTTGAGTGGATTAAAATGAAGTGGTTTCGAGTGAATTACAGTGGAGTGCTGAGTGGAGTGTCATGGATTACAGTGGAGTAGATTACAGGGGAATGAATTACTGTTCTTTGCCCAGGATCACACCAAGTAGATACACCGGCCCTTGGCTTTTGCTGGTGTCAGCCTAAGGAAGGTCAGTGGCACGCAGACGATGCAGTGCATTTCATCTCTGTGCTGGACGCCGTGATGAAGTTCCATAAATCCTGACAAAGCCATAACAATGTCCATCACCCATACAGCTTTAAGCAATAAGATAAGAGGGGAAAAAGTGCTGTGGTAAGAAGAAATAAGCAAAATAGTGCCTCAGTCACTTCGGGAGAAACAGACAGGCATTGATTTAGGTTCAATCAGTCTTGGCTTGGTTCCTTCTCCACAGAATAGAACGGAAATTATGTTTGACCTGCAGTGGCCAATTACAAGGCTGTGAAGAAGAGTGCCATGCAAGCCAACAAATGGTAAGCAATGGGTGGCAAGTGAGAGCTTATTTGCTAGTGCATGTCTCACACAGGCTTGACGCTAAAAAGGAAAATGAATACATTTAATTTACTTACTGGGGGTTTAACCAATGCCGTGGGGGCTTGGAACCCTCCCTCCCCATACACACATACCGCCCCCCGATCGAAAAGAACCCACTACTGATGAAATCCATTGTGGCTAGTGGGATCCCTGTTTGTGGTGCACTCTCCCTCCATGAGCAGGGATCACTTTGAAAAAGACATTGATGGAAAGGGGAGACTCTGTCCTTGCTAATGATGCTCCTTCAAACATTGTGCTGCCATGGGTTGGTATGCGAGAAGAGTCCTAGACATCACAAGTACAAAAATAAAATGGCTGCCAAATTTTCTCTTATTGGGTGGGTGTGGGACAATCAGCACCCCAGGGGTGGAAAAATCAGTATATTTTTATCATGTCCACTCGGGAGGAGGGTCGTCAATCTGTGCCCTACTCGAGTATTGCGGTGCACCCGCGATGCCACTTGAAAAAGGCATCGTTGGATTTGGGGAGAGGCTTCCCTTTCCAACTATGGCTTCCTCAAACAGAGTTGGCAGCTGGCAAGATGTATCCCACAAGACGTGCACCGAAGTACACATCTCCTGCCTGCACCATCTGGTGGAATCTGTGACAGCGCGTAGTTGACTGCTAACCAACTCAACAAAAGAGGGCATTATCAACCTTGGAAGAAAGAAAGAAAGAAAGAATGAATGAATGAATGAAGAGCTAAAGCCTATAAAAATCCAAATATATGCCTTGACGATTATGTACAGCTGTTTGCATGTTTGCAGCAGACGTATATTTGTCTGAGCTATTTTAATTAGATTGGAACTTCTCATCCGCATGTTCCACAAGGTTATCTGCAACATAATGTGTTGGTTGCATGCAGTGGTCTCCAGAAGCGACATAATCCTATTGGCTATTTCACGGTAGTTCAAACCTGTGACCATACCAGGGGCGTCAAATGATAAACTTCAGCAGATTCCTTAACCTCAGGTCTATATCTTAAATAAAGAAAGACAGCACAGTTTTACAAACCTATTTCTCCAATGTGTCGATGTTAGACTTACCATCATTGGCATGATCTCCCCTAACTTTTTGCCTCTACTTCCCAGGTTGTTTCTGTGTACTGGACTCTTTTTTTTGCTGTTTTGTTTGCTCTGGATATTTTACCACTGCTGACCAGTGCTACAGTGCAAGTGTTCCCTGTATACTATATATGTGTACATCAGCTTATCCATGATTGGCATATTTGATTTACTAGTAAGTCCCTAGTAAAGTGCACTAGAGGTGCCCAGGGCATGTAAGTCAAATGCTACTAGTGGGCCTTCAGCACTGCTTGTGCCACCCACATTAGTAGCTCTGTAAACATGGTTCAGACCTGCCACTGCAGAGTCTGCGAGTGCAGTTTTAACTGCCAACTCGACTTAGCAAGTGTACCCACTTGCCAGGCCTAAACCTTCCCTATTCTTACATGTAAGACACCCCTAAGGTAGGCCCGGGGTAGTCCCAGGGGCAGGGTGCAGTGTATGTTTAAGGTAGGACATATACTAATGTGCTTTATATGTCCTAGCAGTGAAATACTGCCAAATTCGGTTTTCACTGTTGCAAGGCCTATCTCTCTCATAGGTTACCATGGGGGCTGCCTTTAAATATGATAAAAGTGTAGATTCCCTTTGGGAGCAGATTGACATGTGGAGTTTGGGGTCTCTGAACTCACAATTTAGAAATACATCTTTTAGTGAAGTTGGTTTTCAGATTGTGTGTTTAAAAATGCCACTTTCAGAAAGTAGGCATTTTCTTGCTTAAACCATTCTGTGACTCTGTTTGTGGATTCCCTGTTTGGGTCAGTTTGACAGTGGGCTGTTTGCACCTCTCCTCTAGACAGTGACACAAAGGGAGCTGGGGTGTAGCCTGCATATCCTGATGAGCCATCTGAAAGGAGTGGAGGGGAGGAGTGGTCACTTACACCTGAAAGGGCTGTGTCTGCACTCACACAATGCAGTCTCCAACCCCCTGGTGTCTGTCTGCGGCCTGGCTGGGCAAGGCAGGATCTTGATAACAACAGAGACTTCTCTTTGAATTAAGCCTACTTCAAAGGCAGAAATGGGTATAGAAGAGCGCCCAAACCACTGAAAATTAGATTACTTCTGGAACCAAGAGGAACCTCTGCCAAGGAGAAGAGCTGGAGGAGCGGCACTGTGATTGTGCTTAGCTGGGTTGGCCTGCAGTACCTGCTTCTACCTGAGAGAGGACAAAGACTGATTTTGTGTGACTTCCCACTGGTGAAGAATCTCCAAGGGCTTGAATTGAGCTTTCCTCCTGTTGTTGAAGTCTTGGGGACAACAAAGACTTCTCTCTGCCAGCACTTGGGCTTTCTGCTGAGAGTCCTGCCTGCGAAGTGGTTCCCTAACCTGCCTCTGCCCCCTGAAAGGTGCATCTGGTGGAAAAGGACAGAAATGCACGCAAAGACTGACGTGCGGGGAAACTTTCACCTCACCTCCCGCTTAGCGGCTGAAAAATGATGCGCGGGCCAGCCTCGTGGCTAAAATCGGCGCTCCACCTGCATTGCGGCTGGGAGATTGTTGCAACGTGGCTCAGGAAACTACTTGCAACACACGCAGCGGCTGCTGTTAACGACGCAAGCCCCACCCAGCGCTGTTTCTTGACACAGTGTGACTGGATTTCGACGCAACATCGCTGGGTGTGGAAAATCAACGCAAAGCCTGCCCGGACCCGAGGTGCCTGTCCAAATCGACACATCACTCTCTTGTGGAGAGGAAAAACGATGCAGGCTGACCGGAGGAGGAACAACTCACGCTTTCGCTTGCAAGTGAGAAATCGACACATCGCTGGCCTTTTCCGATGCACACTCGCTCTTGTGGTGTTATTGTGACGCAACCAAGGTACTTTTTCACACTAACAGTGTTCTCACTATTTTCTAAAGGATTCAAGAATCTTCTTCTTTAAAAATTCATAACTTGACTTGTGTATGTTAGATTTTTGTCATTTTGGCCTTGTTTTATTTAGATAAATATTAACTGTTTTTCTAAACTTGTGTTGTCATTTTGTAGTGTTTTCACTGAGTTACTGTGTGTGGTGGAACTTCACACCTTATCTCTGAAGTTAAGCCTACCTGCTTGTGCCAGGCTACCAATGGGGTGAGCGGGGGTTAACTTAGGGCGATTCTCCTTACCCTGACTAGAGTGAGGGTCCTTGCTTGGACAGGGGGTAACCTGACTGCCATCCAAAGACCCCATTTCTAACAGTCGATTTCTTTGGGAGGAGAGTTTGTGAAAGAATAATGCACGAGTTCTGACAGAGATTTTCTTGCCTGTGGTTGACTCAGTTCCTCATGACTCTTCCCTTCCTGACTCAGCCCCTTTGTTCCTGCACACCCCACTCCAAAGTTTTCGTGCTACCAGAGTATTTCCCCATTTCTAGCACCGTGCCCAACATTTGAATTAGGGGCGTCTCGTTTCTAGATGATCCACAGCTGGTGAGCCCAGAGTGCCTGTATTTAGGCAGGTTTGGGGTTCTGTTAGGGAAGCCTGAGCCAACCAAGGTATAGCAACACAGGAGGAAGACAAGGAATGAGGTTCGTTAGAGAAAGAAACGACTGTTCTCACCAATAGGAAAGGAGGTGCGGTTTATTTCTTGATCAAAACAGGTAAAACCAGTTTTAACAAAGGGAATTGAAACAACAGGGAATTTAGGCAGCCAAGTCCATCCTAGGTATAGGCAAAAAGCATAATAACCACCATATTGTGCACCAGTGCTCAATATCCTGAAGGACACCACCATTTGCCCATGTTCCTCTTAAACAGGCAACAAAGACGTGCTGCTTACACGTGATCCCACACAAAAGTTGGCAAGTGACCCCAGTTGTGGGGGGACTGTCAAGACTCCTTACAGGGTAAGGGCAGTGTTTTAAGGGGAATTGTCCGGTACGGAGTGCTGTCTCTTCCTTTATTTGAGAGGGATAGTCGTGTATTTGTAAAGCGCACTATCACTAACAAGGATATCCTGGTGCTAACAAAGCTTTTTTTGGCTGATAGAACATGCTTTGCTGCATTACATTTATTGCGAGAGTGCCAGCACTTCTCAGTAGCAAGCGGGTGCTCTGCAGGGTGGGTACCAGCACTGCCATATTACTACTGTCGACCCACTTATGGCAGCACCTGCAGCATGTGCTGCACTTAACAGAGCACTTCAACTTCTATGCTCCGATGTGCTAAGGAAGAAGGGTGACAGAGTGGCATTTTCCTTCCCCCGTGTCTCCAGACACTTTTAACTGCCTCTGTTGGTATTGTTGGTATGTTGGGTAAAAACTGTCTTTTGCCTATTTGCCAAGAGGTGCAAATTTTAACACAGTAGCAGCGAGATGCTCCAGTTGGCATTTGAAAGGCTTTCTCTGCCATCTCACCAATTGGACTGTAAAACCGCTGTTTGCTTACAAAATAAAATTTAAAAAAATCAAAAACCCAGTTACAAAATTTTATTTTGTGTATCACAACACTGAGCTTTGGCACTAGGGCATTGGGATTGCACCTAATATGTTCCCCCCAGATAATAACGTGTTGCATAGTGGGGCGTGTAGTCTTGTTTTTAACAGTTTAGTTTTGGACTCAGAACCCAAAAATGAATAAAGCTGTTGACCAAAATGGCAGAACCCGCCAGAGGTATTTCAGATAGCCTAGACCCACTCGTAAGTTATGGTTTAAAATTTTACAAGGTTGCCTGCTGTACTTCAAAAACTGTTCATTTCATGTCTAAAATCAAAAGTAAACTTGGCTTACATATGTTGTGTTCACTATTTCACTCATGCACATCATGTATTTAAAGAATCATTGGCAATGTGGATAGATTTTTCTTATGTGCCGTGGAATGTTTTATATCAAGCGTCACAAAACAAAGGTAAACAGGTGGCAGGTACAGAAGGAACATTACACAAACAATTCTCTCACGCATGTAGGACAAGCACAACTGAGTGGCCTTTCTTGGAATTAATGAACCACATACTTCTGCGGTGACTATTTCATTGCTCATTAAAGTCATCAGTCTTATTTCTCCTATGTAAGCCTTTTATTTTTTAGAGATTGGGCAATATTATGGCCTATTAAACAATACACCAAAGAGATTGTTGTACAGCGTGCATCCTGAACTGAATTATTTTGAGGTGCTCTCAAATATGATCATGGGAAAGAAGGCAGAGGGAAGAAAAGTTAACTGTCCAGGGTCCAACAGTTTATGTTGAAGCTGTTAATGAAATCAGTCTCTCCGGATCAGAGCCTCCCCCAACTAGTTTTTGCCCTGGGTCCAAAAAACGCTTTTGACTGGGCTAAGCATGTGCAGGTATGTTCAAAATATCCTTCTATTTTTTTATACGATGGAGCAACCGCAGTGGAAATACCCTCTTCAAAGAACAGCTGCACTTTGGGCAGAAACAGTGGCAGCGTCCCTCTTTCAGAAGACAGGTATAGCTAGGATTCCATCAGCACAAGCTTTACCCTTCGCAGGACAGGTGCAAATTAGGTAGAAACTGGGTAGAAACAGTGCGAACTTCCCTCCTTCAGAGGACAGGTATTGCTAAGGTACCATGAGCAGAAGCTTTTTCCTTCACAGGACAGGTACAAATTGGGTAGAAACAGTGTAAGCTTCCCTCTTTCAGAGGGCAGGTATTGCTATGTTTCCATCAGCACAAGCTTTTTCCATCGAAGGTCAGGTAAAAATTGGGCAGCAGCATTGCAAGCTTTCCTTTCTCAAAGAACAGGGACTACATGGCAAGAGGAGAGCAAGCTTCCCTCTCACTGAAGACAAGTGCAGTGTTTAATTTCCCACAGAAGAAATCCGGCACGGCACACTAGTAGAAGCCTTTGTCACTCACAGAACATGCACAGTTCATGCATGAGTGACTTACGTTGCAGACTTATCTCAGCAGCTGGCGGTTCACTCAATGAAAGGAATGGTTTGGTGAATGAGTGGGTGAATATGCGAGTGTTGACCATTCTCACTTGGGAGATTTTCCAATTGAGCACCCTGAAAGTCCTGCTGCCGTCACTTGGAGACCTGCTGTTAGTTTTGCTTCTTTGCTTTCCATGTATTGAGAAGTAATCGTAATGTACTAGGTCATGGTTATTTAGAGTAGCCCAGCCAGAGTCTGAGTATGCTCTCGACAGGCACAGGAGTGTTACCCTCTTTGGAAAGGCACGGAATGTGCATGAACTATGTGAAAACCCAGCTTCGATGCTGCACGTGTTCAAAATGTCGGGTTCCCCCATTGCATGTTAGCATTTAAAGCACTGGGTCTGGGTAAACAAACAAAAAAATGTGCCCTTTACATAAAATCTTAGTGCTCCTGCGGCTAGGCACACCATGGTCTGTGATTAGGGGAGAGTAGCCCTTACCTTGGGTCACCTTCAGCAAAACCCACTTAGAGCCTGACTGCGAATGAGCGGTACCTAGGGCATGGCATTATCGGCTGCAGTGTTATCATTACTGCGTGCAATTTCCGCACCTGCGTATTGACGAGTATACCTGGCGAATCTTTCACTGCAAACTGTAATACATGTGTTTCTCCAGCTCAGCTGTGATTGCAGGGCCTGCCTGGTCGTGCACCTATATTTTCTGTGTTTGGGATTTTCGGCCTTGCGCTGGTCGTTAATTGATGATCGATACGCGTGTGTAGCGATTCTGACGCGCTCGCCCCCCTCGTGTCCATGTTAATACCAGTTTGCATTCATCACGGTAACGTGTCTATCTCGCGCTCCCGCAGTCACACAGGCGAAGAATTAACTCGGTGAGAGCTGCTCTGGAACCGTGTGACGGGATCACAGCACTAACACGGATGGGATTTGCGTTTTGCCGTCTCGCCATCTTTCCTTGCAGTCTTGTTTTTTTGGCTCCGTGGACAGGATGTTGTCCTTGGAAGGTGGCTTCTGCGTGCGTTACTAGCCTGATTCAGATATTAATACTCTGCTGCTTTATTAAAGGAGCCGTCTCTCCTCCTACGTCGACAGTTTATAGCATCATCTTTTTCTTGGTTTGATGGTTTTTGTGTATTTTCCTATCTCATTTCTTTGGTCTCCTTTCCTTACAGCATAACGTTTTGCCTTTCCTATTGAAATGTTTTCTGTTCACATTTGTCCTGTATGGAGAGAGTCCTGTGTCTCGTTTGTGCTTGCATTGCAATTTCAGAGTCTGACTTCAGTGTATTAATTGTATTGATGTACCCAGGGCACAAGTCCTTAAAAAAAAAAAAAAGTGAGGAACTAACCAAGTAACGCAGCATGCAAGTGACATGGTGCGTGACATCACAGTGGGTGGCATTGCAAATGGCATCACAACCCCTGACCTCACAGAAAGTGATATTACAATAAGTGACATCAGATTTTAAGACCTCAAGTTTAGAACGTTTATCACGAGTATATGTAGTGCGTTAAAATATAGTGCATTACAATATTCAGCAAATGAGATTTTGCATTGGATTTGTTACAAAAAAAGTGACGCAACCCTGATACAAAATTTAGACCTACATTTACACATTTGTTTTTTAAAACCCTGCCACAAAGAAATTGGCAACAAGGAGAAGTGTGGCAATAAATCTCTTTGGGATAATTGGTAACAAAGTCAGCATTTTAAAATATTTTATGGGGTTAAGGCACCTGCTGCAGACATCTTTGTGTGGCAAGTAGATTTCAGGCACTTATAATGGTAAGAGATCTCTAGAAGTTAACACATTTGCTGGAGAGATTTTTGTTTTGTCTAGTCCCAGTTTTGACTTAAAGTAACATATAGGGTTAATATGTCTCTTGCAAAGCACATCATGTAACATGCGGATGACAGATTTTTATTTTATGAAAATGGGTTCGAGGTTTACTGCTTTTAACACGAAGATCCTTTTGTTTACCTGCAGTTCTCAAATTGTGATCCTTCTAATTTAGCACAGTGAGCTATGAAGGACACGTGACTCCTACACTTTGTAACCCTCATGGTCTTATGTAACAACTTCTGTTCACTTATTTACATTTTTTATTGTCAATATATATGTGACTTGGGATGTCAGGTACTCTCATACTCTGCATTGGGATGAGTAGCACTATAGCTCTATGAAAGAAATAAAACAGAATAGTGGTATTTAAAGTATTTGTGTAAATATTGGGAAAGACATATGACATGTTTACAGTGCATGCATAAATCTTAATTACAGCGACTGAAAAAAAAAAGTCCAAAGCATGCCTCTCCTAAGTACCTGTGAAGTAATAAGCACTGTGGATTTGGTTCTCCTCCATTATATTTGCATCCAGGAGGTGGGGGGGGAGTGAGGGTGAGGCGGTGTAGATAGTTCCCAGGCACAGTACCCCAACAGAAAGAGACCTGATGCCCCCCTAAATTCAGCCTTTGTTTTAGGCCCAGCTGGAATCTAAAATAACAGAGCCCCCTCAGCTGCACATTGCTGCTCAGAACGAAAGCAGACAACGTGCAAGCTCTACTGAATGTGTCCCGGTGTCTGAAAATTACACCTGGACAAGTTTACCATATTTTTGTGGGGCCCAACTTCTTGTCAGGGTAGATGGTGTCCACCCTGGGAAAGGAGTGGGTAGATGTCTACCTGCATGTACCCTCGACTTATGCCCTAGAGAGAGCGCTTTAGAACCCTGGCAAGCACCAAACCTCCTTCACAGAGAGGTATCACTGTACACCATGGAAAAGTGCTTCAAGGTAATAGTGTTAATTTTCACTAGCCTACATTATGTAAATGGTGCTGTACTCTGATATCTCAGTCTTTGTGTGATGTCACATGGTGGAATCTTGTTGTGGTGATGACCATTTGGCATCCGGTTCTTGGAGTGTTTTCACAGTCTGGTTTTTGGTGCTTCGAGTAATGTCAAACTTTGGTATGAAGTTCGTGGAGTAAAGTGACAGACTGGCATCTAGTTTTTTTTAGTGACATCACCATCTGGGTCATGGAGTGATGTCACCATCTAGCATCTATTCCCTCAGGCCATATCATTTTAGAATCTAGAAGTTGAGTGGTGTCTGACACATCTGGTACATTGATTGATGTCAAAGTCTGGTATGAGTTTCGTATATTTGTATCAGTATTTGGCAGCTTCTTTTTGGAGTGATACACCACTCACGCATTTGGTTTACTGGAGTAATATGGCAGTCTGGCATCTAGTGTGAGAGGTCATATCTGCCTGTCGTCTAGATCTTGGAGGAATGTCAGTTCTAGCATCTTGTTCTTGGGGTAAGGTCAGCCTGCATCTAGCTCTAATGACCACTGTCTAGTATCTGTGTCTTGGAGTGATGTCCCCATATAGCATCTGGTCTCTTAGGCCATGTGGGCAGAGGCTCAGGTTCATGGGGTTGTTTAGGATTTTAAACCCACCTAATAAATACACTTTCCAATGAATAGTTGGATACATGTGTTTGCAGTCGGGTATGGTGAGCTGTCATTCAGATTTCACCAGGAGTTTTTACATTCATAGACAAAAAAGCACGCACTCACTCTCCCTCTCTCTTTTTCAAAAGTCCTCAAATATTCTGATTATTTTACAAAATATTGTGTTTGCTCTCACACAATGGTCCTACCAATTCACATTCCCCTCCGTTTCCACGCCCCTCTAAGCTCCTATCATGTGCCCTGCTTGTCGTATGTGTTTTAACATTATATGCTGGCATGATTTGTGGAAAATCTGAAGCTCACCCCCGCAATCTTATTTATAAAGCAACGCCCCTGCATGTAGGTCTGGCATCTAGGAGCTGATGTGAGGCCATATTGTGACATCTGGTTCCTGGATTGATATCTAGTCTGGTGTGGGGTGCTTGCTGTTATGTGAGAGTCTGATATCTGTTTTTTGGTGTGATGCCCCACTCTAGCCTACGGTTCCTGAACTAATGGAACAGTCTGTCATCAGATTCTTGTTGTCCTGTCTGTCTGGCATCTCGGTCTTAGAAAGCTGTCAGATCTGGCATTTGGTTTTTAAAGCGTGATATCACTCTGGAATCAGGTTCTTTTAGTGATGTCTCTGTTTAGCATCTGGTTCTTGGAATGATATCACAGTATGGCATTTTATTCTTGGGACTATGTCAGTCAGTCATCCATCTAGAAGTTTGAGTGATGCCTCTGCGACATCTGATTTCTAGATTGATGTCAACATATGGTCAGAGGTTCCTGGACTTATGCAAGAGTTTGATATTGATTATTGGAGTGATTCCACTCTGCATCCGGTTCTTGAATGATTTTTTTATATGGTCAGGTCTGTGGATTAAAGTCACAGTATCACATCTGATTTTAGGGGATATGGTATAGCTTTTATCAGGTTCCTAGAATCGCACTAGCAAGATATCCGGTACCTGGGTACCAGTATCACAGCCTGATGTAGAGTTCTTGAGATGCAGGGTTTCCGCGATAGTTACATTCTTGCCTCGGGTTCCAGAAGTGATGTCACAATTTGCTTAATGGCATCATACCAGACCCTGTGCTGTCACCCATTTGGCGGTATTCAGATTGTGGCATCATTCGAGCTGCGCCACTGGTTTAAGGCTAGCATGGCTGATGAGGGTTGATAACCCGAAACCAGTCCCAGGATGCTTGTTTCCAGTCCATGGAGGACCTGACTTCCCTGTTCAGGCTGGACTGTTCCCATGGGGAGCAGGGTCAAGACTGATTTGCATATTGCTGGGTCCAAACTGGCGAGCACAATAACAATGGATTAAACCCAGATCTGTGCCTTGGGGTGAGTGTTTGAAAAGTATCTACACTCTTAAATCATTTTATTTTGTTGTTTTGCTATCATCCCAGTAATCTCATGTTAATTGGCTGCGGCTGCAGGTCTTGTCGTTTTTTTGACATGGGAGGAGTATAGCAACTTACTGAAAAGGAATACGAAAATAGATGAAAGTCTTGTATGAGATAACTGAAGGTAGGACGAGATGCGTTGCTAGCCCTTGTTAATGAAGGCAGTTATGCTATACAGGCGTGCATACCAACCCTTTTCATTATAGCACTTCATATGCAATTTTTCCCTTGAGCGCTGTAAATGACAGATGAATGTTATTTAATGTATCACTATTACCCAATTTACTTGTGCTGAACTAGTAACAACAGTCTTCTCCCCCCCGCAGCCTTTTGTTATTCGTTGACGAAGCAGATGCATTCCTAAGGAAGAGGTCCACGGTGAGTGCAGTTCATTCCCTTCCTGTTATGGTGTGGGGGTAGGGGGATTACTCTGGCTCCCCTTGCCTTGTTTCATCCCTGTTAGCTTCTCCACGGAGGGTGCGGTGCATTTCAAAGCGCAGCTGCAGTCCGCCCAGATAATCAAGTGTCTTGGCATGTGAAAAAAAAATAGCTTCTTGCAGCTGCTGAGACCGAACAGCTCACTTAGAAAATTACTGGTAAAAGCGACAATTTGCAGTAAAAGTGTGAGAGATGCGGAGGGCCCTACCTCTACTCGCAAGTGGGAATATGGAGTAAAATTATATAACAATAGACAGGCATTGGGAGGTGGTCACGCGCACATTCTTTCTCAGAGCTCAGCTGTAATTGAAAATACATAAACGCATTTATTCATTTGCTTCTGTGTCCGCTTTTTCCTCTGTAAATCCATGGCAAATCTCAGAGGCTCTTAAACTGTGCTAACGCCAGTTGTTTGGGGGAGAGGACCCTACCGAGGAGACAGATATGGCACTGCGAACTCGCAGGCAGTGAGATTAACATAAAGGAGGAACAGAGTTTACCGTGGTTAGCAGCACCTGCCCAATGCCGTGGCTTTAGGGGCGTGAAAATATAATAATCTTTGACAACGCAAATAGGTCTTGCCTGTTTGAGAGCTATTGGCTTTGCCACGAACTTTTAGCCAAGTTTTACAGCAGCGTTGATGCTGTCCAGCTTGGCTAAAAGTTGGTAGTGTAGTGTGGAGGAGAGAGGCATTGTGTGGCGTGGCATAGAGTGGAGTGGAGTGGAGTGGAGGGATGTAGAGTAGTACAGTTGTGGGTGTAAGTTAAACTGTGATAGAGGCGGCAGATAAGGTGAAAGTAACATGTATGAATCTGTTTGCCAGTGTTAAAAGTAGTAAAGCGCATTGCACATTACGGAATAATACCGAAACGCTTATATACATTTTTTTAAAAAAAATAGTGTTGCTTAAAGACAAAAAACAAAGGCACTTGGTCCATGAAAGGAAGGGAAACCATAAGCTGCCAAAAGATTGCCAATAAGTCACAATGAAAACAACTAATTTTATGCTCTGGGTGGATTGTAAGCCCACTGAATTATAAACAATACGCCTCGCAGCACAACACGTGCTGGATAGTCAAGACTTGGCAAGCATTTGCAATGCTATTAGCCTTGCATTTGTGAAAGTTAGAGCTCTTGGCGTTGAAAATGACAATGTTTTTTACTTATGTTTTTTTTGTATGCAGTGGAGTGATTATATTTGCAAACAGCTATTGCCATTCGTATGACCTTGCAGCACTGAAGAACCAGAAAATAGGAAATAGGTTATGAGGGAGGGGAGAAAAGAGTAGTATGCTGGCTGGAAAAAAAACATCATTATGGAAAATGCAAACACTCATAGGGAATGCAAGATTACGTAAAGCTTGTGAAATGTAAGCAGGAACAACATGGTTACCTTAACGCTTTTACACTTATTATTCAGAAATTAATTCGTTTTTTTTTTTTTGTCCGAAAAGGTAAGGGCCCGGAAGGGGCTAGTTTCAGTATCCACTGCTTATATCCTTACAAAACGTAAGCTGTATGGTTTAAAAAGACCACATCCTTGAACACAGAGCTGCAGTGCACGTTTTATAAACTAAAATGAGGAAAACAGCTGATAAGGATCATGTTAATCGTTTTACACTATACACATCAACCAGGTATTGCAGTACCTTGGGAATGATGCACTTCCACCATCCGGGGAAAACAATGAGGGGTTATTTACAAGCCCCTTGCACTGCTGGTGTGTCACTTTTAATATGGGAAAAAGGGACATACCAGCGGCGCAAGGGGCTTGTAAATAAGCACCAGTGCTGTTCAAAGAAAGAGGAGAAAATTAAAGCGTTTCCCTGGCAAACTCTGTAAAGTGGCCGTAATGTGTGAGGTTGTGATTAAAACCAATCTTCCCATTTTGCGACCACTCTGTTTTCCTGTATTTTGAGCCTTTTTTTCTCTCTGTCCTGAGGCTGCACTTTGGAATAGAAGAATATCAGAAAAAAACATTTGCAGCCAGAGTATTTCTTTCTTTTTTGGATCCTTTTCACAGGGTAACCAGTAAAGGAAAGGAAAGAGAGGGTAAGAGCCGTTTGTTGAAGTCCTGGTTTTCACAAGTGAGGAGGAGCAAGATTGAGAAAGAGTGAATAAGCGGAAGAGGAAGAGAGGGGCTGGCAGATGCCAGCCCACAGCAGAAGTGAACACTGTGTGGAGGTGGGCAGTGTGAGATGAGTGTGGTGAGGGGGGTGGGGTTCATCATATTCAGAAAGGGGCCCATACACCGTGGTGAGGTAGATAAATCCTTGCAATTGGTTGGTTTTATTGCGAGTGGACCAAAGACGTGCTGAGGAGTAAACTTAAACGACATAAACTGCAGTATCCCAGAAATGGTGCACTTCTTCCTAGGCTTGGCCTAAAAAGGAAGAAGAATAGTCTCTGTTTTGTCAGCTCATTCTACCTTTCTGAAGGGCGGCAAAGGATTTAGTGCCTCTGTTGTCCTTGCATTGCCCAGTGGTTGGTGTAGGAGGGGGAATTTATTTACTGCACCATTTTCCCCTCTTCCTTGCTCAAGGTGCGAAGTAAAGACCGGGGGAACCTAGTTGCTGTCCATTGTTCTGTTGGTATTTGCTAGAAGGACACTGGATGGCAGTTTGCTGCCTTGGGCATCCTCCATAGAATGAGGATGGACGAGAACCAGCATGGCTAGATCACTGCTTAGTACCCTGATCATAATTGCAAGCAGTGTACTGCAGCAGCTGTGAGACCTCCCTCCTATATATATATATATTTCTTTTGTGTGCTTTTTGAGCGACAGTCTCCTTTGCATCTTTTGTTAAACAGATACACAAAACGCTCCTGGGACAATGTCAGATTGGGGGATTCTTGGTAACAAAACCCACCTGCTTTTCACTTGGAGAGGGTGGTGTTGTCTGGGGAACAAGGAATATGTCCGCACTCTTGAGTAACGTGGTGGCATAATGAATCCATCACCTTGGGAAGGGCAGATGGTGGTGGCATGAAATACCCATTCCACACTTTAGAAAGTTGTTCTATCAGGTGGTAAAAAAAAAAAAAACACACGAGGTGATATAGCCCTCCATCTTTGGGAAGTGTGGGAGAGGGAGAACAAAAGCCTCTGTGCATAAACAAGGCAAGGAGGTATGAAGAAAGACATTACCCCTCCTGTCGTTTGGCATGTGGCAAGCATAAACCCTTTTGCCTATAGCAAGAATGGGGAAAGGGGCTATAAATAAACCCCTGTCTCTGGGCCCCATGGGGGGCACAAAGTTCTCATACTTTTTGCAGCGCAGTGGAGGGCAGGGCCTTTTCCCGCCCCTAGGCAAGTTAAGGAGCAAAATGCAGACCACCATTCTTGGGTGAGGCAGGATGGGGAGGAAATGCCCCACCCAACCTTTGCCAAATGAGGCGAGTGCTATATTATCAATAATACTTGGGGTCACAAAAAGTCCCATTTCTGCTTGGGACAATTAATGATCTCTAATGGTCTAATGGTTGAACCTCATTATTGCTGCGGCCATTGTTATTACTCACCCCCAGGCATGTTCATTACTACACGGTGTCATTGATGCTCATTAATTACTGTGACTAAAGACTCTTGGTGCCAAAGTGTTTTTAATCCTTTTCATTTAGTGTCCTCATTGTTTTTCGTTTCTGAAAGAACTGGCCATACTCTGTTTTGGTTGGCCATGTTGTTACTCCTTGCCAACACACATTGGGTGTTCTTACAGTCTGATAACATTTAGCCTCTTTGAGGCGCCTCAGCACCACAAGACATTACCACCCTCATTGTCCTCTGTACATATATATGTATTATAAAAGAATGCCCATTATGATCCTGCACCACTGCTGCTTTAACGTCCACGGTACTGTCTCGACTTCCGGTCGCCTGGTATGGATCAGGCCTCCATAACTGAATACTATGTTTGAGTTTTTCAGGCGAGCCCTCGTCCGCTGGAGTGCCTTTGAACCCATGGGTCATTTGAGGTTTCCCTGCAGACTACAGCGGACTGGTCTTCCCAAGCGCCATTTGCACCTTTCTTGCTGCAATTTACACTGTTGGTCCCGACTACTCAGATGTTGGCACCGACACCGGCTCCATCAAGGTCTTTGCAGTCCTGGTCATGTTTCTGACGCAATTGAAGCAAATACTGACTCCAGAACCGGCCCCTGGTACTTCACAACGTCTAGGGGCTATTCAGACATCTAAAAGGGAGGCCTAGCTCGTCGTGGAAGAGAACCAATATAAAGAAGAGTTACTCCTTATATGACTTCTTTGTCAGATTCAGACACATGAGGAAGGCAAGAGACCCTTGTGATGTCCCTTAAGGTTTCCAAGACCTTGCAGATGCCAGTGGGCCCAATAAATTGCCTGAGCTGGAATTCATGGACCCTTTGAGCCCTCTCCCCACATGGGAGGCCTTTTATCATAGGGTGATAAGAAAAGCGACAAACTGTGGATTTTTTCTTTTCTTTGCCTTGTGGAAACCAGGGCCAATATTTAACAGGGTGCTGCAGGCTATACCTTATTTAGCAGAACATCTGCTCCCTTTTAATTTAATGAAGACCTATTATATCCTGTTCTTTCCGCCTGGATCAAGCATTCACCTACATCACCTGTAAACAGGACTGCAGCCTGAAGATACAGCCTTCTCTAGGTGATTCCAGGTTTCTCTTTGAGCACTCTCTCAACACCCTTCACCTGAAAGTCTTTAGGCGTCCTTGAAATTAGTCAGCAACTTCCTGTCAGCACCAGCTGATACAGAATCACTAAGAACGGAAGCCCAGTCCAAAACATGTTTTCACTGCTTGGGTGCCTAGCTCTAAAATCACTTAATGCAACATGTCTCATAGGTCATAAACAAGTTTATCCTTGCTTTTTGGGACATGGCTTGTTTCATCCCACCGAAAGTTCCAGATTATTTTCAGTCACATTTCATGGGCATTGTACAGGATCAATGGATCCTCTGAGCCTGGCCATTCAATTGGGCCTTACTAGTGAAGACTCCATCGCCAGAGCAAATGAGACATTAGTGGCTGTGTATCGGTATGCATGGCCCCAGACATCAGCATAAACACACCATGAGGAAATCTTGTGATGTTGTGGCAAATTGCTACATGATGAGCACTAACGTCTGTCATAAAGTGGTCAAAAAGTCCTGTGCTGACCGTTACGTGGATAAAATTGAGAAAAATGACAGTCCCTCCAAAGAAATCTATGCCATAGTCCAAAACATGCCTAAGCATGAGGCTATCTCAGGTCTTGTTGAAGAGTCAGACAAATGTGATAGTCTTGCTGATCATCTTATTTAAAAAGTTAACTAAGTTAACATCAATGCCCATTTTCCCTGTGATATCCTTACGTCTAATGTCAGGATCCCCTGATGACCTTATGAAACCAGATCTGATGCTTAAAGCAGAGGAGGTTCTCATTCCCATCTTTGTAATTTTAGCTAATCGTTAGATGTCCACTGCTGTGGTGGGAACTGCTTGGAATAAGTCATTCCACTTTAAAAAAAAAAAAAAAAAAAAACACACTTGACCTCGCCCGAACATTATGGTCTCGCTCTCGCTCGCTCACTCTCTCTCGCTCGCACTCTCTCTCGCTCACTCTCTCTTACTCTCGCTCTCTCTTACTCTCGCTCTCTCTCTCTCACTCTCTCTTGCTCTCAGGCCTTGTGAACAATTGCTAATGAGGGCAATTCTGCAGCGCATACTTTATTAGATTTAAGCACTGTTCTGATAAGGAGTCCCATGGGTGGCTCCTGCGGCGGTTACTCAGATTGCGGTCCTAGGCAAAGCATGGGCTTTGTTCGCCTCATTTTTAAAATATCTATTATTTCAGGTGATATCTCCACCCTTTAAAACTACCAAGCAGACTTTAGAGTATGGCATGCCGCAATGCTCAACCCCAAGTCCCATCCTTTTTAGTATTTATGTAAAGTCATTGGCTGATGTGGTGAAATCTTTTGGGATTTCACTGATATCCTATACAGGCAATAGCCAGCTTATTATATCATTGTCTGCGGCTCCATAGATGACGCTGTCTGTTTTAATAACTATATGATAGCCATTGCCGACTGGATGCATGCTAACTGTTTGAAGTTAAATGACAACAAACCGAGATTCTTTTGCTTGGGAAATACTCGCAAGAGTGGCTCGACCGCGGGTGGCCTATTGTGTTATGGTCTCCTCCTGAGCCCAAATTTGCAGTTAAAAATGTGGGTGTTTGATTACTTGTTATCTTTTCAGCCACATGTCAATGCATTGACTTCTTTATGCTTTGGCACCTTAAGAAGCTTTAAAACTATTATCTGATAGAGGCATCTAGTTGCAGTTTCCTTCCCTTAGAATTTCACCAGGCCTCCGTCTGGATCCAGAGATTTTTCTATAGCAGTACCCCTGCGTGCCATTCTGCTTCCGTTGTCCATGCTAGACAGAACATTGCTGGTCCTGTATAGGCGACAACCCAGAGCTCTGATGTCAGTCTTTTTCTTTCTGCACCAGCCAGCTCTGATCCAGAGAGAGATACCCTGCAGTAATTTTCTGACTGGCCTTTTTCAACTTTTTGTCAGTTATTTTGTGTTTTACAAGTCTTGGTGCTTCGTGGATGGCTTCTGGAAAGACTGGGATCAAGCCCTGCGGATCCTGTCATATGGGGACGTTTGACATGGATCCCTTTGGTGTTTGGAGCGCAACCATTACCCAAAGTCGTGCTCTGAGTGTCTGGCCATGCATCCGAAGGGTTTGAGGGAGCAGTCCCGGAAGTTGATGGTGGCCCAACGCTTGACTCCCTGTAAGTTGAGGTCCTGGTAGAGAGGAAGGTCCCGGGAGCGGTTGCAGAGTCCCCATCGTCGTAGTCCCACTCCAAGCCCTCTGGACGATCGGGTAAGTCAAGGCACAAGAAGAAGTCAAAGAAAGCGAAACTTCTTTGGCTTCACCCTGTCCGTCGGCAGACAAGCTGTGGGAGTGTCGTTGTTCTAGGCCTGCAACTGGGCTGACTCCACGTCTCCCAGAGTTTCCGGGAACCAGAGTGACCCCCTGCCTAGTTAAAAAAAAGAAAAACATTAGGATGCTATGCGCCTCATTTTTAGGCAGTGCACCAGCATTGGAGTGCCCTGGGTCCTGCGGAGTCGGAAGGGGCCACACCGGCAGCTTCGGCCTTAGCTCAGAGGGGCACCCATGGATCCAGGGTGGCACCGGCCGCACCATCGCAACCTTCCTCGAGGCCGGTGCTGACGCTCCTCATCCTCATTGCTAACTCTGACATGGAGCCGGCTGGGTGTCTTACGACTTTGACGCCGAATGGAGTTGTGCCTCCTATGTCGGATCCTAAGCCTGTTCCTTATGGGCTAGGGTACAGTGAGGGATGGGAAAGGTTGCTGTACCCTTTAAAATACCATCTTTAAGACCCTTTGGACTGTTGTGCGGACTTGGGTGAAGCCAGAGGGCTGAAGACCTCCCCAGATACTGGCATGCTTTCTCCTCTTACTGGGGCTTAGGAGGAGGGTGCTTCCTACTCTGGTGGTGGTGCGAAGAGCAGCTGAGGTTGTTCACCTTGAGCTGCCTTTGGTGGCAGTCAGTACTAAACTCCTGACAGAGGTGCTTCAGCCAGGAGCTTCATCCTCATAACCCCTGTTCCCTTTCTATGAAGTACTTAGAAATGTCCTACTGGGTACCTGGTCCAAACCCAGCACGGGTGCTCCTGTGAATAGGACAATTGCCTTCCGCCATGACCCTGCTCGGGGAGACCCAAGTTTCCCCTGAGAGCTTGGTTATCCAAGTCTCCACTTCCCAGGGCGCATTCCCTTCCACACCCCATGCTAGGGAATCAAAGAGGCTGGGCACACTTGGGAAGATGATGTTTTCTTCCGCCAGCCTGCCATTGCGGTCTCTGAGCACCACATGCCTTTTGGGCCGTTATTACGGCTGCGCAAGTACTACCAAAAGGTCCCTGTGAAAGCCCGGGCTGTAGTATTCCAAGCAGTTGTGGGCTGGACATGACTAACACACTAGGCAGAGCACTTGCATCAACAGTGGCTCTTGGGCATCACGCCTGGTGGAGGACGTCTGGCTTTTTGGGGGATGTCCAAGCAAATCTTATGGACGTGCCCTCTGACACCCGTCTCTTTGGAGAAAAAGCAGACTATGCTATGGCCGGATCCTTGGGCCTCCCAGCGGCCCCTCATCCCCATCAGTCTGCTTTTCACCCCTTTCGTGGCTGCTCTCTCTGCTGGCAGTCCATCACGTCAGACAGGTGGATTTTGCAGATAGTCCGATACCCCCTCCATCCATGCCACCATCCTACATTCGGACGACAAAGGATCACTTGCCAGTTCTCCGGGAGGAAGTTAGAGCTCTCTTGGCCAAGGGAGTCATAGAGAGTGTCCCTGTTCACCGTGCTCCCATTTGTCCTTACCAGCACCCCTTAGGTGTTCACTAAGGTGATGGTTGTGGTCGCAGCTCATTTGCGCAGGTCAGGGGGTTTCAGTCTTCCCCTTACTTCGACGACTCTCTGGTGAAGGCGGGCTCACCCCAGGCTGTTGTCTTCCACCCCCAGACTACGGAAGACCTGCATTCACTGGGGTTCACTGTAAATATGCTGAAGTCAAACCTGACTCCCTCTTAGACGCTCCCGTTCAACAGGTCTTTTCTGGACACAGTGCACTTTCGGGCTTATCCTCCCAAGCAGCGAGTCCAGGATATTCAGGCTATGATACTGATGTTTTCAGCCTCTAGTCTGGTTTTTGATGAGAATGAGACTGAGGCTATTGGGCCTCATGGCCTCCTGCATCTTGTCGGTGAATCATGCCAGATGGCATATTTGGGCTCTGCAGTGGGACCTGAATTTCTGGTGGGGTAGCGTCAGGGGAATCTCTCCGACATGCTCCAGATCTCAGAGGGTACTGCGCGAGATCTGTGGTGGTGGCCGACAAACTGCCTTGGTTAGATCTGTTCACCTCCGCAAAGAATGTGCAATGTCCGTATTATTATCGCTTGGTGACGCTTTTCGTCTCAAGTGCAACTGAGGCCTCCTGTACACCTTTCCATTCTGATCCACACAACAGGGCTATGTGCCTGTTACGATCCGTGCGGCAACTGTGATGCGTTTTGTTGTAGCAAACACCTAAAGCTCACTTCTAAGGGTCTAGGAGTAGGGTGGCACCACTTGGCAGGACAGATTCAGATGGCTGAGTCCAGGTATAGATGTAGGTTGGTTAGAAGTCTTGTATGTCCCTGAGACTTCAGTGAGGCGACCAGTCACCTGGCTCTTGGAGTCACTCTGGGTCCTGGGTTGGAGAGATGCAGGTCCAGTATTTCCACTCATGCAAGAGGGCAGCAGATCCGCACAGCAGAGTAGCAGTCTAGCAGAGTGGTAAACCTTGTAGCAGCAGCACAGCTGTCCTTTTTTTATGGCAGTGTCCACATTTACAGATTTGTACTGAGTTGGTGATGTCAGAGGTCCAGTACTTATGTGTCCCTTTGAAGTAGGGAGACTTCAAAGAGATGTATTTGACGTGCACAGAGTTCCTGCCCTTCCTGTCCTGGTTCCAGACTAACTACAGGGGGGTATGCATCCATTTGTGTGTGGAAAGAACACAGCCTGTGCAGGTGTAAGTGAGGCTGTGTCCAGCTCCTCCCTCCCATCCTGCCCAGCATGGCCCATCAGGACATAGATGGCCGATCAAGCCACACTTAATCTTCCTTTGTGTGTAGCGGCCTATGGGGCAATACCAAAAATCCATCTGTCCTACACACCAGACATTTGATCAGAGACACCAAAATGGCTAAGGCAAGAAAATGGCAACATTCTAATAGTGTCATTTTCAGAATTTCAGTTTAAAATCTGACATCACCAGAAGTTGTGATTTTAAACTGTGATTCCAGAGATACCAAACTCAAAAAAATTATCTTTTCCAGACACTTATAAGATACAATAAGTTAATCCCATTGTTAACCTGTGGGAGAGATAGGCCTTGCAGTTGTGAAAAACAAATGTCAAGAGTTTTTCACTACCAGGACATGTAAATCTAAAAGAGACATGTCCTACTCTCTTTAAATACACTGCACCCTGCTCTTGGGACTGCTTAGGGCCTACACTAGGGTTTGATTTTATATGTATTAAAAAGGAAGGTTTTGGCCTGGCAAAAGCGTTAATTTGCCAGGTCAACATGGCAGCTCCAAACTGTGCACGCAGGCTCTGTAGTGACAGGCCTGAATCATGTTTAAAGGGACGCTTAAGTGGGTGTCGCAGTCAGTGCCGCAGGTCCACTAGTAGCATTTAATTTACAGACACTGGGCACATGCAGTGCACTTTACTGGGGACTTATAAATTAACTAAATATGCCAATTGGGAGATCAGCCAATGTCACCACGTTGTAAGGAAAGAGCACAAGCACTTTAGCACTGGTTAGCAGTGCTAAAGTGTGCAGAATCCTAAGGCCAGCAGAATCAAAGACAGCAAAACAGGAGGTCTGAAGGCAAAAAGTCAGAGGTAAACCACACCAAAGATTCCAGGTCTATCAATTAGGTGCAGAGATACTTAGGGAACACATTTTGGTTGAAGTGGAACTTTCCTCTTAACTATGCATTTATTCTCATACTCTTGATTGCTTGAGTTTTGAGGAAGATCTGGCAGGACCGAGCCCAGGTCATCTTGGTGCCTCAGCATTGACTGAGTAGGGTGTGTTACCAGACCTTCTGCAACTCTCCCAGAGTTGCCCGTTCCATCTTCCTCTCAGGGTGGATAGTCTCTCCCAGTTGGAAGGGTGGGACCTCCACCTGAATCTCCAGAGTTTACACCCTCAAGCATGGAGACTGAGTGGTGTCACTTGCTGGCCTTCCAGCTGTCTGATGATGTGTTGGTTGTGATCTTATCTGCTCTTCATTGCTCAACCAAATCTGTTTACTCTAAGAGGTGACATAGGTTTGAGACTTGATGCAGACTTGATGCACAGCTCACCAGACTGACCCCAGAAAATCATGGCTGTCCAGTTCTCTCCAATTCACACTTTCTGTGGCTCAGGATGGATGTGCCATGGGTGTGGTAATGGGGTACCTAGAGTCCTTGTTTGCTTTCCTTTGCTTCCTGGACTAAGTCTTCCTTCTTAAGGCCCCCATTGTGTTAAGGTTCTTGAAAGGTCTGACCAACATGTTTCCTTCCACTCCATTTATTATGCTCCAGTGATTGAGGGCTGAGGTGAAGAAAGCTGTTGTGTACAATTAAGTGAACCAGAAAATGAACACCACGATAAGTAAAAAAAAAAAAAAAAAGGAGATAGGAGATGAAAGGTGTCAAATGTGGTGAGTGGAAATGTGGGATTTTACTGGTCAAATTATGCTGAGTATGTTGGCTCAGTGGACTAATGCATCCACTTCAGAAACGCTAGTTTGACCTCATGGCCACAATTTCAAATCCCAGCATATCCACTCAACCGTATGTCCTTCCAAGGCCAATGAAACAAGTACAACTGAGTTGGTTAACAATAAACATCCGTTATTCCATGCCAACATGCACCTTGTCCACCTGGTGGCTAGTGAAAAGAGGGACTGTGCCTGCCATGTCCTTTTCAAGGGGACGCTGTCTCTGGAGCCCAGCCAAAAGGATTCAAAGGGCTAGCTGACCAGCCTCCAGTTCAGAGGAGAGGGACACAACAGCTGAAGTATCCTGCTGGGGCCACTTGGTAGCCCAGACTCATCAAGCTGCACTACTGTTGCTGTGCAGCACTGAGGACCAAGACCTGATGCACAGAGTTGCATCCCAGTTTGCTGAGCCAGGAGTGCTGACAGAGAGTTTCTGGGACCCTCAGGAGTCGAGTTATCGGTCTTTTAAGGATTGGCCTGTGACCGCTACATCTGGTGAATGGATGTCAGCCACATCTGAGAGGACTTAGTGGGAAATCAACCCTGCAACCTGGACTTCCCTCATCATCTTCATGGACCGAGGAATTCTTGCAGGAAGACCCCTGTCAACCACATTGCAGCCACAGCATCCTTGGAGCATCTTTATCATTCTTCGTCCCTTGCACAAGGACTACTTCATTGAAATCAATTGCAACATGGATAAAGTGCTTGGAATTGCTGAAGAACTGCTTCATCTGTGAAAGTAACTGGTCTTGGGTACCTTCCTTGCTTGTTCCCCTGACTAGCTCCCCGTCATAGTTGGTCGCCCCAAGTACTGCTGACTGACTGCATTGACACCTAAGTTTTTTTTTCAAAACATTTCCCAGAGCCACATTACAAACCTTTTTGTCGGTCACAAACTGGGTGATTCGCAGAATTGGCTTGTTTGTGAATGCAGAAAGGCTTTTTGGGATGTAGGAAGTCCTATTTGCGTTTCAGTAACCTATTACCGAATAGCAAATTGGGTTTGCTATTTGGACTTAGGAAGGGGCGTGTTTAGGACGTCCCTTCCTAACACTGAATTCCAGAGGTATGTGTGAATGTTTTCAACCGAAGTGGGTCATAAAACATTTGCAATATACTGTCAACTTGAAGCTGGTGGTAACCCATTCACAAATGGGAAGGGGTCCCCAAGGGACCCCTTTCTCTTTGTGAAAGTAAAAGCACTTTTTAAGAGTAAGCAGTGGCAGTAGTTAAAAGTTGGCATTTCTTCATTTATTTTTTATACTCATCCAGTTTTCTTTATGGAAAACAGGCTGTATTAAAGGATTGCTTTATTTAAAAGCAGTCACAGGCATGGTGGTCTGTTGACTCCAGCAGGCCACCAACCCTGTGGTTTTAGTGATTCCTAGTGAGTCGCAAACCGAGATGACCTAATTTTGTTTTTTAACACAAATTTTATTAGGATTTCTTAGCATGAAACATGGTTCTACACTTAAAATGTTGTACCCCCAAGTATTGGAATGTATTTGGCGCAACCTGGGGAGTCACCTGGCCGAACCACAACATGCATTGATCTATTCCTGCAGAGAAAAAAGGCTCAGGATTTATCCACATTAATATGTGGACCACACAGGTTACTAAAAGCACCTATGATCTGTGTGATCTCATCTAGCCCCATGTGAAGGTCCCTAATGTACAGTATATCATCCGCTTATAGGGATATACTGCATGTGTCCTGCAGCCCATAACTGTGCCCCACGTTGGTGAGCTCAGACTGAGACGAAGTGCTAAGGGTTTGCTCGCAAGAACAAACAATGTGGGGGGAAGCGGGCAACCCTACCCGGTTTCCCGGTGTATGTTATGGGAGTGTGAAATAAGGGCTCCAGTTTTGGCCGTCGCCATAGGTTGCATGTAAAGAAGGTGTATCCATTGTATGCAAGTCTGGGGTACACCATACTGAGTCAACACTGTTAACATGAAGTCCCATCCAAGGGTATCAAAGGCTTGATGTATATCTAGGGAGCAGCAGTCTGCATGTCAATAGGTTTTATGTGTGGCCCCCATCACACTAAAAAGCTGGTGTATCTTCAATGAAGTACTGTGTTGAGGGGAAAAAGCCACATTGATCAGCATGCAAAAGGCGTGGGAGCAGGATGAGCAATCTACAGGCCAGGATTTTGTTTAGGATTTTATATTCAGTATTACGAATGGATAGGGGTCTATATGAAGAGAGCTCCACAGGGGGTTTGCCAGGTTTTAGTAATGAAGTAACTATTGCTTCACTGGTAGTCTAAGGTAGCACGCCAGTGTCTAACAATGCTCCATAAAGTTTTTCCAACTTAGGGCCCAATCTTGACATAAAGCCCCAGTAAAGCTCAGTAGTTAGCCCGTCTGATCCAGGAGTCTTATTTTTAGCTAGATCTTTTATGGTGCCCCACATCTCATTAGTTGAGGTAGGAGCTTCCAGAGCCAATCTGTCAGCTGCTGTTCTCCTGGGAAACGGGATGTGATCCAAATTCTTTTTAATTCTACAGGGTCCTGAGGACCTGGGGCAGTATATAATGCAGTAAAATAGTCTTGAAAGGCTCTGTTTATTTAATTTTGTGAATGGGGCATCTCCTGTGATGGGCAAATGATGGATAGGATTGGGGTAGGGGTGGAAGGTGGACAGATAATGCGTGCCAAGAGCACCCCCGATTTTTCTACCTCTGAATGCGTGGTATTCATGTAGGCGGGATAATCTATGATGGAGAGTAGTTCCAAAAGTTCTGCATGTGTGATGTGGGCCTCTTGTAATGTAGACAGTGCCTTGACGGAGTCAGATGCTGCGGCCTACAGGATACCCAGCCTACCCTCCAATTGAGTAAGCTCCTGATTGATTGCTTGTCTTGCCCCCACCACTGATGCGATTGAGGCACATCTAGTGACTATTTTGAAAGCTTCCCACTCCATCAGAGGGGATGAAGCTGTGCCTTCATTATTATTAAAGTATGAATCAACCGTTGCAGCGAACTGTTCTCTAAAAACAGTATCCTCCAGCTGAGACGGTTGTGCCTGCCAGTTCGGTATCAGTGTTGGAATATGTCCCCATGTAAGTGTCAGCTCTAGGGGATGGTGATTGGAGTGCGTTTTCCCCAATTATGTGGTGTCTTGTATAGAGGATAGGAGGTGTGTGTTGCATATATACCTATCTAGCCTGAAGTGGAGGGCATGGGAAGGGTAATAGAAGAAGCAGTCTCTCTGCTCAGTGTGTATTTCATGACACACATCCTGCAGGTCCTACCATTCATTCAGGTCTTCAGAGCTGTAGCCCGGTGCACTGTTGGGGCTCTGGGCTATGGAGGCTGGGAACAGTCTAAAGTCAATTACCCCCCCACCCATTCTGGCCCCAGAGCCAATCGTCCATGCACTTCCTGTCTCAGTAATTGGTGACTGTAATAGACTATGTTGTGTCTTCCCTTGAACATGCAAAACAATTAACAGAACTAATAAAGGGTCCATCTATAGCCACTTGGTGGACCAAACTTGAATATTAACTAAGACATAATCACTTAGTTGCGGTCAGTGCAGTAATACCAATACATAAACTGCCAGAAACTCTCTGATGTTGTACCCAGTGCCCGCAGACCCGGTCCTCTGTGTTGTGTGCATAAGTAGAACATTGCAATAAAACCCCCACCACATCAAAGTTTAGACAGATCCCATATCGGTTGCCTGGCCTGTTCAACCCACTTTCCCAGTCCCTTTCATGTACTATTTGATATACATCAAGAAAAAGGAGGGGTCAGCATCGGTGATACACTTAGTTTCCTTCAGCTTGCTGCTCATGTGAATGCGGAGTAATGGCTGGGAACAGAGCCATACTACGACCGGAGTCGGAGTCCAAGCCTATGTCATGTGAGGAGCTCAAACTTATGGATTTCTGGGAAAGTCTCATGGAATTTGCTGAGTAGATTGCCTCTTGTCAGCTCTCCAGGGCCTGCTGCGGAGTAGGAGCTGTCCTATTCTGAGTCGCATGAGTTTGTCGCATTCTGTGCTTCCTGGGGGTTTTGCCCGACCTGGATGAAGTGGTTTTTGTGAAGCAACTCCAGCAGTCTCTGAAAACTCTCCGTCCAACCATTCACAAGCTTCTTCTGGTTTATCAAAAAAGAAGGACTTCTGGTCATGGTTGATTTTCAGTCTGGCGGGGAACAATAAGGCATACTGCAGACAGCAAGTGTGGAGTTGTTTCTTGATATCTTGATAACCAAAGCATCTACGCTGTACCACAGGGTGTAGTCTGGAAATAAAGATACCCGAGAGTTTGCCATCTGGAAGGGTGTTCTTTCCCGGACCAGGCATAACAGTGTGTCCCAATGTCTGTAATTCGGGAGTCTGGCCACCATGGGGCGTTGGGGAGCCCCGGCAGTAGTCTCCTCGAACGTACCCTGTGGGCTCTCTCCACAACAAACAGGTGAAAGTTCAGACGGTGCTGATAACGATTTCAGCCAGTCCTCAATACACTATTAGGGGCTCAGGTCCTCTGTACCCTCTGGCCCTGCTATAATGTGAATATTGTTCCTGTGGGGCTGTCCTTCAGCATCGTCCACCTGATCCTGGAGGTATTCCACTTGATGTTGCAGGCGCACAATCCGCTTGACGTGGTTGGACTGTACCAGGACGACAGCCGCCAACTGTTGCTCGGTTGACCTAACCCTCTTGGAGAGCTTGCATTGGTTATCCTTCAGTAAAGTAATGTCTGCTGTGACTACTCCCAGCCGTTGTTCAAGTGAGATCATGAAATTGCGTATTTTCTGTAGTATAAGGTCTCATTTATCCATTTGTGGATTAAGGTCTGTGGGGATGGGAGGTACAGTTCTCTGGGGTAGGGGTCAACGAGCCCTCCGAGGGGGTAAAACAAGCATTCAACATGGACTTTTGGCCACTTTCGGATGACTTTGTCTGCCCCATGATGTTGGTCTGGTTGTACTGGTGAGGAATGCAAAATAAAACCGTAATCACCAGTGCAGTGTACCACTGGATGACTTGCAAGCACTATGCTGGAAGTATCGCTGTTTACACTGCCTGAGCCTGGGTTGCCCGACTCCCGCTGCTGATTCCAACGCTCCACTTTGTCGCAGCGGGGGGCGTCGATCCACCAAGTTATTGCAGGTCGGCCGTACCCCACCTTTCCAACCCTCCACTACCCTCCCCAATCCAGGCAGGCCTCAGTCAGTGGCCTCTACCAGGCCAGTATCTCTCCTCCTGCGTCATGTATGTTGCAGTTTTCGTGTGAGGGACCTTCTAGTGATGTCTGCGCCAAGTATTGTGGCCAGCCTAAAAAAGGGTTGGGAAGCCAGGGGTTACACCATCAACCCTAAGTCCAATCGTGCCAGTAGCAAAAGAATCCACATGTAGGAATGGGGGAATGGGAACTGTCAGCCCTTCACTCGTCCCTCTCCATGGATTAGTTTAGTTGGGGGGCAGAGGGGTGCTCATTGTCCCAGGTAGTTCCCGGGGTGATGTCTCACTCACCCTAATGGGTCCTCGGCAGTGGACCGCGCAGGCCCAAGGTCTTCCACCCCGAGCAATGCTGTAGAGGCTTGGCCTCCGTTCTCCAGGTCATCATGCTGCTTCTCCACTTTCTCCTACTGGACAGGGGGGTGGGTGGAGAGAGGTCCCTCTCACACGTAGTAGCCACTCTGCTCTGTACCCCAGCGGGCTGTGGCCTTCTTCTCCCCGGGCTGGTACTAGGTGAGTTTCACCCCACCGCCCTTTGGATGCCCTCCGATCCCCAGCAGGGACAGCAGAGGAGCGTTGGACACAGTGTCTCCTGCTGGTGTCTTCCGCTCCCTCCAGCCCGTGTCCCAGCGACGTCTCCCTCTGCCACTCCGAGGCTGCAGGTCACAGGGGGCACCATATGACCCAGGCAGCACCGTTCGTTCGTCAGGCCCCAGAGGCATGAAATATCGGCATTCTGAGTGGGTGCAGGGACGTGTTTACCACACTTCGCACAACTGACTTGAGCATAGGGTGGATTGCATATGAATTATAGTCCCGGGTCTGGAGCACTCTGGCTTAAGTGTCCACCATCTTTGGCGGTTCATCACACCCCCAACCCCCGCCCCAATTAGGAAATGTGTTTCCAGAATCCCTCAGGGCTCTTTGTCATTCTAGGTTCGAAATTCTTATAAACATAGTCTAATATATAGTCTAATTTTATAAATTAGTGTGAAATCTCTTGAGTGTTGTGTTGATTTCTTCAATTGTTTAGGTGCTGTTTAAATGCTTAACACTTGTTCCTTGTAAGCCTTGCTACTCATTGCCGCAGCTAATCAGGGTGGAGCTGAGGCTTTTACAGACGAAACCTGCTACACCTAAAGGGATTGAGAAGTGTATTACCCAATGAGGTCGCACAGCCATGACATATAATACACCCTGTTTCCTCACAATGCTGAAGACAGCCTCCATAACGCTTTAAAGATTGTACGATACTGCATTGTTATATTATATCCTTCCATGAGCTATATTTTGCATACATTTTGTTCTCCATCTTAAAAAAAAAATGTTTACATTACAAGATGATTTTGTTTCTTTATAAAGAATATTTAATGTTTCTCCCTTTCTTTCCTTAGTAATTGTTTTCACAAGTGTATGTGATTGCTAAACATGTATTTTCCTACTTTATATTGCTTTAGATCTTTCCTCTAAATCTGCATTAGTGGTTTTCCTCATTAGCTTTTCCTGTTCAATTGGGGGTGACTTTCTAGTCCTTTGGTAGGTAGAAGCGTATATGTGCTGTATAGAATGTTATTCTGAAACTTCTGTGGGGTGAAACTATACTTTTGGATTGTTGCAAATTGCCCCCTCATGTAGAAGCAATAGGATGTTGGTGATGCTCCTTTTTGTTTTCCTGCAATAAATTCTTGCCATTGTTCCTGATTCAGGCATTAATATAGCTGTCCCCTTATGTGATACTTAAACATTTGGTAAATGAATATAGCCTGATCCTTTGGCATGGAAAAACCAACAGGGAAGACAAAAAAAATTCTCTTCCTTGTCTGCATTGATTTCGTTCAAATTTTCTTGCTCTGTTATAAACCATGAAGCCTGATTTACAAAAAGTAACTCTTCACTCGAAATAGTACAAATGGCTGCAGATTTAACACTTTCTGTAATTCACAAACAATGGCAGTAGTAGGCCTGGACAGCTACACTCTGCAGCATCCACTCTGGAGCCCCTATGGATCCCTGTCCTCACAATATTTTCATCAAGGCCAGCACATCATCGCACCTGAGCTCCGACACACCCTCAACTGTTCCATAGAGGCAGGTACCTTCCGAGAGGACTGGCTGCACACCGAGAGCCACCTGCATTTGAAGAATCCCACGGCTGACCCCCTGGACCTCAAGAATTACAGACACATCTCACTGCTGCCTTTCCCAGCCAAGGTCATCGAAAAGGCTGTTGCGTAGGCTCTCATTATTCTAATGAGACTACTGGATTTTTGATCGGCAGAATCGCCTGCGGTGTGGGAGACTAGGTCTATTCCACTGCGGGTGACATCTGTCACTCCAATCAGAGTTTTGCTCCGGCTAACTAGCAGTGCCTCATCTCTACCCAAGGATAGTGATGACTGGGCAGCCGAGCGCATGACATACTTGGCTTCTCAGGAAAGTCGTGGTCACTCAGGTCTCATCCGGTTCTCTCATTTACAATTCAGTCTCATATATAAATGACAAACAGAAGCAGTATATGTTTCATTAATGAGTTTAATAAAACAACTGCATCTTAGATAGCAAAGCGTGAGCTGCAATAACCAGGACTACACAACATAACAGTATTAAAATTGTGACGAGAAGAGTGAAGCATAAAAACAACGCTATCATATTGTCACTATAATCGATGGACTAATCCCTACCTAGGTTATGATTGAGCACAGCATGTTACGCTCTAAATCTGGCCTTCAGGTTCCCCTGGGAAGACATCATCCCCCATACCTGAGCAAAGGCCTGCAGTCTGCGTTAGCATCTGTAACAAAGCATTCAGCAGTCAGCATACAGTCGTGGTTCCCTGGCTGGAATCTCCCTCTAACGTGTAAGGGACAAGGAAGTGTTTTTATAACAACACAACTGATGTTCTGAGAAAAAGTCCCTACTTAAGGATGTGTATTTTCTACGAATGTTGGAGACTAAACTTCTACCACGCTCACCGGAAATGTACCGTGCTGTAGCCTTGAAAGGAGCACAGAGTTATCAAGAATGCCTTGTTTGAGAACAGTGTGCTGGCCTAGGAAAAAACAGTTAGATAAACGGAAAATAAAACAAGACCATAAAAATGGTTATTGTAACTATAATAAAACAAAGCTGAATAAAATATATCTAGGTTAAAGTGCATAGCGGCCTAGTGTGTTAAAATAATGTGCATGGAGCTACAACTAAAATGGCTACACAACAAGGCTATCAATGCTCAGCTCCGTAAGCACATAGAGTACAACAACATCCTGGTACCTCCCATTCTGTCTTCAGGAACAATCACAGCACAGAGACTGCCCTTCTTGTCGCCTCTGACATCTGCTCGCTCCTTGACCAGGGCCATCAGCAGCCCTCATCATTCTGGACCCATCGGCCACCTTCGACAAGGTCTCACACCTAACCCTCTGCTCCAGGCTCCACGCAGACAGCATCTGCGGAAAGGCCCTACAATGGATAGACTCCCTCCTGTCTGGCAGAACACAGTCGGACTCCCGCCTTACCTATCAGAACCTACGGAAATCAGCTGCAGAGTTCCACAGGGCTTCTTCCTGAGCCCCACACTCTTCAGCATCTACATGGCTCCGCTCGTATCAATTGTTAGGGACCACGGACTGAACATTGTCTCCCATGCGACGATACCCAGCTGATAATCTCACTGACCGAAAACCCCACTACTGCCAAGAATAATTTCCACAATGGGATGTAAGCCGTCGTCACTTGGATGAAGGGCAGCTGCCTCAACCTCATCTCTGACAAGACCACAGTCCTCAGCTTGGGACCATCCACATCAGCTTGGGACTACTCCTGGTGGCCTTTGACCCTCGGCACTCTCCCCACCCCAACAAACCTCGCATGCAACCTCAGCTTCGTCCTGGACTCATCACTCACCATGACCCGCCATGTCAACTGAGTCCCATCCTCCTGCTTTCACACACTCTGACTTCTCCGGAAGATCCGCAAATGGATCCCATAGGACTGCTTCAAAACTTTAACCCATACCCTGGTTACCAGCAGACTCTACTATGGCAATGCCCTCCATGCCAGTACCACCCAGAAGAACCTGAAGAAACTACAGCCCATCCAAAATGCCTCACCTATATTAATCCTGGACATTCCCTGCCGTGGATACACATCTCCAATCACCTAAGAGACCTCCACTGGCTTCCTATTGTGAAAAGAATTAACTTCAAACTCCTCATCCACACTTACAAGGCCCTCCACGACTTAAGACCCACCTTCCTCAACCACCACATCAGCTTCTACTCCCTCCCCCACCAGACCTTTCCGCTCAGCAGGCACTGGCCACCGTACCCCGCATTTGGAAGACCTCGGCTGGTAGAAGATCCTTCACCTACCTCATGGCAAAGAGCTGAAACACCCTGCTCCTGTACCTCAGGCAGTCTCCGTCGCTACCTCAATTCAGGAAGGACCTTAAGACCTGGCTCTTCAACTGAAACTCAGAGGGCAAAACTCCATTAGCGCCTAAAGACCCTTACGTGTGAGTAGTTGCGCCTTGCAAACCATGATTTGATTTGATTTGACACCAGTCACTGATTTCCAGACTTAATGCTGGCAATGCCATGTGACATTTTAACATGTTGGTGGAAAAAAAGGGATATGATGTCCCACATTTTTAGAAGCTCACCTTGATTTTAAAAACACCAGAATGTGACTTCCGTATACTCTTGTAATGAAATGAATTAGCATTTTAAATGTAGCACCTTATCGCTTTAGTATTTAAGATTCAGTGATTAGTCAATATGAATAATATTTTTGATTGACTAGCAGATTTTGCGTTACTGTCGAATCTACCTGAAGCGTTAAAAAATGTAATCTACTTTTCTTTGATTCTGAAAAGTGTGAATGCTGCTTCATCTTACGTTTTTTTTTTGTTTTGTTTTTTTAACTTTTGTTTAGATAATGGTATTCAGAAATGGCTAAGTTTAAAAATGTTACTATTTTGAACCTTAGTAATACAAGGTGAACATAGCCACTTAAATACTACTCTATGAAAGAGTAAGGAATGGAGTATGCAATCTTTTGAGATCAATCATAGTAATTTCCCTTTGTCAAACGCTTTCATACAAGACAGGAGGGAGGAGCCAGCTGATCATTGACCAGGAGCACGGAGTCAGTGTGAAAATGGAGAAGATTGAACATGGACACATTAAAAAGCTGCCTGCAGAGAAGCAGCTGCACAATGTTTAGTTAGATCAGGTGCATCTGGTGTTAAGTCATAGTTTAAGATGATGCATAGAGCCCAGTTATCCAGGAATGTATCCGTGTTTTAGGGTCAGAAAGGCCTGGGCACCAAAACAAAAGTGCTCCTCATTAGTAAATCAGTCAAATAGCTAAACAAGCATTAGCAATCCCAATAGGTCTAGTTTTAAAGGGATGTTGTCTGGTAATGTGAAGCATTGCAAATAGCATGGGAATGCATATATATATATATATATATATATATATATATATATATATATATTTGTAGAAGCTAAGAACTGTAAAATAATATTGATTACATTTAAAAGGTCAAGTGTGAGTTGCACTTTCAAGCCAGACATAAACATCACAGCAGTGTGGTGGGCCAGCACTTTTTTTTCGTCGAAGCGCACTTCTGTCCTACCAGAACATATACCCCTGGCTCCTAACATGGGGGTGCAGCCAAGGTCCCCTTTAGTGATCCTCACATATTTGTCTGGCGACATCTGCGCTGTCAGGCCAGACAATAAAAAGTGGCCCACATTTGCAACTCGGAGCAGTTTTGAACTTGTGAAGACATGCTGTATATATCTTTTGCAAGGTAACAGATTCTGCATGCAATTGCGCTTGCTGCAGTGTTTGTGGCACTGTCAGGCAGTGCTTTAAATCGTCAGTTACTGCTGGTACTGACTATCTGCACTCCTTTCATTTGAAAGGGAAGAGGAACTTCACTTTTCTGCTGCAATACGTTTAATGAGAGTGCCAACGGTTTTCAGGAGGAAACCGGTGCGCTGGAGAGTGAGTACCAGGACTCCTATATTTACATTTAATGATAACAGGGAAATAAAAGGTAAAAACGGGTCCACTAGACCTTACAACATGCCCACACTTGACCTGGTTGCCCTGCAGGCCAATTCGATGCTATTTGCATTATGTCAGTGCATTTTCCAGTAGCCGTCCGACAGAGACGTTTGCACTAGTGTCTGCTTGTGGGATAAAGCGTGGCTTTTCCACATATCTGTCGTTGTTTGTAATAGACCCACATCAGATCCAAGAGTTGGTTCGAAGGAAGGAACAGTGTGATAAGTTGTTGCGAGAGGAGTTTTCTTCGTAGTGCTAGAGAGAGGTGCCTATTGAGTACGGAATACAGTTGGCAGAGTGGCGGTGTTCACGCCAGCTGAGCTGCTGGTTAGGTGTTTTTCATCGATGACCAGTTAAAGAGCATATACTGAAGAGAAGCATCATTCTTATTACATTTCAACAAGTCCTGGACTGGATCACACATAGTTATCAGTCTTTATGAGGTCCACCTAGCTCTATGGCAACAGTATTCAGTCTGATGGGCCACAACATGTTGTCCGTGATAGAAATGCTTTGGCAAAGAGGACTGAACTCCCTTGCCCACTTCACAAGTATCTGATATGTATAGACAAATTGATAATTAGACGTAAGTGTTTTGTTTATTGTTGCTTAACCCCGACCTTCTCGCATCCGAACTACCTATTTTGCTAATTTCCGAATCATGTTGCACACCTAAAGCATTGTATTAGTTTGTTCAGTGTAAGAATGCTGTGTAAAACTTAAATAGGAATTCAAAAATGTACTAGACAAATGTGCCTTTAACTTCAGAAGCAGCATCATTCCACTGTTTGAATTGTTAAATATGTTAATGAGAGAAGAATCACAGGAAATAATGGCCAACGCCGTTTCGTGGGTACTCTAAACAGACATCCTCTCTTCTAGATTTGCTTGAACAAAAAAAGCAAGCAGCATAGTTTTTGTGCTTTCCCTTTAGGATGCATCCACCTTCTAACTCCGTTGAATCACTGAAGTACTTTACAATGTTTTGCATTGTGTATATTTATTTTGATAGCTTTAAAATTATCACAATCAATTAATATACTAATATCTGTTTTACATTCGTTTTTGTAAATGGTTGCAAGCTCCACTGCTTAGTATTAGTTTGATCAGAGTATTTGCCATTTGATTTAATACTTGTGAGAAAATATAACATTTGGAGGGCGGTGCCAATTTTTTTTCTTCTAGTGATTCTCTCCAGAAAGTTGAAGGAAGATATCACGCTCTCACTACATAGTATGTTTCTCAAATTATTGTAGAAAAAACATGTTGGCAGCTGCGAAGGCTGGGGCTGAACATTGTCTGGTGTTAGGTTGGGTAGAAATCAATGAGTTTGGATTAATTTGGTGCGCGCTGTCCATCTGCAGGTCATAAATGGTCTCACTGCACTCTCTATTTGCCGACTACTATTAGGCCTACCACTGACCGGGCACATTAAAGGTGGCTGGGAGAACATTATTAGCAGGTTTCAGCGGTGCCAGGGCTTTTGAGGCTGGTTTTATGTCAGAAGTTGTCACTATCATTACTAAGTTATTGGGGTCCTTCAGTCATTTTAAACAAATGTTATGGAAAGGGACAGACAGTGGCTAAACTTGTGGTTTACAAATTTAAATACCTGGTTGTCTGTCTCACGCTTCACTAGTTCTCTCTGATTTGATGTTGGCAATGGAGCCCTCAATGGGCTTCATGCTAAGACCTTTCTCCATTCCTTGATGCCTGGTGTCCAACCTCAGTCTCCTAATGCTGTTTTGTGGGGTTTCTCATTGCAGGAAAAGATCAGCGAAGACCTTCGAGCAACACTGAATGCCTTCTTGTATCGGACAGGGGAGCAAAGCAACAAGTAAGGTTTGCATTGACACGTGTGAGTCACAGGTGTGTAAAGACGTCTGAGCGATGGTATGCAGGAGCTGGATAGATGCATGTATGCAGAATGGAATGGGTTTTGCAAGCAGAATAGTGTGGGTCTCACATGCAGGGTGGTGTGAGGGACCTGCAGGGGGAATGTGCTTTTCTGTGGTGCGACAGACCAGTGATGGAAATGTGTTCAAAAGGTCTGAGGTATGTTGAGGTGTGTAGAATAGACACGTTTTGATTTGTGTATAGCTCAGCATGTACCTGTTCCTTGGTCTCTGAAAGCAGTGTCAATTGTGTGTTTATCTAGGAAGGGAAGGAGCTTTGTCTGAGTGGTGGTTTTCCAAGGGGGCGGGTGGGTGGAGATTTGTGATCTTGGGACTCTTCAACAAATCCTTTATGAGCAATAATTGTCTTGTTATCTGTGAGGGCTGTAGTCTATCCTTTCAACAGCTAAAGTAGATCATGTGTTTTTAAAAGTGACCTGAATGAATGTGTAATGGTGTTCGTAATGCAGTTCTTGTGCCTTCTCGTTGCTTGTGTGGGTGTAATTGTTCCTAGGCTCTAATGAACTAATTGTTGCCACACGTTCTTGATTTCTGCTACTTGAGACACATTTATCCTCTTATTGCCTTGTTCTCAATCATGTTGTCCTGTGTCTCGTGTTTCCTGAGCTGATATAGTACTACTAGAGTCTCTCAGTCCCTGTGTATCTAGGATCCGTATCTCCATCCCTTCTTGTTATCACTGTCTCCCACCTGCTGCTTTTCTGATTTTCTCTCCTTCCCTGGCTCAGTCTTTGGCGTTTCCCTGGCCTGCTGCTGTCAGGGATGATGGATAGAAACGTAAATATGATGATTTTTAGCTAGTTATCCGGATTGACAGACGAGCTAGAAACATAGATAATAGACCGCTAGAGAGGTTTGTGGGAGCCTTGCTTGACGGTGGCGCTAAGGAAGCAGGAGCGAGTGAAGACAGCCTGTTTAAACACAGAAGCTCCACCAAGCATTGTTGTCTTGCTGAAAGTCCGGCTAGCACAAAGGCTGATGCTTCCTGTAGGGAATGAGGAGAATTGCTGACAGGACAGTCCTGAAAGGATTGAGGCCAGCTCCATGCCACTCTCTCCCCGTTGCCTACAAGTGCAGTGCAGTGCAGGATATTGTGACCTTGCAGGCACCCACGTGGCATCTGCGCTTGGCTCTGCTGTTAAACAGATGGCAGAAGATGACGGAGGTATTCCGGTGGCTGCTATGAAATGGGAATGTCAGGCTTTAATGCCCCATTAAGCTGAGCGCAGCAGTCGCTGCAGAGACACGACAATGGGAAGACGAGAAGCTCATTAGGAAGCTAATTTGGGCTTTCTATTTTTATTTTATTTCGTCAAAATGCAAATTTTAACTTTGGTCGGGGTGGGGGGGAGGATCCGGGAAAGGTTGTGAGGGTACTAAATGATGGCAGATTATCTCTGCATTATGACTAGCAACATTTTTAGGCCTTTTATCATTCATCCTGTTTAGGCTGTGCTTGCTTCATCCTATAGTACTGGTGTATCACTTAGAAAGGATCATTGTTAAACTTTGGACCACTCTCCTACTAAATAAAACAACCTTGTGAGTATTAGTGTAATGAGGCAACTCTCAAGGCACTTCATGCTGGACCCGTGTGAAGTGTCACAACTTACCTTTGAAGGTTGTTCTGCACACTCCCTGTACTTCCAACGCAAGCTAGCATCTCTTTTACCATCATACACATCTTCTAGAGTGAAATGTAACTCTTGGGCTCAAACAGACGTCTTCAGTTACTGCATGTTAGACTGTATTACAGTTCTAGATATCCCCCTTGTCTCGGGGCCTTATTTGCAGGTTCTAAAAAAACGTAAGGTGGCATCCGTCCCTTTGAGAGAACCATCCTCTCTCAGTCCTGTTGTCCGCATGATATATCTCTTAGCAAAGCATCTCTCTTGACCAGCTAAATCTCCCCTGATTGCATGGTAGCACCAGCGAGAGATGTATTGTGACACAAGTGTCTTCCCTGGTGCTGTTAGCCTAATGTAGAGCTGCGAGCCATGTTTCGAAAGGTAGTGTGTAGTAGTTTATATGCTTGTTTTGTTTGCAAAGCCATTATATGGGTAACCCATCTAAGCTGTAAACGAACTAGATTGTAAACTTGTAGTGTGAGGCTTGATGGCTGGGCTTAGGCACCTCACTGGCCAATACACAGCTTCAGACTCTTATAATATGTTTATAGCTTCTGCGGAGCCCATATTATAATATGTTTATAGCTTCTGCGGAGCCCATATTATAATATGTTTGCCCATATGCTCAAGCTAGTGACACTGCAGAGTTCTCCCCTGAGGGCTTGAGAAGGCTGGCTAGGCAGAAGGTCCAGAATCCTAACCTTTGTTTCTGCTGCCCCTTTATCTTGCATGCCTGGCGGCAGCTGTTACTGGGCTTTCCCAACCTCTGTCAATTGGCTGCTGAAGGCCGATTCTCCTGCACACTGGGTAGCCAGTTGAAGTGTATGTCCTGATGTATCTTCATCCAGTCTGTTGCATCCTCTGGACCACCTTCTGTCTGCTGCAGCTCTGTGTGTGACTACGAAGTTAGAGTACTCACGGGTGCTGTCAAATTCAATTTCTGAATCTTGCGTCCTTTTCAGAAAGGACACATAATGGCAGAGCGCTTTACTGGGCTTTTTTCCTGTCACACCTACACCTGTCAGATGATGTTTGTGAAACGTCTTTGGCCTTTCTTTCTACTTCCTTAGTGGTGCGATTTCCACTACAATCTGAAGTTTGCAGTGAGTTCGAATAATGTGCTTTAGATGGAAATGGCCAGAAAAAAACAATAAAGTGATAGGTGGAATGTGTAAAATTACGCAGGGCTGCATTCCAGTTCGATTGTTTTTGTTTTTTTTGCTTTCTGAACCACCATAGCGGAGGAACAGCAATATGTAAATTGATCTAAAAGTCAAAGGAGGTGCTAGAACTGTCTGTTAATAAAGGAAAACAAGACAATCCTCTTACTGGAGATCCTCCAGTACAATTGTGCTACCTCGGAAGAGTTGCTCCCTTTAAACGGCCCACATTTTTGCCAGAAGATTGTCCTCCGATATCAGCAGGCACCGCAGGATCCTGTTTTCTCGTACTCTACATTCCCATAATTAGCCGTAAAACTCGTAATGCAGCTGTATTCCTGCATGAAGCAAAACCCTGGCTCCTTCCCCAATGCGCCTCCAAACTAACAGCCTAAGCTGTTAGAGGCCAAGAGTAAGAAAGTGTTCTCCTCAGTGAATCTGGCACTCATGTCAATGAACTCTACTTTCCTTTTGGACAGGTACACCCAATCTATGAGAAATGAAACAGACAGTGACTCAGAGCCTCGCGGACCATCTCAAGGTCAGTTTATCAGAGGTATGGTTGGACAGTTCTTGGCAATATAGATCTTAAAAGCAGATCTGTATTAGATAGATTCAACTGCCACGGCAATGGGATCTTTTGTCTCCATCAGTCATTAATCCTTGATCATTGACTGTTTCTTTTGGGGGGAATTTCCAGGCCAACTTATGGACATATCCTTTGATGAGGTTTGCTTTTTTTGCCAAAAAGGCGATTTTGGCCTTGAAGTTTAAACAAGATTGGGCAACAGGGGATTTTTGAGTCCGGCATTCCTTACCAAGCATTACTACAAGCTTCGTGACCACCCTAAAGAGTTGCCATTTTTTCAACACCAGCCGGTCCTGCAGCCAAACAAGCTCCTGAATCAGTACAGCGGCCCTGACAGATTGAGGCAAACAGGCCCAAAGGCCCTTCTCCTTGTCCTCCTACCCTCCAAAACCACCCAGGAAGTTGCTTTAGTATTCCCAAAGGGTATCCCGTTCAGCCTTTGTGGGAAATGGTAGCGCACCATTTAAAGGTCTGTCAGGCCATCTCAGTGGGCCAGTGGGTTCTACTGATTATACAGACGGACCATACTCTTCCCTTTCAACAGTTCCCACTCGCAGTCCCATGTTCCACCTGCCCAGTAGGACAAGCATTGTCGCTTCCAGCAGGAGGGCAAGACCTTAGTGCAGAAAGGGGCATTGGAGTTAGTTCCAGCCAGGATATTGGATAGGAATGTTACTCTTGTTGCTTCCCTGTGCCTATGAGGATGGCGTTTTCTTCTTAACCTGAACCTCAGGGTCTTGGCTAAGCATCTTGAATTTTTCCCTGTGAAGGAACAGCCACTGATTGAATGGTGTCTTAATTTGCAGCACATGTACTTCCATATAGCAATCCTGCAGTCGCACAGGTGGTACTTGCGTTTTGTGGCAGGCTCCACATACTACCAGCTTGTAATCCTTCTGTTTGGATTAACATCGACATGCAGGGTCCTTCACCAAGGTGATGCCTGTGGTTGTGGCACATCTGCAGAGGCTGGGAACCTCTATTCCCTTACCTGGACAAATGGCTACTCATGGAGTGGTCACCGCAGCTGGTGTCAGAACACTGGAACGTCGCATAACTCCTGTTCAACTTTGACTTCCCAATCTGTCTTCATAAGTAAAACCTAGGGCCCTCTTGGTCCCCCTTGTTCAAAGGGGTCGGTACTCAGAGCTTTGAATCCTCCCCAAATGATTTGGGATATGATACTGATATTTGGGTAGGGGCTCGGTTTCTAGCCCTGACTGTTCTTTGCCTGCTGGTTTCTTCCATACTGTTGGTCACTCATACACATTAATAGAAGGCTTCCCCGTAGGATCTCCATCTGCAATCTTTCTAATAGGGAGCGAGCTGACTGACGTCATCAGGATCCACCTGGACTCCCCCAGGTCTCCAGTGGTGCTCGGTGGAGGAAATCATGTCCAGTGGCAAGTCCTTCTGCTCACCATCAGCAGTGGTGATAAATGCTTCTACCTTAGGATGGGTTGCCCAGCTGGAGGAATTGGAGAGCCGAAGTCGCTGGTCTCCAGCAGATTACATATGTCGTATCAACATACTAAAACTGCAGCAGATTTCCAGGCCCTGAAGGCCTTCCCTTCCCTCCCTTTCCTTTCCTGGTCGGTCTATGCAGGTCCACCTGGACAACACAGCTGCAATGTTATATGTACATAAACAATGCAGGGTGGATTCTTGACCTCCTACCAGAAGCATTGAAGTTGTTAGATTAGGTCAGGTGCACTGGATCTGACTGGTTGCCAACTTTCGAGCAGGCAGCCTGAGTCTGCCATCTTGCTGGCATATGTGTTGTCTCCACCTGAAGATGGTAGTCATTCTGTACCTTCTGGGACTCCACTCCAGCGAGAATGCATACTGCCTGCAGTTTCCTTTGTGAGGATACTTCAGGATGCATTTTATTTGATGTGGAAGTTTCCCTTTCCATGAGCATTTCCTCCAATTCCCTCTAAATTTGAGGCTTTTGCATCACAGCTGTGTATAATTGATTATGGTTAGTTCTGGACTGGACATGAAGTGTATGGTATGCAGACATCCTATAACTGTATCTGCCACCAATCCCCCTTAATGCTCCTGCTCAAGGCTGACTTTGTCTTACAGTTGAAGGGACAAGTGTTGCACCTCAACCTCCAGAGCCTCCATGTTCATGCCTGGAGATTGAATGTTGACATTTGGGATCGGTCATCTGCCGCTAGAGGTGGTAGATGTTATCCTAGAAGGATGCTTCCCTTCCACTAATACGGGCTATGCTGGGCAGTAGAACAGTTTTGTTTCCTGCTGCACAGTGGTGGTATTTGACTCCCTGAAAACACATCCTTCTGATCAATTGTGCTTTGCCCTTTCTTTGCACCAGCAATATTGCATAGTGGGCGTAATTCAAGGATATGTTTCAGCTTTATCAGCCTTCTTTTGCTTGCCAGATCAGTCCTCTATATTAAAGTGCCCGTTCGTTTTTTAAATTTCTGTAATTTGGTTCCTTGTCACTTTCTTTATGCCTCTGTGGGACCTGAACTTGGTTCTGAACTTGATTCTGACTTTCTTGATGGAGGCTTCATCTGAACCCGATACACAGTGTCTAATCATGGCGTTTTGGCGATGAAGACTGAGTTTTTCATGACCATCATGTCTGCTCAGCATGTCAGTGTGGTGCAACCGCTCCATGTCCAACCCCCTTTCACATCCAGACAAGCTGGTGTTGAGAAGTAAGGCCAGAGGTTGTAATGCCATAATATGTCACCCTATCTACTTTCTTTCCCCCACCGCACCCCACAAAGGTGAGGGAGAGGTTACATAAGATGTATCTTTCACGAAACAGTCCACTTTTATTTTAACAAAAAAAAGAGATTTTCAACACCATGATCAGCTCTTCTTTGGGTTTGTAGGCAACAAGAATGGCTAAGCTGACCAAAAGAGGAGTCTATCCAGGTGGATTGCTCTTTGTATTAAGAGCTGTTGCAAAAAGTGAGCCCCAGAAGATATTGAAGCTCAATTTAGCAGGGCAAAGATGAATATTTTGACGTTGTCCTGGGGCATGTCTATCTCAGAAATAACCTGTGCAGCTACATAGGAATCTGTTTACAGGTTAGGGGTTGGGGGCAACGCTGTGTTGTCTGCTTTAATGTAGAGGAATCTGCTTCTAGAAGTATGTATGAGAAGAACAAGTTATTAACCCCCGTAACAATTTTTCTGGTGAAGACTGTATCTACCTGCAGATACTGCACCAATCCTGCCAGCCTCCCCTTTCCTGGAAATGGCCATACTTACTCACATAAACAAGGATCCAAATTATAATGTTGTACTGTATAAGCACTGTTGAATTACTGCTAGCACGGACACTGCCTCTAGGGGCTCGGAAAAAAGATAGGGCGCCAGGGTGGCATGGTATGGGTCCGGTGTGGCCATGTCTGGATGGTGCCTGCTGCAGTGGTGACAAAGGCTACCTACTGGCGTGGAAGAACTTACTGCAGAGTTTACAGACTAGTGTCTGAGTATATTATAATGGTGAGGAAATCTGCAAGTAGATAGAGTACCACCAGAAAGATGATTGCCAAAGATAAATATCTTGTTCGTATATTAAACACAGTATAGGCATGCTGTTGATATTCACACTATATGCATGGAAGGCATTGGTTGCATGCATAACTTGTTGATAGACTAATTATCATATAAAATTGTTGACCAGTAATTACATTGAACTCATGTGCCGCAGGCTGTGCATATGCATGCTTTGTGTTTTCTGTGATTGATAAATGTATGTAGACAAATGCTGTTTATTGTTCGACTATTGAAAGCTGTGGTTGCAATTTTGCCTTCTGCTCGTGTTGGATGCATACATCAATTATGTGTTTGCTGTGCCAGTCCCTGTTTGTATAAATGCTATTTATTATCTGCATGTAACAAGGACGTTTACCATACATATTTTGTTTTCTGCCTGTGTGCTTTGAGTTCATATATTGTATTTAAGTGGGCCTAGTATTGCACTTTGTACCCCAGATAACTAAGTCAGTCTGTGGGAAAGGTTGGATAGAATAGTGTGCATTTGTATTGTGGGTCTCGGTGTTAGGATGTCCTGAAGAGGACCATAGCTTTGCTTCTTGTTTTTGTCGTTGAGTCTTAGCTTCTGGTGAAGCGAAATGCATTACAGAAAAGTTGTTAGGGATTAGCGATGCTAGTGTATAGCTGAATAGAAAGTGTGTGAATGTATTGTGGCCTCTGTATGTGTGTGTCTATATTTGCTTTCTCCAATGGCTTAACTGTGGTACACAGGGATAAGCGTCTATGCATGTTACGTATTCAGTGCTGTTATGTAAATGTATACTTGTGTATGTTTTGCAAATAAGTCCTCCACAGGTGATAGAGTACACTTTACTGATGTATGTTTATCTATATTGTTATGAATCATAAGTAGTATATTTTGAGCTTCGCACTCTGTTCTATTCACCCTACCAAATGTTTCGGGAAAGTGTTCTTTGTGCATTTCTACTTAGTGTGTATCTTGTGTAGCTCATGCACTGAATATTGTGTGCTCTGCTTCTTAGGCCACATCAATGGCTATTTATTGCACGTGTGTCTTGGGCTGTACATTATTTCAGTCGAATCCTGTACTTCACAATATGGACTGTGCACCCCGCGTTATTTCTGTTTTTCACTGTTCCAAGCTTTTACATTTCATGTGTTTAAAAAAAAAAAAAAAAAAATCAGGTGGGGAAGTAGATGTCTTCCTAATCGGTCTATTCAATCGTACATAAATCTTTCAGTATCCAAAAACGTGGGCAGTTCTCTCCTTGAAAAAGAATAGGCCCTTCCATGACCAATCCACTCAGCTCCTGCTTTACTCCTATCCAGCACAGTTGCCTGTAGAAAACAAAGGGCGGCTTTTAACATACTCCGTGACCAGCCCAATACTGACTAGACAGCTCTTGTAAACAAACTTACCGTGCTAATCTCTTCTCCTCCTTCCATGTTGACATTCAGGATAAGTTAACCAGTTCTCAATGGTTCCATTGGTACATAATGGGCTTAACAAAACCTCTGAGAGGTGAATCCTGCCCCTTCCCTTTTGGTCACTGGTTTCCCATCCCTGCCTGCCCATCATCTGCCTCTTCTCCTGAAACGCCCCTCGGTTATGTGTACTGGGGGCTGTAAGACTTTAACGGTCTATTGGAAACCTGTTTTAACCCCTTGGGTGCCTGGGACGTAACGGTCACATCCTGGGCAGCACTGCTCGGGTGCAGAGGACGTACCCGTTACGTCCTGCACCATTCCCACCCATGGGCAGTGCTGGAAGGGGAATCGCTTCCCATTTCAGCCCCCCACCCCACCCACTACCCCCACCAGTGACATCTAATGACGTCAGCACGTGATCGCGGGCTGACCTCATAAGAGGTCGCCTCCCATCGCAACCGGTTAGAAACAGATTAGTTTCTCCTCAGTACGGGGCAGGGGAGGTCAGGGAGGCATGAAAAGGGAAGGAAAGGCTTTTCCTTCCCTTTTCATGTCTCTCTGAGCATTCCTGCAGCAGGGTCGCAGTGATTTTATTTTTATTTGTTTACTGTTATAAGGGGAACAACTTCTAAGGCAAGGGTCACTACCCTGGGGAGACGAGTTGTTTTTAGGCCGTTTCTCTTCCCTTCCAGCCCCCCACCCCCCTTGGGGGGCAGATTGGCCTATTTTCATTAGCCCAATCTGCCCCCAAGGAGGGCAGAAACCACTAAACACCAGGTATTTTTTTTGCCACAGTTTAAAAAAAGGGGAGCGACCCCTTAGGCAAGGGTCGCTCTCCTAGGGGGCACATTTATTTTAACCCATTTCTGCCCCCCTACTAGATTCCAGGGAATAAAAATAAAAAAACATTAGTGGGGTGGTGGCTGCCACCGCTATGGGCATGGTTATGCCCCCACCCCACCTGAAGGGGGTAACATTCTTTCATCTCTCCCCCGCACACTAAATCATCTTATCCCACCGCAAGCAAGAGGACATTTGATTATTTTGGGTTTTGGTTTTACATTTGGGCCATGAGAGCTTGTCTAGCTCTCAAAATTGGAATGGTGAGGGCTGCACTTTTTTGACTTTGGGATACTGCCATGTAGAAAAATCTACGAGACCTAGACACATCTGAAAACTAAACATCTGGGTGAGTCCAGGGTGGTGTGCTTCACAAGCACCCCTGCCCCATTTTCTTACACACAATGCCCAGCAAACCTCCAACTTTGCTTGAAATCACACATTTTCCCCACATTTTTGTGATGAAACCTTCCAGAATATGCAGGAATCCACAAAATTCCTACCACTCAGCATTATTGCATCTATAACGATCAAAAGTCTACCCCACTTGTCAGCCTAAAAATGTTTTTTTTCCATACTGCCCTTTTGGACCCACGTTGGTTCCCCTTCATTTTCAATATGTTTTTGGCTCTTCCCTGTCACAGGCACGTGGCCCACCTACATAAGTGAGGTATCATTTTTAACGGGAGACTGAGGGGCACGTTGTGCCAGTGGGGTGATCCCACACAGAAAATTGGGGAAAATGATTTATTTATTTTTTAGTTAAATTTGATGTTTGCTGAGAATTCTGGGTAAGAAAACACTGGGGGATCCACGCAAGTCACACCTCGCTGGACACCCTCTGGTGTCTAGTTTTCAGAAATGATTGGGTTTGGTAGGTTTCCCTATATGGCTGCTGAACCCAGGACCAAAAACGCAGGTGACCCCCGCAAAACATGTAGTTTTGTATTTGATAGTTTTGATACGTCCACATAGTTTTTTGGGGCATTTCCTGTCGCGGGCACTAGGCCTACCCACACAAGTGAGGTACCATTTTTATCTGGAGACTTGGGGGAATGCTGGGTGGAAGGAAATTTGTGGCTACTCTCAGATTCCAGAACTTTCTATCACCGAAATGTGAGGGGGAAAAAAGTGGGGGGGGTTTTGCTGCATTTTGAGATTTGCAAAGGATTCTGGGTAACAGAACCTGGTGAGAGCCCCCACAAGTTACCCCATCTTGGATTCCCCTAGGTGTCTAGTATTAAAAAATGCATAGGCTTGGTAGGGTTCCCTAGGTGCCGGCTGAGCCAGAGGCCAAAATCCACAGCTGGGCACTTTGCAAAAAACAGGTCTGTTTGCTTTGGGAAAATGTGATGTCAGTGTTGTGTTTTGGGGCATTTCCTATCGCGGGCAAAAGTCCTTCCCTAACAAGTGAGGTACCATTTTTATCAGGAGACTTGAGGTACTGCTGAGTGGAAGGAAATTTGTGGTTTCTCTCAGATTCCAGAACTTTCTGTCATCGAAATGTGAGGAAAAAGTGTTTTGTTTCCCAAATTGTGAGGTTTGCAAAGGATTCCGGATAACAGACCTGGTGAGAGCCCCACAAGTCACCCCATCCTGGATTCCCCTAGGTGTCTAGTTTTAAAAAATAAATGCACAAGTTTGGTAGGCCTCCCTAGGTGACGGCTGAGCTAGAGGCTAAAATCCACAGCTAGGCACTTTCCAAAAACCGTGTCAGATTTCACTGTAAAAATGTGATGTGTCTATGTTGCAATTCCTGTTACAGGCATTAGGCCTACCCACGCAAGTGAGGTATCATTTTTATTGGGAGACTTGGGGGAACACAGAATAGCAGAATAAGTGTTATTGCCCCTTGTCTTTCTCTACATTTTCCCCTTCCAAATGTAAGACAGTGTGTAAAAAAGACGTCTATTTGAGAAATGCCCTGTAATTCACATGCTAGTATGGGCACCCCAGAATTCAGAGATGTGCAAATAACCACTTCTTCTCAACACCTTATCTTGTGCCCATTTTGGAAATACAAGGGTTTCCTTGATACCTATTTTTCACTCTTCATATTTCAGCTAATGAATTGCTGTATATCCAGTATACAATGAAAACCCATTGCAAGGTGCAGCTTTTTAATTGGCTCTGGGCACCTAGGGTTCTTGATGAACCTACAAGCTCTATATATCCCCCCCAACCAGAAGAGACCAGCCGACGTAACAGTAGATTACTTTTGAAAATCTGACATCACAGGGAAAAGTTAGAGTAAAAGGAGGAGAAAAGGGCTGTTTTTTTTTTCTCACCTCAATTTCAATATTTTTTTATTTCAGCTGTTATTTTCTGTAGGAAAACCTTGTAGGGTCTACACAAATGACCCCTTGCTGAATTCAGAATGTTGTCTACTTTTCAGAAATGTTTAGCTGTCTGGGATCGGGCATTGGTTTCACACCCATTTCTGTCACTAACTGGATGGAGTCTAAAAGAACAAAAAATATGAAAAATGGTCCTAGTAAAATGCCATAATTTTGTTGAAAAATTAGTTTTTCTGATTCAAGTCTGCCTGTTCCTGAAAGCTGGGAAGACGGTGATTTTAGCACCGCACACCCTTTGTTGATGCCATTCTCAGGGGAAAAAAAACACAAGCGTTCTTCTGCAGCCCTTTTTTAATTGTTTAAAAAAAAAAAAAAAAAAAACGAAATATTTGCTGTATTTTGGCTAATTTCTTGGTCTCCTCCAGGGGAACCCACAAACTCTGGGTACCTCTACAATTTGGCTTGGGTAGCTTATGTGAACAAAACGTTATGAGGGCCTAAGCGCGAACTGCCCCATATAGCCAAAAAAAGGCCTGGCACCTGTGGGGGGGGAAAAGGCCTGGCAGCGAAGGGGTTAAGGGGGAGGCAAACCTAGAGTGCTACACAAATATTCCTGGACATCTGGCACTACGCAGGGAAAAGGTTTCCACACATTGAGGGCTTTGACTGCAGCCTAGCGCTTCTGTAATATCAGCTCCAGCATTAAGGGTTCGAGGCTTCTCCAGCTGATACCTGTACTATATGGTATGCACATTGTGTTTAAGCATTTCTTGTACGTTGATGCCATAAGTCATGGGCGGTGCACTGAGAGCTGCACCCACTGGTCATAATGCTGTCTCCTATAGTTGTACCCTGAGGTTTTTTTTTAGAGGTGGGGGGCGCAAAGCGCTCCGTCCCCTGTTGTAATCTCTCTTTGGGTTTATAACCACACCCATGTTACATCAATCACTTTCATTGGTTCGTTGGCTTGCCTTTTAAAATCCACTTGCTTTCATTAGTGAAAGGCATGCATGCGTCATGCCTTTTCAGGTGTTTAGCCCTCATAGAGCACATCGACCAACTACTGAAAACAGACAAGGTTTTGCCATTCAAAGGTGGCTCAACCATGATAAACCACTCACAGCCAAGGAATCAGCTGCTCTGTTTGCAGGAGTGCCATTAGAGAACATTTGTCGTGCTGCACTTTGGAAGAGAACCCACACATTCATGCAGCACTGCTGCCTAGAATCACAGCACAATAGTGATGCAGCTGTAGGACAGGTGGTGTTAGGTCATCTGTTCCAATAAGGTGAGCCTCTACTCATGAGGTTTTTATATTAGTATTTAAGTATAGTTCAATATCATGTTATTTTAATCTGCATACCTGTCTTTCCATATCTGAAACCTTAATTTTAGGCAATGTGTATATATATTGTATTGATTTCTTACCCACTATCCTCAAATGGTATTTATATTGCCTCAAAAGCATACTTATAGTAACTGCTTGCTATTCTGATTCAAGCATGTGACTATAAAAGATCCAACACTGGAGAAGAAAATGAATTACTTACCTGTAAATTCAGTTCTCTAGTGTTGGTATCTTTCATCGATTCACATGCAGGGATGCAGACTCTTTTTGGAGTGCTCTAGAGGGTGCTGTCTCCCGATTGGGTCATAGTTCAAGTTTGGACCTGTTTTTTTAAAAAGTACATAGATATGTTATTAAAGTGGCTGTTCGTTGCCACCGGGGCCTATGGTGAGGATACATACTGCTACATTATGGTACAGTGGGACTCCTGGTTTGACAATGGGGAATGATTCAAGCATGAGAATCTATGAAAGATACCAATACTGGAGAACTGAAGTTACAAGTAATTTATAGTTGGTGGACAGGAAATTGTGCGTTTGTCTCATCTGGTTCGCTTTCTTCTTGCTTCATTTTGAAGATTGTGCACTGGAACCTTTGTAGTCGTAGGTGTGTATGTGTGGAGGGGGGGCTAGGGCCAATTTTCCTAGTAGGACATTTGGCACTTTGGGTTTCCTAGTTTAAATGACTTTAGTCCATCAGCATGGTTCTTTCCTGGATTGGATATTGACGCTAGCCCTCTCCCATGCACAAGACTCTACTGGTTGGGAATTAAGCTACTTTGCAAGTAGCAGAACCTATGTTTTTTTTTTTTTTTTTTTTTTTTTAGAAGTCACAGTCTGAAGCATCTGTTTGAAGATCATTTAACCAAGGGGACTGAAGCTCATAAAACATTTACTTGTTTGGCTCTACAACGTGTATCTGCAAAATTAACTACATCCATCCATCCACTCCCTCACGCGCTTCCAACTGCAGCAACCAAACTGCCACATTAGGATTGTATAGCGAGCTTATGGGAATTATGTTTTTATCAAAGCTGCACGTGTATATTCGCCAAATTTTGCATATAAACCAACTTTTAACTTGGTTATGTTTTTTTTTTTTTTTTAATCCTTACTAGATTTATGCTGGTGTTAGCCAGTAACCAACCTGAACAATTTGACTGGGCCATCAATGACAGAATTGATGAAATTGTGAACTTTGCTCTCCCACAGTTGCCTGAGCGGGAACGACTAGTCAGGCTCTACTTCGACAAGTATGTGCTCCAGCCAGCCACGGAAGGGAAACAGTAAGTGCTTGCTTGGGACCTCTGAATAATGTGTCCACCGAAGGATGGTGGTTGCTTACCTTGACCTTAGATTTTTGCAAGTAGATAAGGGTTTATAAGTGAAGTGAGTTAAAGGCTGCCTTCTTTGTGAGAACTAGTATGCCTAATATAGGTGTTTACCTAGGGGACGTCTCTTTCCGAACTGCAGGTTTCTTTAGTCTGATCCTGAAGAGTTTCTGAAGAGGCCTTTTGTGTTAACAAGTTACAGGTTGGTGATGTGGTAGAACAGAGGGCACATTCCCCAGCTTACCTCAGACTTGATATTGATAATCTAGGCTGTTTTCATGCAGGTGTTTGCTTATTTATTAGGAGCAGTGTTCTTGGGCCTGCACCTTGTCTGCTTATCTTGGATCTAAAATCCAACTGCTTCGGCAAAGGGATCACTAACATTTTGGGACCACTAACACTTTGTTATGATATTCCTTACATTTTTTTTAAGGTTAAGCGATGCTTGCCAGTATCTTTGTTTGGAACTCTTTGTTCATAGAATGTTTGGTTGTAGTTACTCTGACTCTGCATACTCCTTCCATCTAGTTTTGAGCTCAGATGTTCACAACTTGTTTTTGTCCAAAGAGGTCTTTTGAATCACATTCAATCGCCAGTGCCCAAACATTTGGCATTCTGTCCCCATCCCTTAACACCAACCCAAACACCAAGATGGCATGGAAAGTCATGTGTACTCTTGACACACTAACCACATGCTGAGTTGGAACACTGCCCTACGAAGTTTGGTTATGTACCTCTATGCACAAGCCACCACTGCCTTAAACTGTGTCCCTGCACACCCTGCCACAGTTCTGAGTATTGACATCAAAGCAAGGCTAAGAGCTAAGACAGGATACAGCCAATATGTTCAATCCTGGTCAGTCTTCGAGTCCAAAGGAGCACTTTAGTGCTAAAGCTGAAGGCCCTGTCAGCGTCCCAATAGTGATCGGTGCCGACAACTCAGTCTGCCCCGAAACTGGCCTCAACAGCCAACTCTGAAGACTCCGACAGGCCCTTGCTCGAAAAACTATAGCACAAGCTTGACGATTGACAAAAGACTATTGTCATTCATCTCCAAAAGAGAAGGGTTTCAACAGGTCCTCGTGCAGCAGAGCCCAAGAAACCCAGTCTCCCCTTTAAGGATACTGCTGAGTGTGAGCCTTCTTCAGAACCTTTGGCTCCTGCACCGAAGAAGGTTCTCACTGACCAGGCCATCAGCCCTCCACCTCCATCCAGACCAACAACTCCTTCCTCCCCTCAAGGATCATCACAATCCTTTTTGGACACAAGCAGCCCCAGTCCCTAGTCCCCTTTAGAGGACTTTGACACACCTCTACCCACATCCCACTGTCTACACCTGGAAAGACTATCTTGTAGAGCTCCCACGGACCCGATGTCGAGCATGCCCCTGTCAGGGATTCTCATCTGGATGACACTGCTTCCTGCCATAGGGTCATTCAACAGGGTGCAGCCTCCCGCATGGGTGACTTGCACACCACTCCGAGGTAGATGACTTCTTAGTAGAGGCACCAACTGGAATGATCTGTTCACTCCAGTCCCTTACTGTATTAAATGGAATTCCCACGCTGCCCTGGAGGCATTCCAGAAGCGATTGTAATCTCAGGTTGTTGCACCCAGGATAAAAAAAATATATGAACTTTCTCCAGCCGACCCCTTGTGCATTAGAGAGCATTTCGCCCTGTACTCCCTCATGGTTGCTAACTCCTGCAAATGAGCAGCAGCACAAGTTACAGGTAATATCCCTCACCACCACCAACTGTCACCCCAGATTTGAAGAGTAAATGGGTTGGCGCTACGGGCAAGAGGGTGGTGGTAGATGCTGCAACTCACTAGCACATTGCCAATTCTGTTGATGTTCTGTCTCATTATGACAGTGCACAGTGGGACGAGATCGAGGACCTGCTCCAGCACTTCCACACAGTGCACAGAATAAGAGGTAAAGAGATGGTGGTGGAAAGGAGGCTTGTCTGCAATGCCACTATCTGTTATGCCCTGGGTGTAGCCAACACTTTCGCTACCAGGTTTAATATCTTCATTAATTATGCTGTCACTTGTGGTTGCACATCTCTGGCTTCTAGCCAGAAATCCTGGAGCATTTCATAAACTTGGGCTTCAGTGGGGAACATTTTTCCGGGCCACAAGTTGATGAGATTGTAGAAAAAATTGAGAATGACAGACATGCTAAAGCCATGGGTGACACCATCAGCCAGAGGCTCCTTTCAGAGTCTGCGTGGTAGAGGCACTCCCAAGATCACCTCTGACGACCAGTCCCAGCCCTGTCAGCTCCAGCAGGAGACCAACCATCAGCAAAAGGCAGAGGTTACACATGGGGTACCTTCCAGGGTAACGGGTCCAAAGACAGAGGCACTCTATGTAAGGGTCAGTCTACCTCTAGATAGTAACTTGCCCTCATCCCCACTACCACATGATACCTATGGTTACATGTTTTCAGGGGTTTCTTCCCTACTGGGAAGAGATCACTTCCAATTGGTAGGTTCTGACCATCATAGACCACGGGCATTGTTAGGAACCTACCTTAACTGCGCCAAACAGCCCACCCCACAAACAAACCCTCAGACCATTGGTGCCTTCAATAGGAGTTTCAAACGCTCTTTCTCTAGGGTGTCATAGTTCCAATTCTACTTCAGCACCATTGCAAAGGGGTGTATTTACTACATTTTCTCATCCCCAAAAAGGACAAGTCTCTAAGACCCATACTGAACATCAAGCCCCTCAACAAGTACATCGTATCTGAACACTTCCATATAAGTACCCAACAGAATATCATCGAGCTGCTTCAGCAAGGCGGCTTTAGGACTGCTTTCGATCTGAAGGATGCCCAATTTCTCATACGCATCTATCAAGCTCTAAGCTGCTTCATGGTAAGTGGTCAACATTATTAGTACATTAAGTAAGTACTTACATAGTAAGTTCAAGTCACCACAGCCCCAAGGGTGTTCATCAAATGCCTAGCTGTGTTGGTCGCCCATCTCAAAAGCGGAGGTATCCATGTGTCCCCTTTCTTGGTGGTTGACTGATCAAGAGTTAGGGCAAACAACAGTGCATGGTGCACACTCTGACCACTAACTCCCTCCTCTACAGGTTGTGTATTCCTATGGAATTCCCGCACCCCCAAATTCCATCTCCAGCCCCTTTCAGAGCCAGCCCTTCAAAGGGGCTATCCTCAACTCTTATCACCAGCAATGCCTACCCGAGCCGTGCCAGGGTAAAGCTTTGCAGCAGTAACCGTCTCTTTTTTTAGACCCATTGTCACCTAACAGAACAGTTATATGCCACCTGGGGATGATGGCCTCCTGCATAGCCGTGGTCCCTCATGCAAGCTGAAGATGCTTCCTCTCCAGCAGTGCCTGTCTGCACAGTAGTCACAGGCGAAGGGTCACTGAGGAGTTATAGTGTTGGTACAGGCCACCACCTGTTACCTTCTGCAGTAGTGGAACAACTACAACCAATTGCTGGGTCTGCCCTCATTGACTGTGTTCCACATGTAACCATCACCATGGATGCCTCACTTTGAGGTTGGGGGAGTGCATCTCCAAGATTTGACAGGTCAAAGCTGATGGTCACCGCACCAGCAGGGCCTACACCTCGGTCACCTAGAGCTACTGGTCTTCCAGCTAGCTCTCAAAGCCTTTCTGCAGGCCATCCGACACACAGTGGTTCTCATAAAGGCAGACAATATGACCACAGTGTGCTACCTACAGAAACAGGGTGGCACTAGCTCCCCACAATAGTCAGCAATAGTGCACTGAGCTTTGACACATTCAGCATTGGATACACCTCCGGGAGGAGTACGTCCTGCGAGTAGACAACAACTTTGCAGACCTGCTCAGCAGGAAGCAGCAACAAATGCATGAGTGGGAATTTCACCTGCACGTCGTACTCCTGTACTGTCGTCATTTAGGGGTGATCCCTGAGGTCAAACTGTTCGCCACTGAGCAATAGGCAGAATGCCAAAACTTTGCTTTCAGGTTTCCACACCCCCAGTCCATGGGTAATCCTCTATGTATTGGTAAGGGATATTTGCCTATGGTTTTTCACATCTGCTACTCCTTGCATATGTGGTCAGGAAGCTTCTGCAAACCTCCCACACCCTGGTGGCTCCCACATAGGCCAGATAAACCTGCGTCTTGACCCTTCTAGGGATGTCTATAGTACCCCACACAAAGCTTCACCAACAGTTCAGGTCTTCTCACGCGGGTCTAAGGTAAGATCAGACACCCACATTTCAGGCAGCTCTATCTAACAATTTGGCTCCTGAGGTTCTAGAGTTCAGTTATCTCAGTCCACCTCAAGAATGCATGGACATCCTCAAAGATGCATGCAGGCCCACACACCTGTTATGCCGCCAAGAGAAAATGATTTGTCCATTTCTGTATTTCCAAGCTCTTTGATCTCTTAAACCTGTTATTCATTATGTTGTCTCTTAATTCCTTCACTTAAAGAAGTCAAATTTAGCTCGTGCCTCCACTTGACCACAACAGCAACATAGATGCAAAATGGGAAACACTCATCTTTGTTTAGGATCCCTTTAATCAAGGTTTTCCTCGAGGAATTAATCTATAGATCCTGCTGCCCCGCTTTGGAACCGAAATGTAGTTCTTAACAGATTTATGGGCCCTTCTTTTGACCCTCAGCACTCACTCCCTTTACAGTTTGTTTCCTGGAAGGTGGTCATCATCACATCTTGACATGTTTGATAGCTACAGGCCTTAAGTCAGAAGAGCCTTCCTTTCGGGTCCATAATGATAGTCGTCCTTTGGACCAACCCCAAATTTCTCCACAAAGTCACCCCCCCTCAACCTCTGTTACCTCAACCTCTGTTACCTCAACCAAACTATTCAGCTCCCTGTCTTATTCCCTCAACCAGTCTCAGCAAACAGAAAGGGCATTTCACATCCTTGATGTAAAACACTCCATAATGTACTACATTGACCAAACCAAGACTTTCCTCAAAACTCAGCAACTTGTTGCTGCTTTTGCCAAACTTCACTAACGTAGCCTGTTAAAAGCCGGTCTTGATTGCCAACCGCCTCAAAACTGCTTGCTATTTCAATGCCAAGAGAGCATTGTTTGATAGGCCAAAGCGACATTCTAACTGTAAGAAATGCACCACTATGGTCACTCCTCTAAAGACTTCTTTGAACAAAAATAAGTTGCATACTTCCAAGCCCAACACTGGATGGCAGCAGTGTTTAGAGCATGTGAATCTACAGCACTACAGGCTACAAACAGATGCTTACAGGGTAAGTAACATTTTCTTTTTTCTCCTTTTTGTGTCAGGGCTCTCTATGGTGGTGGTACTCGGAGTTTATCAAGGAATCGGTTTGCTTCTCAATGTCCTTACTTTTTCCTATTCTTTAAAACAAGGTGTGTAGTGTTAGCTCCCGCCCCACATCTGCTTAATATTGTTTATTCTACTTTAGGCGACTGAAGCTCGCTCAGTTTGACTACGGCAGGAAGTGTTCAGAGTTGGCGAAGGTGACTGAAGGCATGTCTGGACGTGAAATCTCCAAACTTGGAGTTGCCTGGCAGGTAAATGTTTAACATAAAAATATCCACTCCTAAACTCACTAGGCCTTCTTCCTTGGAGAAATATCCCAGTCTGCCTTGCCCTTCTCTGCTGCTGACAATGCTCTCTTGTGATGGCAGGTAGTGCTTTTGCCCCTTCAGCGACTGGGATGTCATTGGTATTATCCCTTTCACCTAGGATTCCAGATGACTTTTTCATCAGGTGTTACATAATAACTGGTAAATTTGGTTTCATTGTGAACAAAGATAATTTAGGTAGCAATTAAATAACCTGTGTTAATACTTGATTATTGATACACAGTTGACAATTTAAACTGACTTACGTTTCAAGAGATGTTTCTTTATGCTCAAATGAAGTGACAAAAGTATACGTAAGTGTAGTGTAGCTGAGTGCACAAAGGTGTCAAAGAAAATGTGCCAAGTTGCAATTTTAAATTTTGCATGATTTAAAGTAGTTGTGTACAAGTGGTCCGGTATGTTTCGATATGTGCAACAACAAAAAAAAACTATTGTTGATTTATTCTTGATTAGCAAAGTCCAAAATTGTATTTTTAATTAATACATCTACCTGCAGATTACACTTCTTTGAATATCCCAGACTCCAGTCCGAATCTGGAATCTTTTGTTGGAGTTTTCATGCGCATGAGGGTGCTGACTTTGACTCTCCACCAGAAACGGGGTCATGGTGACGATATGGAGCCATATAGTGCTCACACCAGTGCCTTTTTATCTGCTCCTTTTGATGTCTGTCTTGAGCATCTGACCTTCACTCTGAGATGACAAAATATTTGCTCTTCAGATTATTCTGGTGCAGTAATAAAGACAGGTATCCGGCAAAAAGTCAGGGTCTAACCCCTGCCACAGGTGTGATGGACAAATGTTTATCACTGACCCACATGATAACTGCTGGTGAGGTCTTAATACAAATGCAAAAACAAGTGATGGCCGGAATGCTGAACAATGTCAAACATTCACCCCCAGTACAGAGATCTGGGCCTAAATCCATCGTGTTTTTTGCCACCCATGCCATTCCAGTTTGGACCCAGCTATATGCAAATCAGTTTTGACCCCGTTCCCACTGGGAACAGTCCAGCCCGAACTGCCAAGCCAGGTCCTCCCTGGACTGGAAACAAGCATCCTAGGACCGTTTTCAGGGTATCACCCTTCATCAGCCAGGCTAGCTTGATTCCAGTGGCATGGGGAGCATGGGACCCACGTCTGGGCATACCCTTCCCACTTGGGGCGACAAATGCAAAAACAAGTGATTGACATTGTTCAGCATTCTGTCCAACATTCACCCCCAGTACAGAGATCTGGGCCTAAATCCATCGTTTTTTTTGCCACCCATGCCGTTCCAGTTTGGACGGAGCTATATGCAAATCAGTCTTGACCCTGTTCCCAATGTGAACAGTCCAGCCCGAACTGCCAAGCCAGGTCCTCCCTGGACTGGAAACAAGCATCCTAGGACCGGTTTCGGGGTATCACCCTACATCAGCCAGGCTAGCTTGATTCCAGTGGCATGGGGAGCACGGGACCCACGTCTTGGCATTCCCTTCCCACTTGGGGCAACAAATACAAAAAGAACAAGTGATGGATGGAATGCTGAACAATGTCAGACATTCACCCCCAGTACAGTAAAGTTTCAACACTCCGTCCATCATCCTTTTGTGTTGCTAAAGTTGCCCTACGTGGGAAGGGTATGCCCAGACGTGGGTCCCTTGCTCACTGTGCCACTGGAATCAAACTAGCCTGGCTGAAGAAGGGTGATACCCTGAAACCGGTCCCAGGATGCTTGTTTCCAGTCCAGGGAGGACCGGGCCTGGCAGTTCGGGCTGGACTGTTCCCATGAGGAACAGGGTCAAGACTGATTTGCATATGGCTGGGTCCAAACTGGGGTGGCATGGTGAGCAAAAGAACGATGGATTAAACCCAGATCTGTGACTGGGGGTGGGTGTTTGCATTGTCAGCACTCCGTCCATCATCCTTTTGTGTTGCTGAGGTCTTAATACAAGACACAACTTATTCTTATGTAACATCTGCCACTGCATGAACCCCAAAGCAATCAAAGAGTGAGAACCAAACTGTTAATGGCCCGCGCCAGAGATGATCATGCAGGTTGTAGATGGTTGAACTCAAGAGCCAGAACAAGATTTGAGTCAGTTTCTCATTCCTCCCTTTCTTCCAAATCTTCAAGGGGAAAGAGGAGATGCCTTAAAAAGAAGCACCTCTCTTGTTCACCCAGGAGATCAAAATCTAAGTTGTCTCTTCTGACTTCTCCACTGGCACCCACCTCTCCAGAGGCAAAATTAGAAGTGCTGTTTCCTCGGGCTTCACCAGATCCAGTGCGGACACCGCCTCCTCCTATACCAAGATGGATGCGACATACCCAGAATTCCTGACCGCGGAAACTGATTCACCATCCTTTCACCAGGCTATGTTGTACATGTTCAGGAGAGTGACAGTCCCATCTAATTGTACCTGTTGGCCCCATGGTACCCTTTGATACTCCTTTTGGAGCCCAGCCTTCAATGCTGTAGGGCACACCCTGCACCCCTCTCACCTCAGTGCTGATGCCACTACTGACTCAGTCCATGGCTCCACCACAAGTAGTGGCACCCTTGGGTCTCCCACCACGACTTCCACCCCATCCTCCTCAAGGGCACTCTGAGAAATGGATGAGCTCTCTAAGAAAGGCCCAGAAAAAGAAGAATTCCAGAGTGGAGCTAGTGCCTACAGTCAATATAAGGACACTATATATGATCTCTTTGGTGAAGACTCAGACCAACAGACCCCTGATGGTCAAATAGATAGTAATGATACAGGCCTTGTTGCTTCCTCTTATGCTTCATGTCTGCTGGCTCTTCAGAGCACCAGTAGGGTGGATATGTCACAACATCAAGATTGGCCTTTTCCCTGTTCCAGCTGCTGCATAAGAGGCTAGGTTTCCTCCCATACTTAAGCCGCTGAAGTTGTAGAACTGCCCCTTCTTTTGGTGGACTATCAGCCAATCATCTTGACTGACGTCCTACAGCTAACTGTCACCATGTTACCTCTTAATTAAGCAATTCTTTAGGCAATTAAGGACCCATACCCTAAGCCAGCATCATGCCCAACTGTCAACCGAACAATACCATGAGGCGACAGAGACCCATCCTTCTTAACCCAGCATCCTTCTTAACCCAGCATCCTTCTTAACCCAGCATCCCTCTTAACCCAGCATCCCTCTCTCCAGAGTTCAGTGTGTAGTGAGTCCTAGTTTGTTTTAATGGGATACATGAGTTAGCTTAGCCTTTGGCTTGCAGACTCGTGCCCCCGCCACGTAGTGACTTTTACCCTACTCAGCTTGCTCTGTTTTAGCACATTTATTTAATTAAATCTTTTAAGATGGCTGCCTTGTTTTTAGCTAGGCCCATGTTTCAGTTTTGCGTTATCAGTCCCACAGCGCTAATGCGTCAATATCAAGCGACAAAGATAAACAAAACTGTAGGTGTTCACATTAGGTACTTTCCCTCTTCACGCTTTCGAGGGAATTGTTTATATAAATGACTGTCCCAAGCATGTCTTGTTATCTATTGTTTGGGAACAGACCTAAGTCAGGGGTCCAAGAAGATCTGTATAAATACTCCTCACTTAAACAGATAGTCAGAGGGATTCCGACCAGATGCCATCGCTGCTATCGCTGCTCAGTCTTCATGTCCCTACGGAGTCTGAGCTAGAGACCTCATTCCAGGGTAACGAAGGTTGGGGGGCTCTTCTCATGGACATGGCATTGGCAGATTAGGTTTAACATAACTAGCTCTCTTTCAGGTTAGAGGTTAGGCTCATTATGCTAGGGTTTTAGGACATATCTCATACTTTGTCATTACATGTCATTGCAAAATGGTGGGGGGCCTTTGTATTAATGCCTCTTGGTTTTACCATTCTGTTTCTTGCACTGTTCATTATCCTGATCATTGCAGCCCTTGCAACTTATCATAGATTGCAGTTTTGCTAAATAAAACCTATTGAAACTTTACTGCATCTTCTTCATTGCCTGTGTTTGATTGAGATATGATGTTTATGTGAGAAAGGGGTAATCTCTGTTTAACCATGACACTCCCTGAGATGTCACACTCTTAAGTCCATGCGTAAAGGCTGCCACAAATCACCTTTTACTGTTTGGGTTTTTCGTGAGGTGCTGCTTGTGAGCCGTGAGAGTTGGGACGACAGTTGCGACTTGTTGTAGGACTGGCATAGTTGCCTACAAACATAAGTACTGTCATCCTTAAAACAGCAGTGTTGCCTTGAGCAAGAGTCTAACTACAGCAGGTGGAACAGTCCTTCTGTTTTACAGAGCTAAACCCTAGAAATTTTCCAACTCACTTCCCAATCCCCACCCCTCCAAAAACAGGAAGTTGGAAAGTTGGAAGGCATGCCGCAATGCCACTTGCCTTTTAGAGCGCTATTCCCTCCCCTTGTGGACATGAGCCGAATGACTAACCTATCAAAATGCTTTAGGAGGCAATTTGCAAAGTAGTCTTCTACAGGTAGGATGTTTCCCACCACATCATGAGGGCAGGCCTAGACATGTGGACTGTTTGCTTCGATCTTGAGCTTGTTTGTGAGCCTGAGAAGGCATCTGGTGCCTGTACTTCAAAGGTTTCTCAGTAGATCTGCCAAATCTTTCATAGATTTGTCGTTTGACGGAGAGCACCTTTTTGATTAAAAGACAGATGCAGTGCTTAAATGCTTGAAAGAAGACCGAGCTACAGTGTGATCTCTGAGGTTTCAGCCAGCCGCAAAGGATTTTAGTCTTGGCAGAGGCTTTAAATGGAGACGGAGCAAATCTACACCGGATAGTCACCAGCACAAAGGTCAGGGCAAGCGACACGGCCAACAGGTCCAGTCTTCTTCCTCCTCCCTCACTTCCTCAGATCTGCCAGGGAAGCTTCAGTAGTATCTCTGTAAAGGGACATATAGTGCTGATGGGAGAACAGGTGTCCTCTTTGCTTCAGGCCTGCCAGGCCAATACTTTAGACCATTGTGTCCTACAAATCGTAGAAAAGGGGTATAACTTAACCTTACAGAAGGAACCCCACCCCCACCGTCCCCTATTGTTCCTTTTCCCCAAGAGACTAGAGAGCCCAACTTCAGATCCCGTAGAAGGAGGTAGCAGTGGAGTTGGTGCCTGAGCAGGAAATTGGGCAGTAGTTCTACTCTGGGTACTTCATGATGCCCTAGAAGGTCAGCTGTCTTTGTCGGATCCTAGACTTCAGGATCCTGACGTTGAAGTACCAGATGGTGTCCCTGGTTCAGATTGTGCTAGCACTAGATGTGAAATTTTGAAAGGTGTCCCTCGATCTTCAGGACTCAGATCCAGCATTCTCACAGGAAGTGCCTTTGTGATGGGTTTTACTCATTAACAATTTGCGATCCTTTCCTTCTGAATGACTTTGGCACTTCTCAGGATATTGTAGATTGTGGTGTTCCCATACCAGAACGAAAAGATGCTCAAAGCCAGCTTCCTGCAGATGCTTTTGCACCTCCTACAATTCACTGCTCTTCGATTTTTGAGTATTCAATCAATGTACCAAAGTCTCCCCTGGAGCTCTTCCTGCACCTTCTTTTTGTAGTGGCAGTACTGGATGTGACCTTCTCCAAGCTTTCTCTTCTTCTTAGAGACTTGGGACGTTTGAGATTCCAAGGTTTTGGCTGGGAACTCGAGCTCCAGTCCTGACAGTCTTGCATCTGCTCAATCTTGTGCCACACACACCCACACGCTGGCAAATAGGGGCCCTCCAGTAGTGCTTCTAGAAGCAGCGGTTTCAAAATTGGGTACATCTGGCAAATTCCATTGTAATGCCCAGGGATGTCGCAACTGATTTGAACTGTCGGGGATCAGAGGAGAGCCTTGAGAGAAGTGGCCACAGTGGTGACGAACAAGTCCACATTTGGGTGTGGCTCGCATCTGGGGAATCTGGAAATCAGAGGCCTGTAGTCATTGGAAGAGCAGTAATTACACGTTCATTCTCCTAGAACACACAGGAATCCGGCTGCCACTCAAGGCCTTTCTCCTGTCCCTTTGCAGTCCGCCCGTCCAGACCTTAAAGGCCAACATGGCCACCATGTGGTACATCAACAAACAGGGAGGAGAGGAGACTCGCCTTCTCTGTCCAGAAGCGCTGAGGCTCTGGACTAGTTTTTACCAGTTGTTGCTGGCGACCAAGCATCTGAAAAGTTTGTTCAAGGTCGTAGCTGACAGCCTCAGTCGAGGCTATCTTGCTGACATGAGTGGCTGCTCCATCCAGAGGTGTTTCCGCACATCTTTGACCTGTTGGCCAGTCACACAAACTCCCATTCCCGATGTCCTCTGTCCTGGAGCATCCTTTGCAATGAGCTTTGGCGTACTCGTTTTAGTTGGCGTGGAAGTTTGAGCTTTACTACACGTTTTTTCCCACGTCCTTCATTCCTCGATTTCTGAGGATCAGTCCCAAGCTATTCTAATCGCTCAAGAGTGGCCGAGAAGAGTGTGGTACCGTGGCAGTTTGGCATTGAGTCGCAGCCAGCAGCCCCTACCAGCAACAAAGAGCGGTGTCAGAATTTTCCAGATCCAGACTGGCGCCTGGGATAGTCAAAGGTGAGGAATCTGAGTATCCACCAGAAAGTTTTTAGAGAAGGTAAGGAACTTTTTTCAACCTTTTGGGATTTTTGTTGTTTCATCTCCAAAGGTCGAGTGGTCATCATCAGGGCAGTAAATAGTCTGAAGCATCAACTTAATAGCCTAGGTTTCTTTATCCATTTTTATCAGTGACATGTAAGACCAGTTATGTGCGTTCACAATACATTGCATAATGCTAGATTAGTCTCCGTTCTTTTTACTTAATATTTGACATGTAATTAGTCTACTACACAAGTATATGTTCTTTAGCACTATGTATTTAGTTATGAACAGTAAAAAGCAGATCGTAAGTTTTCCTTAAAAATTATTTTTGTTCATTAATCATTGTTCATATATGACCAGCAGTACAAGTGCCAGCAAGTGTTTCACAATAGCTACATCAGGGCAGTCTTGTGTAGAATTGTCAATTATTTGAATATTTGCAGTTGTGTTAAAACCAGACATAATGAATATTCTGTAAGTGAAAAAGAGAAAGAACCAGCGGAACTGTGAATCAGTTAGTACCTGTACACGTATAGTCTATATTTTATTTCACACTTCTTGTGTGGCAAAGTTGAATAAATGATTATATCCAAGTTAGGACACCAGCATTTGAGTAATCATATAACATATTTAAATTGTTAATCATTTCACGGAGGTGTATTAACAAAATATATGTAATTTTTTCTGTAACATTGGATAAGTACACCACAATTAGTTAAACGTAAAGAGAGCCAGATGGTTAAATCTCTTACTACTTAAGACAATTTTTGTTGGTGGAAGGAGAGGGAAACGTGATTTACAGATTCTCTGTCACCTTATACATTTAATATACCCTGGTGCTCGTTTACACTATCAGTGAGTACAAACTGTGCCTGTATCGTGGATTCCATGCTTATCAATATATTGTCCTTTATTTGGTCTTTAAAATGTCAAGGGTCTCTAGCGTCACTGTGCGAACTGTGCAACTGCTATATTAAGCAATTCAAATGACGTAAGCCTTATATTTAAAAATAACGACATTGCTTCACTTGATTTAGCTTACTCTGTTGCTTGTCTTGTAGGCACGTTGCCCGAGTGTGTTATGCCCAGAATGTAAAAAACCCATGAGGTTCATGGAGTTATCATCTGCTTACTTACTCTATGGGATGGTCTTTAGGGTCGGATCTCCATGGGTTTCCCCTTTCTGTGGGCATAGCAGTAACTACTGAGTGGTTATTCTACAATATGTCAGTCCACCTTGAGCGGTATTGATGACAAGTTGTAGCTCACAATATAATCGCAACATACTGTATTTATGACAGAGGCTTAAGAATGTAGTTACAAGTGCTATTTAAAAATAAGTTATTTTTAGGGTTGTGCTTGCGAGTGCATGCGCTAGCACTTGCGTCTCACTTGCGATACTCTGTTGTGTACAGTAAAGGGATTGGAGCCCAGTTAGGGTTTGAGCCTGTGAGTGCATGCACTTGCGTATGCGTCTCGCTTGCGAGACTCTTGTGTACAGTAAAGGGTTTGGAAGCCTGCCGGTCGCTCACCATTTGATGATTGCGTGGCACTTGTCTTTACAGCTGCGTAATTCATCCACATCAGACTGGCATAATTTCCGTTCCTCTCTGTGGTGCAGAGACCAAGTACTAATAGTTCCAACTTAATCAGTGCCCATCCGCTGCTCCCAACTTAATCACAGCACTGTTTTGTTCTTTTTAACATCTAGTGCCCTGCAAACAGAAGGCTTGGGACTGGCAAAACGTGACCAACAGGAAAACAAAATTGCAGAGTTTTCTTTTTTTATAGCTAACTTATTATTTTTTATTTTGCCAAGTCGTCTTTTCTCACTTTCCACTCATGTTTTAGTTTGCTTTTGTTGGGCGTTTTTCTAAAAAGATTGTCTTGTCCGAAATATTGCAATGCAACGTTGTTTCTTTATTATGTGTAATTTATTAAATGATGTTTTAACACATAATTGTGTATTACACCCCAGTCAATTCCACTGCAATATGCACCACTACAGTTCACCCCAGCCCACCCCACTTTACCGCACACCAGCCCACCCCAAACAATCACCTCACTCCAGTCCAACCCACCCCACTTCTATGCTCCCACTCCAGTCTAATCTGCTCCACTCCAGTTCACCCCACTCCAATCCAAAACAATCTGCTCCACTCCATTTCAAAACAATCCGTCCCACTCTAATTCAAAACAGCCTGCCCCACTCCCATCTACCCCACTCCAGTACAAAACAATCTGACCCACTCCAAAACAGTGTGCCCCACTTCAATCTGCTTCCCTCCAATCCCAAACAATCTGCCCCACTCCAGTCCGGCTCACAGCAATCCAAAACAATTTTTCCACCCAAACCCAAAATAATCTGCCCCACTCTAGTCCACATCACTCCAATCTGCCCACTTTATTCTAAATAGTCTGCCCCACTCCAAACCATTCCAAAACAATATGTCCCACTCAAATCTGCCCCACTCCAATCCAAAACAATACGACCTACTCCAATCCACCTCACTCCAATCCTATCCATCGCACTCATCCTAATTCACTCCACTCCCATCCAATTCCCCCCACACCAACCCAATCCCCCCCACACCAACCCAATCCACACCAACCCAATCCACACCACTCCAATCTACCCTAATACAATTTGCCCACCCCATTCTGTCGCAACCCAAGCCACAACAATCTGCCCCAGTCCAGTCAGCCCACTCCACTCCAACCCAAAGCAATCCACCCCACTCCTGTCAGCTCCAGTCCAAAACAATCTGCCCCACTTCAATCCAAAACAGTGTCTCACTCGAAAATTTCAATCTGCCCCACTCCAACAAGCACCACTCCAATCCCAAGCAACCCTCTCCAATACAAAATAATCTGCCCCACTCAATCCAGTCCACCTCACCCTAATCCAATCCACCCCACTCAAACCCAATTCACCCCACTCCAATCCTCTACAATCCACCCCACTACAATCCAGTCCACCTACTCCAGCCCAGTGCACCCCAATCCAGCCCACTCCAATACAATCCACCCCAGCCGACCACAAGCCACCCTACTCCAGCCCAGTCCACCCGCTTCAACCCACCCTATTCCAATCCAACCAACCCCAGTCAAACCCACCTTACTCCAGTATAGTCCACTTCACTCCAGTTCAGTCCACCCACAGACCATCTCACTCCAGTACAATCTACAATAATCTACCCTACTCCACTCCAAACCACCTTAATCTACCCCACTTCAGTCCAGTCCACCACTCTTTAGTCAGTGCACCCCACCCCAATCCAATCTACCCCACTCCAGTCCACCACAATTCACTCCGCCCTATCCAATCCCCCACTTCAGTTGCCCTATACAGTCGACCCCAGTCCACTCCATCCCACTCAGTCCAACCCACCCCACCCTAATCCTCCCCACTTAATCCAATCCACTTTACTCCACACCTAGTCCGACCCACCCCACTTCAGTCCACCCAGCGCCAATCAATCGCAACTCAATGCAATCCTCAGTGCAAGCCACTCCAGTCCAATCTAACCCTCCCCAGTCCAATCCACCCCACCTCAGTCCAATCCAGTCCAATCCACCCCATCCCAGTCCACCCCCTTCTGTCCACCAGACCCCAATCCACCCCAGTCCAGTCCACCCCATCCTACCTTAATCTAGCCCACCCCATCCTAGTCCACTGCACGCCAACCCAACCAGCCTACCCCACTATAATCCACCCCACACCAATACATTCCACTCCAATCCACCCCACTCCAACCCAATACACCCCACCCCGTCCCACCTCAGTCCACTCCACTCCAGTTCAATCCATCCGCCCTACTGCACTCCACCCTTCCTCAGTGCAATCCACCCCACTCCAATCGACCCAAATCCAGTCCACCCCAATCCATTTCAATACCCCACCTCAGTCCACCCTACTCCAGTTCAATCCATCCGCCCTACTGCACTCCACACCTCCTCAGTGTAATCCATCCCACTCCAATCGACCCAAATCCAGTCCACCCAATCCATTTCAACACCCCACTCCATTTCAGTCCACCCCACTCCAATCCACCTCACCCCATTCCATCTACCCCATTCACTCGACCCACTTCACTCTACTCCAATCCATCCACTCCAATCCATCCACTCCAATCCAATCCACCCCATTCCAGTCCAATTCCACTCCACCCCAATCCAGTCCACCCCACCCATATCACTCAGGTCCAGACCATCCACCCCACTTGTATCGACCCAAATGCCATCAACCTCATCCCATTTCAATCCACCCACACTACTCAACCCCAAACCAATCCACCCCACTACTTCAGTCCACTCTAACCCACTCTGCCACTGAACTCTACTCCCTTCTACTCAGTTCTATGAAACTCTACTTCACCTACTCCACTTTACGATATTCTAAACAAATTCACTCTACGACACTCTGCTCCCTCACTCCACTCTGACACTCCGCACCACTATCTTTTAGCCATGCTAAAAAGCAGCCACGCTGGTGTACAACATGACAAAACACATTGCCAAAGCCAAAAATAGCTCTTGTATAGGTGAGATCTGTTAGCTTTGCCAATGCTTGTCTTAGAATGTTGTCACACAATCGTTAGGGAGGTCGCTATTTACTTTGTTACAAATAGCGAATGCTTTTATTTATCAAAATAAAACGTATGTGAAAAGCAAGAGGACAGTAATATTAGTGTTATGTGAAACTGGCAAGAAGGCGCCAGAAATGCCCCGTTTGTCACGAGAACAGTTATGGGGCAATGCCGGAGTTCACACTGGGTTCTGCAGTGGGTTGGGTGGCAGAGTTTGAGTATGATTCTTGAAGTCAGTCGTTCTGTGATGTATGTGGCCGCATGTCGCGGGGTTTGAAGAACTTTGTATATCCATAGAAACTAAATAGTTCGTTTAGTTTTCCTCGTTGAATCGGCCTATATTTTAAGTGTTTCCTGGAGTTCCAGTAGATGGCCATGGGGGAAGAGGGCTTTATGGCACCAGACTTCATACAATTACAGCTTGTTTAGGATAGAGAATCGTCGGAGAATCTGCAGGAAATTCTTTTTGCTATGGAAGTTTGAGAACCACCCCCCTCAGAATGAGGAGTGATTTCTGCAGGCTTTTTCATTTTGCTTTACCCCTTTATGCAATCCGTTGCGTGCAGCTAGATTGCCTAATACTCTCTCGAGGCCGTGCATGCTGATGGATAATCCCGCCACCATCATTATCCTGCTTCCTCAGGTTGACGATACCCTCTCCTTATCCAGTGGAGTATACTGGCGCTTATGTTCCACCACCCATGTGTGACACTGACACCTTGCAGACTGCAAGCAAAACACATACCGCGAACGGAATTAGCACATACTGGAAGTAGAGACCATCACCAACGCTGCCCCGGAGATGCAGCCACTGGCACACCCTCACCCAATACTGCCGCCCTATACAGGCACTTTCATCTGCAAGAAGAAAGGCTTCCTTGGAAAACGCCCGGACCCAAAACTCTGCCTCATTCTTGGAAAAATGCTAGTGACAACAGCAGAGTGGGTGACTGCATGACACCAGCAGAGGCTGCAGAAAACAGCATAATTTCACAGGGAAGACATTGATACGTATCGCACAGAATTATTGAAGTGCCACTCCTTGGACCCCATACTTATTTAGGCGTTACTTGCCTCCTGCTATTAAGGTAGTGCAATGCGTGCAGTGAGATAATCACCCTCCAGACAGTGTGTTGGCTGCTCAGAAACCATCAGCAGCCACACCATGTGACATTAGGACTGCCCCCCATTTCTTTCTTAGGACTGTCCCCATTTCTTCCGATGCCATGGCCTACAACCTCCCAGCATTTCTTTAGGAGCCTTTCAAATCCAGAGGGCGATTGAAGATATTTTTGTAATTTAAATGGAACGTAAACCTCTGGAGAGGGGATGTAGGCGGGATGCCTCCCACAAGCCCCTACATCAGACACCGTGACAAATTTCAGAAAATGACTTTGCGGGAAGAGCTGTGTGACTATTTCTGCCGAGCGAATAACAATTTGCAGTTAACTGGCAATTGAGTTAATAAGATTGGAGCGCAGAGCGGCTGATCGACCGGCCTGGTGGCTCTAATTGAAGCTGTTTTATCTGCAGGCTGAACCTAGACTCTCCCGTCACCCTTGCCATCTGTTGCCGTACTCTAGTATTTTTCTGATTGGAGTAAGCACCAAGTGCTTTTTCGATTGGAGGAGTGGCAAAAGACAGTGGCGCAGGGTCCTGGAAGCTGGAGCCTAGCCATTCCTGCAGTGGTACTGGGGCTTTTAGATGTGAGAAGTTCACTGCATCCCAATGATGGCTTTAATATCTGCCAGTGTGAAATGGGATAAGGGGTATAAACCAATTGAGGACTTACATTCGTGCCTGTCTCCACCCCGGCAAAATCATCAGATTTGGGCTTTGCATATTACCCTATGCAATAAGACTATAAGTAGATGTGATTGACATGTTTCTGGGCGTTCATAACATCGCACCACTTATACCGGAAAAAACTTCACCTCCCCTGGCTAACCAAAGACAGCCTGGGAGGTAATAACTGATTTCTGTGGGGAGGGGTTGCAGTAGGTGGCAACTTGAGGATCATGTTAACATGCAATTAGTCTGAATAATATGGAATTATGTAACCTCAAAGTCTAGAAAGTACGCTTCCAGAGTAATTTTGGAATCCTAGATGTCTTTTGTAGGAATGTTCTGTTTGCCATTGGGGCACTTTAATGGACTGTGATTTTTGACTGGATGGGTTGTGCGTGTGTGGGTTAAAAGCTATAGTCATATTTGCGCTTTAATAAGGGCATTTAAATGTTGAGTGTTATGATGTGCAGAACTGAATTGTAATACTCTCTAAAATGTGCCTAACAGAAGCCTTTCCACACCTGCTGCCAGCATAAACTCCTCCAGGACGTCTCTTACAGTAACTCTTCTTTTGTCCAAAACATGGCAGTCCCATTTTTGGAAACAGGTGCACAGTTAGATGTTTGAGGAGTCTTAGGTGGTGAACATATTGAGGATCAAGCTTTCTCACGCATTAATTATTTTGCAAGTTTTCTGGAGTATTTATGTTAACCTTAAAATTCTATAGAATTGGATCTTTCCTAGATTCACATGCTTGAATCATCCTTGTTGGAGAGATGAGAATTCCATTGTAATCTGTCAGTAGCAGGTCTGTGTTAATGTAATCCTAAATTTAAAAAACAGACTGTTTAGTAGGCTAGTGATAGAATGAAAAAAGAACCAAATTTGAACCAGTCAGAGATAATCTGTGTCATAAACACAACTTGAGAGTCAGGCATCCTTAAGATTTCCACCACACACATGTAAAAGGAGTCCTCTGTGTTCTGCTCTTTACCTTAAAGATAAGTGGATATTTCTTTCATCTTCAGTTTTGGCTATTCAATGAAGATTTCTTCATGTTCCTCTGGGATTATCATCTATGGACAGACAGTGTCTGACACCTCTTTAAAACCAAAATGGTCTATTCTTATCTTGTGGGACATGTGGCAAGAAACAATTACACTCTGAAGACCCCCATAAGAGGTGTATACTTTGTCTGTACCACACTCATAAATATAAGGAGTGCAAACTGTGCCACACCTTCTCAATTAAAACATTAACAGATAGAGAAGGAAGACCCTTCATTTGGCTCTAAAAATGTTCAATCTTCTGAAGAAGATTCTGATGGCACAGAGGAGAGAGACCATAAAGCTTTAAAGTTCAAGCCATCTATCTCAAAATATCCTCCAAAAAAAGGTTCAGCGGAAGCCAGAAGACCAGAGTCATTTTTTCTAGGAGATACTCCGTGTTGGCCAATCTAAGCCAGCATCTGAACCACAGATGCAAAAGGAAAAACTTAGTCTCCTCAAAAACTCGTTGACAAAGAGATAGTCGTCATGAGGCCCATCAATGGCGATATTATTGACTGAGGGGTTGCTGACAGTCCACATCGTCCACAAGAAAATAACGAAAAACTAGAGTAGTCAAGTCAGTGACTACAAAGACAACTACTATCTCCTCATCGAAGAGAGTTTCTTCTAAAACATAGTATACAAAGGTTTCACTACCATCACCCATACCATTTGTGTTACCACTCACGTTGATGATGATGTCATTGAAGAGGTTTCACCTCTGTTCACAGCATCCTTGTTAATGATCCCATTGGCTGCTGTACCATTGTTGACTATGAAAAAAGATTGGCATCTCTAAAAGTACAAAAGAAACATAAGATTCTGCTTATATTGGAGAAGAGCACCACATCTGCTTTGCTTTCAGAACAGGCTTCTATTCTTCTAATCTTGTAAGGTGTTGGCAAACTCTCCATAACACCTGTTTAAATCCGAAGACTCTGAAAAGGGGGGGGGGGTTGGATTGCGGGGGCCAGGGGTAAGTTCGGGCCATCTTACAGCCCTACTCAATGTAAAATATCTGGACCCTATGATGATGGTCATTCTCAATATCTCTGTGAAACACAATCATAAACCCCTACATCTAGAGTTCCTTAGCATATTTTTAGGAGCAAGAATGGCACTACAATAAAGAACCTTTTGAAGGTGACGCACAGGTTTCAGATCAACCTATAATGCGGGTTCCATTAAATCTGGTAAAAAAAACTGATTAATGTTGGCCGACTACTAGCCAAGTTTCCCTGAACCAGTGGCTGAAAGAAAATTTCCTCTCCCAAATTAAACTCCCTCTACATTGCTTCAAACACAGCCAACTACTCCTAAAAGTACCAAGAGTACCATTCAGACTTCCTAATTGGGCTCATTTCGCAGCAGCACCCTAGATTATACTGCTAGGTAAACCTGATAATGATGAGGAATATACGAACACTGCACAGTAAGAAGGGGAACTTCCACCCTTTTCCCCTGGTGGGATGATTACATTGGTCTGGTGGAAGGGGATACAGCACCATTTCCATCAGGATTTTCCCTCCCCCTTGATGTAGGTGTTTTCCGTAGTCTCCTAGGGCTTCTAAGATTCAGCCTTCCTTTGCCAGCTAAAGAAACCATTACTGTTTGTATTATTTCGAGGAGCCGACCAGGAAAACCATCAGAGCAATCCCTATAACAGGCTGCATATGGCCAGATGGTCTCAAAACCATGCAAAATCAGGCAAAAGTAGCAGCTGTGCTTCCGAGGGTGGATGAAAAATAAAAGCTTTTGACAGTACTCTGATCTGCCTCATTGGATATCCTCGGGCAGATTCAGTAATAACGCAAGCGGCATAGAAAAGATTGCGTACACCAGTGACACTCTGTTCTCCTCCAGACGGGCATCAGAGAAGAGTGGGCAATATTGTCAAGATGTTCTCCACAACTACTTTGAGCATAAGAGTACCTAATGCCTTAGGAATTTTAGCTCACTGCAATAGGGAAATGTGGTCTGGTATTCCACCGTCCATAGACATGCAACCAAATATAAAAGATCTGCAACTAAGGCCATTTTACATATGAGTGAAAGAACTTCCTCAACAATTATTGATGCTTCAGTAAACATGTGCACTACTGGGTTTAGGTAATTGACTGTTGGTGCAGTATTAAGATGTCAGGGGTTGCTAAAGACAAGTTCATTTCAACCTGAAGTACAGAGCCACATTTAAGATGTCTTTCGAATGACGACTTGCTGTTTAGCAAATGTGGATGATGCACTTCAGACAATAAAGACAAATACAAATATAGCACTGTCTCTAGGACTGGTAACGCAGAGAACAGCCCTTTTGATGAACTAGAGGCAAGAGCCAATTCACTTTCAGAGATTGACATAGGTGTGAGCTCTATCAGACACATCAGCATAACAATTCACAGAATAGACGACCACCAGCATCTCTCCATTGACAGCTTCCTCACCGAAGACCCGGATATCAGCGTAAAAAGGCAAGATCAACATAAAAATCCGCAATGCCTCCTGATGTTAGTGACAAGTGTCTGGCAGTCACCACAACCCATCTCCTGTAGAAAAGATCTCTTCCTATCTAACCAACTGTAAAAGAGAATGACAGACCGATGGGTCCTACATCTCATAAATAAGGGTTCCACCGTGAAATTAATACACAAACCTCCTCTTTTGTTACTATCCAAGATACTGCATCAATATCTACAAATATCGCAAGCAGAAATATCTACAATGAAGAAGAAAGGAGCTATAGAACTAGGCCCCAAGGCGCAGCTAAATAGGAGCTTCTTTTCTTGCTTCTTTCTAGTACAGTAGTAGTCGGGGCAGTGTCTGCAAATCTAGACTTGGACAGATTTCTTTAAAAAAAATATATATATATATATCATTTTGCATGATTACGCTACAAGAAATTCTCCAACTGTTAGAGGAAGAAGATTTTGTGCCATTCCTAGACCTTCAGGACGTTCGCTTTAATATTCTTCTCCATCCTAAGCAAACAAAGTATTTAAAATTCGAAGTGGCAGACTGCTAATATCAGTTCAAATTTCCCCCATTCAACTTTAAATCTGCTCCGAGAATCTTCACAAAGTGTAAGTCTCTAGTTGCAGCACACCTAAGGAAACAAAATCATAAAGTGTTGCCCTGCCTAGACAATTGATTAATGAAGGGAAATTTTTCGAGGGACAAAGAGATCCGTGAAGTTTACCCTGCTACTTATTCTGGAATTAGATCTAACACTCAGCTAAGACAAATCTCTCCTATCCATGGAAAGAATAGCACTGATAACCCAGCCACTGGCAGAACACAAACATCTTCAAGAAATGATGTAATCCTACATTAATTTAATCCTAGACTGCTAGCTGCCTTTGCACCCATTATAGAAAGACCTAGATAAACAATCTCTATAAACTCTGCGGACAATTTTGCCAGCCTAACAAAGGATTAAAGCAAGCTCTGCCATGGTAATACCAAGCAAACACCAGTTGGATTAACTTTACTTAAAAAAAGTTTAGACTTTGTCTGCAATGGGACAGAAAAGGGAAGGCAGTTACTATGCCAGCAGGCATCCTCTAGTGGGATTGTTGGGGACTGTCTTTTTGATAGCCTGGTTTGTGACCTTTGCTTATTCTTTCCACCCCTTTCCCCTAACCGCACGAGTACTTCACAAAATAAGAGCCATGTCCGGTAATACTATTTGCCCCCCTGGTGGCCAAGATGGAATTGTTTCACAGTGTCTTTGTCTGTAAGAGATCAGACCATGAAGTTTGGTCAGAGACCGCTGCAATGATTCCAAAAAATGTATAACCCTAAATCCAGCAGATATGTGTCTCAATCCCTGATTCGGAAGTCCGAATAGTTCAGTTTTTAGGAGTTTCTTGAATCCAATGTTTCAGTTCAGGGCTCACAGTGGGATTTAGAGAGTTTCACGGACTGGGGCCTAATAGCTCCAGTGATCTGCCACAGTCTTTCATCCTCTTGAGAAGTCATTATTGGATCATGTGGGACAAAGGTGATCTTGGGTTTCTTGCTGAGGTGTGGGGTCATTTGTAGCAGGTATTTTGGACCTTTGTCGCAGTGGGCTTTGTGGATTGTGCATAGAACTTTGAAATTGATTTTAGCTTCTTGTGAGAGCCAGCAGAGAGATTTCTGGGCAGACCTCATCTGGCTATGTTTTCTAGATTTTAGGTAGCTTCTCTCTATTTCTTTTTAAAGCCTTTGAAGTCTAGCAAAGATGAGTTTCTTTGGAAGGCCAATGTGCATGATTTTGCACGAGGTCAGACATGCCCTAACCAAGGTTCATATAAGACCCAACCAAGGCTCATGTAAGACCTGGCTGATACTTTGCTTGCCTTCCTGATAATATTTTCTGAAGTAGTTGGGCACTGTGTTGACTTGGGGCGCAGACAGGAGTTTAGAATATAAACATTTCCACATTAGTGTGTTTTTGTTTTTGGGAAGGAGCTAAAGGGTCCCTAAGACACTGGGCAGTCCAAGGGGTTCCGAATGGGTTTGATTTCTCCATCGCAACTATCTCCATTTCTTTTTTGTTCATGCAAAGGTAGCTCTCATTTATCCAGAAAAGTGCACAGTCGATGTAAGAGATGATGTGGGTGAGGTTGTTTTGTAGATAGTTATGCCAGAATTGGACTTGCTTGTCATCCAGCTATATTAGGGAAGGTACCTGATAGGAGCAGAATAGCTGAGTCAGGGAACGTAAGAGAATATTGAACAGAATGCAGGAGAGAGATGTCACACGTCACCTGGCACATGACTGAGGGGTGCCATCGGAGTACATCAACAGTTCAGGGTGCCAATGCCTATTTCATCTGCCATTAAAGGGTGTCTAAGCCTAGTTCATATTCAATTTAGGGCTACTGGTAATACCTTAGTTGAGGCATCGACACAGTCACAAGCTCGTTAGTCCTGATTGAATTTGGTTAAAAGGGAGAACAGGGTGCTGAAGTGGAGCGAGTACTGAATTTCAGTGCCTGTATCTCAAAGTTGACCTCTGCCTTATTTCATTTTGGTTAGCGGGGGCACCAAGGGACTGGAGCACTTAGAGAGCCTGCTGGTAGCACCACTTGGAACTGTATACTGGCACTGAAGCCATTCCAAACTTAAAGCTTAAATATCTCCGAACCCAAAAAGCTTAGAGGTTTCATTCAACTTTTACAGAATTAGGATGACAGGCCACAGTCAAAGGAGCCAAGACCTGTAATGAAAAGGCAAAATCCTCTCGAGTCCTACTATACCATAATATACATTCATGTTTCTTGCTCCTTCCAAATCATAATGCAGCAGCCTGGCTTCCTCATGTCTAGTGGTGTCCCCAGCCTTTGTGTTTCAGGCAGTCTTGAATTTGGTTGAATAGAAAATATAGGTCCCAAGGAGCCAATATTGGTCCAAAGTTTGGTAGAGCAAACCAACTGGCCAACGTTGTTTGAAGTTTAAAGTAATGCTCTTATGCTGGAGTGCAACAGCTTTTATAGTTAAGGTGGTACGAACTGATTTCGGTTGGACCTATGCAGGTTTGACAGTTTGCTTGGTTACTAGAGAGGTTACGAGAGAGAGAGGGGTTACCAGAGAGAGAGAGATGGTAAAGCGTTTGAGATGTTGTCTTCCTGCCACATGTAGAGGTAAAAAAAAGTATCTCTACAGCTGCCAACAACTGCCAGTCACTCTATGATCTGAGCTTGGTATGAGTGGGCACTAGCCACTCTCGACTATGGGCTGAGCCACTGGAATCATGCAACTCTGCTGGTGCAGTTTTTATCACAGAATTTTGGATTTGCCAAATAATCCACCGTATGCCTCATAATCTGCCGATTTTACAGAAAAAAGGTTTCTAGCTCAAACAGATCAAAAGCTATTGAAAACGTAGCAACGTGTTCCCACGCAGTGGAAGGTCCTTCATAAAAGTTAACTTGTCATCTTTACTTTGCTTATTTCTGTATTTGGTTGTTAAACTGGTACTAATGAAGATAAACCTTTTCCCAGACAGTATTACCATGTATTAAAAGTACCAAATAATGAAGAAATATTGTCAAAAACTGTGCCACATTATGCCACGTAATTTGCTTTTTCTTACTGCATAATTTGGCGCTTTCCTAATGCATAATACGTGTCCCTGACTGTGAGTCAGAGTACATGCTGAGCACCCCGTTAACAGAAGAGACTTGTTTTTACGCTTAGTTGTCATGTACAGTCATGGAGCACCGCCACTGGACTTGCAATTTATCGAACCTACCAGTGGTAAAAACAGATAAAAACAATGTATTGTGGTACAGCTTTTACAAATCGTGGCTAGGACTTTTGTCCCTACACATGATTCAGTAGCGGCTTTAGAACACTTATAGAGGACTGACCCTCCTCACCCCTGGACATCCCACCTCCCTTAGAGAGCTCCTTTTGCTGTCTGCGTAGCTTCTCCTTTCTATCAGGCAAATCCTCTCACTGTCTCTCAAGGTACACCTGGGTAAGGTCCTGCCGTGATGACATCCGCCTGGGATGTAACATTCAGGAACTCAAAGATGACAGAGATCTAATTTTTCTTTTTTCTGCCAAAAGCAGGAAAATTCACTAACAAAGATGGCATTTTTGCAAAGTCATTCAAATAATTTCTGTCACAAAATGGCGCAAGATATTCTAGTGGTCAAAAGGTGTCGAGTGAAGCTGGTCTAAACTAAATCTGAACACACATAAGTAAGAAAATCCAAAAAGGACAAGCTCACTTCTCCAAGATCCTGTCACGAGGAGTAGGAAACGAGAACTGAGATAAATGCCACTTGCTGGTCATGATGGGATAAATGTGCAGTATCCGTTTTCATGCCAACATTGCTGCATATTGTCTACATTGTTCTGATCCCTTTGACTCAGTTTAATTTGAAAAGGATTTGTGAATGAGTTTTTAAAAAAAGTTACTATCTAATGATAATATTGCTATTCTTTAATATTACTTTAGCTTTTTTTTTTTTTACATTAAATTTAACGTGATTAGCCTATATATAGCCTATTTTGTAGGCTGCAAACATATTTAATACTGTATGAATAGATGTGGCCTTCCTCAACTAGGGTAAAAATGCAACTCAAAGAAAGATGTATTTGAAAGATGTGTTCTGAGATACATGCATTTGGCAGGACTTTTAAGTACTTATCATTTAAATGGAGATTTATCTGCAGGAAAACTAGAACTACAGCTAATAAACCTCCCTCTCTAGTATGTTTGACTCAATCTTTTAAACTTGATGCTGTCTTCTAATGTACAAAGTTTTTGAACTGTAAGGTGCACTTTAGTGGCTTGAGCTATAATTATGGTAAGCCAACACAATATATTTATTTCAACAAAATAAGATCTAAGTTTATTTTATCTTATTATATTCTTGCTTATAGGTGAAATTAAGCCTTGATGACATTCAGTGGGAATAGCTATGGTCTAGGTAAAGCAGAGTTTGCTGTAACCTGTACTCTGGACAGAATTTAGGAAAAATGTTACCAACTAGGACTTTAAAGGAACAAAAAAGAAGTTAAGATTATTCACAATATACCATTCTGGGGAGCAGAATAGTCTGGAGGTCGTGGCTCCATTCATCGGCGAGTAAACGTAGAAACCAAGTGCAGGGCCCTGGGAGATAAAGAGCCTCGTCACCATCAACCTATATTGGGTAACAGACAGCTGTGTAGCGGGCCCTATAGTAGATCGCCTCCCACTCCGTGGGTGTGAAAGGTCTCCCCAGTTCTGCCTCCCATCCTGCCTGGGTCTGGATTCTGGATTGTGGGGCTGCTTTATGTAGCATGTCTTAAAGGTCTGAGATTATATGCTTATCTATCGTTTTCGTCAGTAACCATTTCTCATACTGTGTGAGAGGTCAGCATGCCCCTACCTTGATCAATGGGTTCATTACCCAGTGGTGAATCTGGAGGTAGCACATTCGCTCAGTCTCTGGTAGGGATTGGAGGTTCCTTAAGCTTTCAAAGGGCAGTAGACCTTCTTCATCAAACAACTGTCTGATGGATCAACATGTTGGGGAAGTCCAAGATCGGATGGGTCCTTGATTCAAACCTGGCGTGAAGTCCGGATTCCCTACTATGGGCGTCAGAGGAGGGGGGAAGGAAGTCAGTCCCATAGTGCAGACTGCTGTGTCTCATGCCTTTATAGTTGCTCTAGTGACGGTGGAGAAGTACAGGCCCCATGGTCTATGGTAGCGCAGGAGGAAGAGGATCTTCCCTGCTACTGAGAGTTTGGCACTCTGGATAAGACGCTTATAGTTCAGCTTTAAGGATTCTGTGATGGTCCTAGCTATCTGTATGCCTAAGTATGGGATGGAGTGCGGTGGCCAGTGAAACGGGTACTGCCAAGCCATTGAGTCCACCGTTTCCTTCGAAAGCATGAGGCTAAGTGCCTGGGACTTTGAGAGGTTTATCCTGAAACCAGACACCTCCTCAAACGCCTCCACCTCCTTCAAAAACGCCAGAAAAGCCCTTAGCGGGTTGTCCAGGGCTACTACCACGTCATCCAGGTAAAGTGCAATATGGTGTTCTTTACCGCCGAAGAGAGGCCTTGTGATTTCTGGGCTGTCCCTCACGTGCTGCGCAAAGGGCTCCATGTAGAGAGCGAACAGCAGGGGGGAGAGCGGGCACCCCTGTTGAGTCCCGTGACTGATTGGGAACTAGGCTGATGTCACCCCATTGCCTTCAAGTGGCTATATGGACTCACTATCCACGCACGGAACCGGGCCCAAGACTGAAGTGCTCCAGGGTTGCCAGGAGGTTTGGCCAGTGGACTCGGTCGAACGCCTTTTCATCGTCAATGCTGAGCAGCATCAGTTCTCGCCCCGAGCGTTGAGCTTTATCTAAAATGTGCATGATACGCTTGGTGTTGTCCCCACACTGCCTGTGCGGGATGAAGCCAGCTTGGTCCAGGTCCGCCAGTCCAGGCATCAGTGGGTTCAGGCGAAAAGCCAGAATGCCCATTAGAAGTTTGATGTCCACGTTAAGTAAAGAGATAGGTCTGTAAGACTCACAACGTGTGGGGTCTATCCCAGCCTTTGGGATGACAACAATGGATACCTCTAACATGGATGGTGGTATCAAGCCCAGACCCGAAATAGCGTTGAAAAAGCGAGTCAGTATCGGGCGAGACTATTGCAAAAGGTTTTATAGAAGAGACCCGGGAAACTGTCTGTTGCCGTGGATTTTTGGCTTCGGGCCTAGCTATTGCGGAGATGACCTCTTCTATTCAGATGGGGGCCTCGAGTGGCGCCGTCTCTGCCACTGAAAGTTTCATTATGCGGGCTTTGCTGAGATACTGACGAGAGGCCTCCAAGGTGGATTGTTGGAGGGAATATAGGTCCCGAGAGAAGTCTCGGAAGGCCGCTGCTATCTGTGTGTCGCTAACCACCTCGTACCCATCCTGGTCCTTGATTGTCTCCACCTTCATTGATTGATTTTGGGCTCGAAGTCTGTTGGCCAGGAGGCGTCCACACTTGTTACCCCCCACCCCCACATAAAAGAAATGGCGCAGCCGAAGTGCTGCGTATTCCGCCCTGTCAATGTCTAAACTCGCAAGCTGCACTTAGCTGTCTCGGGCCCTCGGGTCTCCAGTTCCCTTGTGTATCCTCTGGAGTTCCGTCACCTCTCTGTAGTTGGGCCCTCTTCTCTCGGCGGATATTATTGTCTGCTGCTGATATTGCGATTAATTCACCTCTGATTGCTTTAAGCGTTTCCCACAGTAGAGATATTGACATGTCTCCTGTGTCATTAATTTCTAAGAAGCCGGTGATGGCTTTCTGTATCTGAGCCACCACTTCGGACATCAGCAAGAGAGTAGTTCTAAGCCGCCATGGTAGTTGGGCCCTGGGCTGGGGGGTGGGGGGGTGGGAAGGGGGGGGGAGTTGTCTATCTTCTTTAGTATCTGTTGGGTGTCCCTGGTTCCCAGGAAGAGGTCAATGTGGGTGTAGGCTTTGTGTGCATGGGAGTAAAAGGTGTAGTCTCTGGTTGTAGGGTGCCTAGCTCCTCTAGCCTCCCCAGTCCCACCGGCGACAGAGCCCCCCCCCCCCCCCCCCCCCACCATATCTAGAAGCCGACCTGTCCCAGTCATTGTTAAGGCGATATTAAAGTCTTCCCCCTATGAGCACCTGTCTGTCCTGTATAGTCATGACCTCAGTCACCGCTCGGTGAAGAAACCCCTCCTGCTTCTCATTGGGTACATAAATGGATGCCACTATAACCTGGAAGTCCCTTAGGTGTATCCTGAATGTCAGCAGACGTCCCTATAGGTCTCCCACCCTCCCGCGGAAGGAGTGCGATATGAGGAGTGCCACCATGGTCTTCCGTGAGGAAAAGTGCTGTATTGGGAAGGGATCCTATTCTGTGATGGTCTGCGGGGAGTAAATATGTCTCCTGTAAGAGACACAGGTCAACCCTGTGTTTTCCAAGTGAGAGAGGACCTCCCTACGCTTGGTTGGGTTGTTCTGCCCATTAACATTAAGTGTAACTACTTTAAAGATGATTTGAATTTGGTAGGTGCGATGTCGCAAGCCGATGGGTACACACCCGTACTCTGCCTCCCTCACCCCTGGTGTGGGAAATGCCATTGGTGGCTGTGTTCCTTCCAAATAGATATGCATGCCTGTGTGCGAGCGTTGTGCAACCTACCCCAGTAATAAACAACATAAACAACCGCAACAATTATACCAACCCTGCCGGGGGGAGCCGGTTCCTCCGGAGTAGTCCAAAAGGATGGTCCGAGACCTAAGAGTATGGCGCCCTAAGTACCCGTCCTCCATTGGATGCCTCTCTGTGCTCCTCCTATCACTCATTTCCCCCCCCCAACCCCCCCCCCATCCCCCCCCCCCCCCCCGGCCCTCGTAGACTCGTGCCATTGAGGTCCCGCTCCCTCACTCCTTGTTGGGTTTCACCGAGTCCCCTGTGAGAGATTCCAGGACTGCTCTGCGCTCAGGTGCCATTGTCTCCAGGTCTGACTTAGTGCTCTTCGGCGGAACAGACTGCCAGCGCGTGTGCCTCCTTCACCTTCGGTAATGTCTCGGTGAATGCAGGTGCTCATCTGGTGGCTCCTCCAGCTGCAGTAAACTATAAGCCTCCTTCAATTATCGCAGTTGGGGGCGTTTGCCCCTCCAGCAGACGGTGTGACCCCAGGAGTAGGGAACCTCCTTATCCCAGAGGTGTGAGGTCCAATGTCTCTTCTCTTTTGTATAGTGATTGCTGCCAAGACCTGATAGAGGAGAAGTGAGTGGCCGTGGAACTTCACCGGGTGTTGTTCTCTCACCAGCCGGTGTATGTGCTTCATGAGGGAGAAATCGTGGATACAGACCAAGATGTCCATGGGGGGGGGGGGTACATGGGACGACCTTGGTGGACCCACCCTTTGAACTCTGTCCATTTGTATCTCCCTGCCTGGGTCCTCCCCTAACATCTGTTGGAAAAGGGATCCGACGAATTGGGCAATGTCGTTCTCCTCTGCCCTCGTTAGGGCTCCTCGGATGCGGATATTATTCCGCCTCGAGCGGTTCTCCAGGTCCTCCGTGTGTGCTTGTAGCTCAGTTTGTTGCTCTTGTAGCAGGATTATTTCTTGCTGGAGTTGGACTGTCTCCTCATCTTGTCTGTTCTCTTGCTCTTCCAGGGTGGCCACTCTCTCGCCAACCTCCTTTAGCTCGTGTCTCACCTCCTTCAGGTGCCACAACAGGTCCCTCTTTACCGCATGTAGGTCCTCTCTCATCAATAGGAATAGCCCTTCAAGGAAGGACTGCGTGATTGGGCCCTCTCCCGCCTCTTTGTGCTCGTGCCGTTCCATAACAGGGGTGGCCGCCTCTGCTTTACCTGTTGTTGGCTTGATCAGCATATTTTTCACCAATCTGTCCTTCTTGGAACATGCCGAGGCCATCTCTCCCCACTCTCTCCTGGCGGTACCGTCCGGCCCCCTCTCACCGCCGTCTCCTCTCTGAGGCCACACAATTCCCTTAAGGGTGATGAGCCGCCATTCATTTGGTGCACTCCCCGCTCGCTCTCAGCCTTGATAGGCCACCTCCACGGTCGCTTGATGGGACCCAGGCCGGTGAACTGATCTCTCCAAGTCAGCAGCGTTACTCGTGTGGGGTGCTCTGTTGGGCGGGTGATGTATAGAGTCTTGGGGAAGACCAGGGCTCTTCTCCTCCACCATCCTCAAACGGGGCCGCAGCCAAGGACCAGGCTTCTACCAGCGAAAGCACCTCACAGACCAGTACCTTGCGTTGTCCCCATGCAGGAGGGCCCCACTCCTCTGTCTTCTGCGGTGCTAATCTCTCCCTTGCCATGGTGTTCACGACAGGGCCAGACGACGGACTCTCCGCAACCAGGTCGCACCCCCACGCCTCTTCTAGGGGGTCCGCAGCAAAGGGGCAGACCTCTTCCAGATCGCTATACCTGCCCGGTCCGGGTGTCCCTCACCACTCACGATGTCAGGGCCCATAGAGGTGCCATCCGGGTCAAGACAGTTCTTGTCAGGGAGCCGCAGGCCTCCCGCCAGCACAGGCCTTCTGGTTCTCTTTCGGGGGGGGCAGTCGAGGTACCCAACGTGCCGCGCCGCCCCTCCGCACCTGAAGTCCTGTCTTAGGTCCCCACAATCACCTCTGCTTCCGCTCACTCACTTGGCTAACTTTGAGGCTCCCCCGCTGTCCAGCTCCTTGCGTCATCCCAGGCATGGGAGCGGCAGGCAGCACACCTCCATCTTCCGCAGTGCTATTTTAGTCTTCTCCGGCTTTCTTGATGGTCCCTTCGGGCCAGGTGCGAGGTCCCCCAATGCTTGGGACCGACCGCTTCCTTCTCGGGCCCCCAGTCAGCCCACCAGGTCCCGGGGTTCTCCGCAGCTGCCATGAGCCTTCGGTTAGGCTCTGATTGGTGCTGCCATTTTATGAGCCGTGTGTCCTCCGGCCCTCGTCCGCCTGCTGCTAGGTGCCTGTGGCCGCCCCGTACTCCCCTTCTGGCACCTGAACTTCACAGTCTCAACAGGGGGCTGTGCTCTGGCTGCTGGGGGGTGGGTGATGATCGGGGATATCCACTACGGAAAGGCGGACAGGCACGAATGTCCATCTAAGAATTCCATCATCTTAGGGCATTTCCTGCATGTCTATGGATAACGTTTCAGCCACTGCCTGGTGTTGCTTCCAGCTCCTTGGCCTGCCTACCCAACCAGCAATCACCTACACACACATGCAACCCCCCCCCCCCCCAATCCCTTTTATTTCATGGCTTCAGATTGTTTGTGTTTTTTTTAAACTGCACCTATCTTCTCCCAATGTCTCATGTGCTATATGAGCATTCATAAATGCTCATTGAGGGAAGCTTGTCCTGCTACGGCCTATACCTTAACAGTACTTCTCTCTGTGTTTTGTAAACTTGCACTATAACTTTTCTGTGTGTGGGAATACTTGCACTGTGTTTAACGATATTATATATGTGATGTTAGTGAAGCTTGGCAAAATGGAAACAATTGGCTTTATCAGTACCTATTTTTGTAAGGTTTGAAGCAATTCGTGCTCACCTATATATAGTAACTTCTATCTTCTCTTTATAGTTGAGTGAATGTGGTTATTTTTTTATCCAGTGTTCTAGTTAATGTAAACGTGTGATTTAAAAAAAGAAGTGTATTGTTTTGAAAAGTTTTTTGTTAGGGGAATCGCACAAAGACTCGTTTCCTCCACAGCCTGCTTCCTTCCCTGCCTCTTCCATTTACCCTTCCACTAATGTCCTGCATCTTTGCTGGAGAAAAGTCACTACAAATGTTCCACGTACTGCGTTTATTTCCTTGTATGACCTTGAACATGCATATTATAAGGTGCTGGCATATGTGATCATGAAAAAGAGGAGGCTCGGTGAAATGGAATAAAATATTTGACTAGGATCCCACAATTAGGTCAAGAGGGTAAGTCAATATTGAGGTTTCGCCCTGTGCATTTCGGCTCCTAGTAGGGTATGTCTTTCTCGCTCCTTTATTACATCAGAGGTTAATGTTTTGTCTTTAGCATTTTGAACACGAATCTTGAGCATGGCAGACAGAAACCACATGAGAGGCCGGCTTAATCTGGGCTTAAGTGTCCAAGAGGACCTCGAGGTGAGCTGGAGGCAAGCATCTGGCTTGAGCCTGGCTCTAGCTTTCAGTGTCTCGTCCAGCTCTATAACTGACCAATTTCAGGGTGTGCACTGTACAAAAACCCCTTGTATTTGACTTAATAGAGTATAATGTTGTTCCATCGGCAAAAACAATCTAGGTCACATATAGGAAACACATGACAACTGACTTGTCTCTTAGTTCAAATACACAGTTTACAGAACACAGTTGTTGCTGTCTAACATGGATATTTTTGTGAATAAATGTGACTGTCCCCCCCCCCCCACCCACCATGATTTTACATAGCCAATAAGGATTTCATTTTCGTGACTTTTCAGAATATGCATATGTGCTGCTCAGCGCTGAAACTAGTTATTTATATGCAACAGTAGTTTCACGCCTTGAAATGCTTTTAGATTCACTTGCTGTGCACTACTCCATCATCTAGTGGTTGGGTCTGGAATTCCTTCTGTGTTAAATGACTGAACTTTTTATTTTTTGGGCATCAACTATAGAAGGAGTCACCATCTTTCACGATGGTGGTGATCTTAAGTCCACAATGCCTCCTTTAAATAGACTACTATAATAGACAGGTAACCCAACACTCCTCCAAGAACTGGGTACTTAGAAATCTAATATAACAAATGTTCAAGGAGAACTTAGTTTGATAACTCAATGTAGGTGAATTTAATGTTCTAGTCCAAGGATGGACCAATTGTATATTTTAATAAATCCACATACGGCATGGTATAAATGGATGTCAATATTATATGATGATCACGTTTATACAAGAAATTAGAGGAGCAACATGAACACTAATTATGTATACAAGCACAGGTAACCTACTCTAGGCCCACTAACTTCATATCTAGGGGACACAAGGAGAGCACCAACCCCTAGGCTATCTAATACAAACAGTAGTTAAAAATTAATCAGCCCTGTCTGATGCCACACAGGCATTCGGAATCCTTCATGAAGTATTCCAGCAGAAATGCCATGAGTTTCGTCATGAGGCTGTATCGTCGACGTTTCGGTCTCCCGCGGCTCAAGCAGTCCCTGAGACAACGTGTCATGAAGGAATTAACTACAACAGTTGTTGCTCTACAACATAATAAATACCTTATATTAATAAACCAATATGTACATGTAAAAACAAGCCAAAACATGCCATACATAAACGTGGATTGACCGCTCTCAATATACACCACATGCAGCCACCTATGAATGGAATCAGTCATCTCATGCAAACGTGAGCCGAACCATACGCTATAGCAGTATGCTTTCTTTGGGGCCAACTGAAATCCATAGGTCTCTTCAACATCGCGGGAAAGTGGTGGGAAATAGTCCATTCTAATTTGCCTGAAGTGCCATAGCAAACTGGCACAAAACGACACAAAAAAGTGGGCTATTTCTGCTTTCTGAAGGACCAAAAACATCTGCCTTATTTAATTTCCCTTTTCAGCTAAAGTCATGTGTGTGGCTGGGGTCCGAGAATTGCAACGTTACTCTTAAATTAGCCATTATCTAAACTCCGGGCCACAGGTTTCCACCTGCTCCAAATAACTAAATCTGCTACAGCTGATATCAGAGAACAACTCATTTTTACAATGAATAGACAGACAACAACCTGCGGGCTGATGCTACTACAGACAACCACCACCTTTGAGCTCAAACTGAAGAACATTTGATTGACTAGACCAAGAAAGTGGTTGGAAATCAGAGGACGTGGGGTATGGCTTGGCTGGAACTCTATTACAGGGAGATGCTAGTTGGTACCACTGGGAGTTAGTCATACCACTTGAGTTCAAAAATGAAAAAAAACATAGTGGATGTGCAAGCACCTTTAGATTGTTAATATCTGACTTGACAACAAAAGCTAGTAAATCGAGTATGTGTAGAATTATAGATGATAGACTGCAGCTACTCCAGCTGAAGAGGGGGCAGCATTCATAAAGTTTTATTGATTTGGCTAAGGATGGGACTCCAACAAGTATCATCTGAACACACTATGGTAAAATTTCTTTAGCTGATTATCACTCTGCCTTTCATAGATTATGCACCTTATTTAAATAACTTGATCCATCAGTCTGCACTCAAGCAGTTAGTAAGGGGAGAACAGCCAGGCTTACTGTGAACCTCATAAGTGATTGCGCCCAGCCTGCATTTTTCCTGCCTGCCAGAAGAATTCATTTCAGAATCTTATTGAAAATGCTCTTTTGATTCGATCAAGCCCAATGAGAACAAAGACCTCTCTTTCTTCAACTCCAAATGTGTTCCAAGTCCTAAACTAAAAGTCATCAATTAATTATAGAAATAAGCAAATGCAAAGCATAAGCACCGAGCTAATGTATTCCAGAGGACCCCCTTTCTGTGGCTGGTTTTCAGCCTTTGCTTGCTTGGCAGGGAATTTCTTGTCTGTAGCTTAGTCTCCATCTCCACTGCTAGTGTCTGCCTTCCTTGCAGCTCACTCCCCCTTGTGTCTGCATGCAGGTGCAGTTAGAACTCCTGTGTGCATGGATATTTCTCTCTGCATCTTAGTTTCCAGTGGCGTCTGTCTATCCCTGTGTACAGCTCTATATTCTCTGTACCTTAATATCCCTTTCTGCAGCTCAGTCTCTGCCTGTATCTGGATGTCCGTTTCTACGGCTCAGTTTCTGCCTGTGTTTCTAGCTATTCGAGTGTACAGCTCGGTCTCTTGTGTATCTGGATATCCATTCCTGCCCCTGTCTGTGCCTCTGTATCTGGCTATCCCTGTGTACAGCTCGGTCTCTTGTGTATCTGGATACCCATTCCTGCCTCTGTATCTGGCTATCCCTGTGTACAGCTCGGTCTCCTGTGTATCTGGACGTCCCTTCTTGCTGCTCAGTCTCTGCCTGTGTTCCTGACTTTCCCTGCGTACGGCTCGGTGTCATGTGTATCTGGATATACCTCCCTACAGCTTGGTCTCTGTCATTGTTTCTGGTTATCTCTGTGTACATTTCGGTGCCTCGTGCGTCTCTATATCCCTCCATGCAGTTAAATCTCGGTTTGTATATCTGGTTATTCCAGTGTCCCGCCGGGTGTCCCGTGTGTTTGGGTGTTCCTCGCTGCATCTCAATCTGACTGTGTTTCTGGCTATCCCTATGCACAGCTCGGCGTCCTTGTGTCTGGATGTCCCTCTGCAGCGCAGACTGCCTCTGTTTCTGGCTATCCCTCTGTACAGCTCGGCGTCCTTGTGTCTGGATGTCCCTCTGCAGCGCAGACTGCCTCTGTTTCTGGCTATCCCTATGCACAGCTCGGACCCCTTGTGTCTGGATGTCCCTCTGCAGCGCAGACTGCCTCTGTTTCTGGCTATCCCTCTGTACAGCTCGGCGTCCTTGTGTCTGGATGTCCCTCTGCAGCGCAGACTGCCTCGGTTTCTGGCTATCCCTCTGTACAGCTCGGCGTCCTTTGTGTCTGGATGTCCCTCTCTGCAGCTTAGTCTCTGCCTCGGTTTCTGGTCATACCAGTGTACAGCTCGGACCCCTTGTGTCTGGATGTCCCTCTGCAGCGCAGACTGCCTCTGTCTGGCTCTCCCTGTGTATATTTCACTGTCTCGAGTGTCTGGATTTCCCTCTCTGCAGCTCAATCTCTTCCTCTGTGTCTGGCTATCCCAGTGTGCAGCTCGGTGTCCCTATGTCTGGATGTCACCCTCTGCAGCTCCATCTTTGCGTGTTTCTGGTTACATATTTGTTCAGCTCGGTGTCCGTGTGAGATTATTTCCTGCAGCTTAATCTGTTGCTGTGTTTTTGTATATCCCTGCGTGGAGCTCAGGCTCCAGGGTATCTGGATGTCCCTTTCTGCAGTTACATCTCCGCGTATCTGGATAGTCCTTTCTGCAGTTTAGGATCCTCTGTATCTGGATATTCCTTTCTGGATATTGGTCGTCTCCACCTGTATATCTGAAAATTACCGTTCTGTGGTGCAGTCTCCACTGTGAGTCTGAACATTCCTTCTCCACAGCCCAGTCTCCTCACATGTTCCTCTGGAGATCCCCTTTCTACTTTACCTGCCTGAGTGGAAATCCCCTTTCTGTAGCTTACTTCACCTGTGCCTCTGGAGATCCCCTTTCTACTTTGCCTGCCTGAGTGGAGATCCCCCTTTCTGTAGCTTACTTCAACTGTGCCTCCGGAGATCCCCTTCGACATTACCTGCTTGGGTGGAGATACTTACTCCGTTACTCAGTCGACACCTGTGCCTCTGGCTATTACCTTTCTATTACTCATCTTCGGCCTTTACCTGCTTGAGTGGAGATTCCTTTTCTGGAGCTCGGTCTCCACCTGCGTGGCTGGAGATTCCCTTTGCGCATCCCCTGCGACACTGCAGCTGCCAGCGCGTCACACTCTGCCGATTTTATATAAATTACTTTCTAAAAATAGAAAGCCCGGGCGCCCCCTCTACTCTGGCTGTCACGATGGCAAATAGGGGGACAGAAACGGCTGCCCTTTCGTCAAACCTGCGGGCTACTAGAAGCCCATCTCGCAGCCAGGCACTTGTGCTCAGGAGAAGGGTGCAGACGTCATCATAGCAGGAGGCCTTGGGAACCCACCCTCAGGCGGACACGAGCGTCCCCGGCTTCCGCCTGAACCCAGGTTAAAGTCCACTCCCTCACCTTGGTCCGAGAGGCGGCTTGACACCTGAGGCGTTCAGGGGAGATGTCCACTTCCTCCTGGTGACCAAGTGTGCCAGATGGCAAGTAAATGCTTCCAGTGACCCGTGTGGGGGTGGGGGTGGTGATGTCTAGGCCCGCGCCCTTGACTAATGCTCTGCTTGCACATTCTTAGCGGTGTAAAGCGAACTTTAGATTTGAAAAAATATATATCTTACACTAACGTCGTGCTCACCAGTCCACTTGAAGCAGTATGTGCTCGCATAAAGCTTCAAAGAGCTCATTTGTTTGTTTTTTGTTGTTCCGATCGTGTCACGAACGGTCTGCTCTTTGGTGGCCTTCGACCAACAATCAGGGTCTGTAGGGCAGGTGCCAGGCAGCGTCCGATGGGCTGATCTGACAGGTGAGTTTGTCGGTCGTTTTTTTTTTTTTTTTTTTTTTTGGGCTACTTGTGGGTCTGTTTTATGGTCTGCTGGGCAGCCTTTTACTGCTGATTTTCCTGATATTAAAACTAACATTGCCGCCCCCCATCAAGCTCAAATCCATGCAGACTTTCCATATATTGCAAAAACACTTACACAGCATGTCCTCACAAGTTCAAAACTGCTCAAATTTGCAACCATGGATCACTTTTTTAGCTTTATAGTTAACGAAATAGGGTGCACTTTATTTGTGGTTCCCCGGCTTACTTTCTGTCCCAATCCCACCCTGCCAACAATTACATTTTCTGTGCCCGCCTTCACCCGCTCCCCATGTAAATGGCTCTGCCTATCCCCACCTGAATTTGAGGCACTGGCAGTTGCATAAATCAAATACTTTCACTTTGCCTCTGCAGTTCACCCTATTTATTGATTTTCTACAGGGCTGCACTGGTCATTGTTTTTTTTTTTTTTTTTTTTTTTTTTTTTTACTGCTATACGAGACTAACCACTAACCAAATATGTCTTCAGGTCCTGCCTTGGAAGACTGAAAAAGAGGATTCCCCCAGTGCTTAATTTGAAAAAAAAACAAAAAAAAAAAAAACGAATGAGTCCGGGTTCCCAAATCACTGCAAGAAGCAGGCGGAGAGGCTATTTCATGTTGTCGCGCTGAATATGCTGTGTAGTCTTGAATTCACCCCGTGCCTCTTTAACCACTCTAAGGCAATACCTGCCTCCTTATCTACTCTTTCAGGTTCCTCCTTCATCCCTTTGTGATGGCTATCCGTCCATCGTTCTCCTTCTTTTCACTTTGTGTCTTCTCCCCCTCGGCGTGTTCACTGCCTCGGCGTGTTCTCCCTCTCTTGCTCTCGAAAATTGTCCGAAGAGGCAAAATAAGTGCCGGCCGCAAAACATGAGCGCAGATGGACTCCAATTAAGCACTGGTTGTCCCTCCGGGAATATACACGTAATCGAATGGCGAAATAGCAATCCCTGTATGTATGATACATTAATTCAGAAACACAAAGCCCTCAAATGCCTCCACGCTCACAAGCGTTAAGAGTAACCATTACCCAGTTCGTTATATTTATTTTATCGCCCTCTGAAGGAAGAATTGCCGGCGAAGCTCTGCTGGGATTTCAGTCTAACTTTTTTCCAGTATAATATTTACCGGAATTTCTCATAAAATGTCGGCCTCGGGCACCCGTTTTCTCTGGTTCTTTGTGAACCAGATGGCGCTGTAGTCAGCCTGACATTCGGGCTGTGCTTGCCGCCCCAGAATGACAGGCTATGTCTGCCTGAGCCTGGTAATGGAGGCGGCTGGCCCGCGGACGTCTGCGGCCATCGCCTCCCCAGCGCAGTCACTCGCCCATGTCAGCTAATTCCATTTCGGATGATGGAAAACCAATTTCTCTCAGCGTGTCAATATCCCGGTGTCAGCGAGGCGTTCCCCCTAACCAGAGCCCTCGGCAGGGAGTAATTCCCCTGCCCGGTTCTCCACACGCCGAGCCACACGGAAAATAAACATCAGAGCTCAATAACGATAAGACTGCCATTTTAGGTTTCGGTGGGGAAAGAAAATGCATTTCATTTCTTATCTCTCTCGGCCAGGCCTTTGGGTGATTGTAAACCCTGGTTCCTCATAGAGGTCTTGACACTACGCCGAGCACTGTCAAAAATTGATAATAAAATAGGGTCGGAATTCTTAACACTGCTACGGACGATCCCCCGGATACTCGACTACTATACTGTCTCAAAAGGTGGGACCCTGGCCTATGCAGGTTAAAAAAAAAAAAAAAAAACATGTTCAGGAGTATGTTGGTCGTCATTAGACTACACCCTCGCTGTCAGAACTAGACCTACACGTTTCAGTTCTGTCTGTTATAAATAACACACAGGGGCTTTTTACAGGGCCATGAGACGTTCACGTTTCCTAATATTTTTTGATCCAGTGATTGTAAGCAAAACCTCACATTTTATATTATTGTGCTGAATCTCCATTAACCTAATTTCTTCACTCTTCTGGAGTCTGATGGAAGGAGGCATCACTATCCCCATATATGTTGTCAGTGCATGGCGCTTCGTGTTCTCTGCCGGGATACCTGCTCCCATGCATCAGTCTCCTCTTTATTCCACTGTGGACTGAACCACATTTACTGAACTGGCGATTTTTTTATTTTTTTTTCAGAATGTGCTACAGATTTGAATCCATTCAGGAGCTTTTTCTTATTTCTTTGGTGTCATTAATTCTTTTTCAACAGATGCCCAGTATGATTTTCATTTTGCAGGGCCTTGATGTTCTCCTTGAATACGTTTTACTTAAAATATTCAAAAGGCTTACTTAAGAGATTTGTCGATTCCTAATTGGGTATAAGATTTCTGAATGCTTTTTGAACAAGCAATGGCAAAGCCAGTAGGTCACGCCTTTACAAGAGCTATTGGCTTTGACAATGTGTTTTGTCACATTGTACACTCGAGTGAATACAGTTCAACACAGCCGAAAGTTAGTGGCGTGGAGTAGGGGAGTAGTGTCACAAAGTGGCCTTGTTGAAATGTGATTGAGTGGAGTAGGAGAAGAGTGTCGTAAAGGTGAGTAGAGTTCAGTGGTTCAGTGGCAGTGTGTGTGGTGGAGTGGGATGGAATAGGGTGGAGTGGGTTTGAGTGGATTGAGGTGGAATGGATTGGATTGTGAGTAGAGTGGGGTGGATTGGATTGGGGTAGACTGGGGTGGATGGATTGGATTGGAATGGGGTGGGTTCAAATGGGGTGCAGTGGATTTGAGTCGGGTGGATTAGATTGGATTGGGTAGGAGGTTTGAATTTGAGTGATAGGGCTGGTGTGGTGTTTATTGGGGTGGGGAGGACTGAATTGGGGTGGGATGGATTGGATTCCTTGGATTGGGGTGGTAGGACTATGGTGGGGTGGATTGTGGTTGGTAGGATGGATTGCATGGGGTGAGCTGGATGGATTGGAGTGAAGTGGACTGAACTGGGATGGGGTGGATTTGATTGGATTTGAACAGTGGGTGGTTTGGAGTAGAGTGTGATGGATTGGAGTGAGTGGATGTGTTGGATTGGGTTGGATTGTAGTGGGGTAGATTGCTTTGACATGGGATGGTTTGGATTCTGGCTGTTTGTACACATGGTATTGGAGTGGGGTGGACTGGACTGAACTGGGATGGATTGGGGGTGGGTGTGTTAGAGTGAGGTAGGCTGGATGGATTGGATTGTAGTGGACTGAACTGAGATGTGGTGGGGTGGATTGAGGTAGAGTAAAGTAGAGTAGAGTAGAGTAGAGTGGGGTGGGTTGGGGTGGAGTGGATTTAAATGGGGTGGGGTAGTGTGGACTGGAGGGGGTGGATTGGATTGTGGTGGGGTCGGGTGGGTTGGAATGGGGTGAATTGGATTGGGGGGCATTGAGATGGATTGGCGTGGGGTAGATTGGAGTGGGATGGGTTGAACTGGAGTGGTGTGGATTGGATTGAGGTTTGGTCAGCCGGAAAGGAGTGTACTGGATTGTGGTGGATTGGAGTGGTTTGGACTAGAGTGAGGTGATTGGATTGGATTGGATTGGAATGCGTGGGATTGGATTGTAGTGGATTGAATTGGAATGAGATGGATTGGATTGGTGTCAGGTGGATTGACATGGGATGAGGGGGATGGCAGAGTAGAATTGAGTGAGGTTGATTGGATTGGGGTAGGAGGTTTGGATTGGAGTAATAAGGCTGGGGTCTGGTGTATTGGATTGGGATGGACTGGATTGGAGTGAGTGGGATGGAGTGGGGTGGATTGAAATAGGGTGGGGTGGATTGGATGGGTTGTGGTAGGCTGCAGTGGGATGAAGTGGATTGGAGTAGGGTTAATTGAATTGGGGTGGGTGTGTTGGTTTGGATTGGATGGATTTCATTGAGGTGGGGTGAACAGATTGGATTGTAGTGGGGTTGACTGAACTGGGATGGATTGTGGTGGGGTGAATTGGATTGGAGTGTGGTGGACTGAATAAGGATGAAGTGGGTGGATTGAAGTGGGTGGGATGGATTGGGGTGGACTGGACTGGAGTGCATTGAGGTGAGGTGGATTGGATTGTCGGGTGAATTGGAGTGGGGTGAAGTGGATTGGTCTGGAGTGGATTGAATTGGATTGTAGTGGATCAGATTGGCGTGAGGTGGACTGGATTGAATTGAATTCGAGTGGGGTGGATTGGATTCATGTAGGGTGGATTGAATTGCTGTGAGCCAGATTGATTGGAGAGGGGTAGAATAGATTGAAGTGTGGTAGATTAAGGTGGTTTGGAGTGGGGTGGATTGGAATGGAGTAGGGTTAACTAATGTGGATTGGAGTGGGGTAGATTAAAGTGAATTGCATTGAATTGTGGTGGACTGAAGTTGTGTTGGATTAAAGTGAGGCGGATTGGGTAGCAGTGGACTGGAGTGGAGTAGGGTGGATTGGATTGGTGTGGTGTTGGTGGGATTGGAGTAGGATAGGCTGGGTTATAGAGGGGTGGTTTGGATTTCCGTGGGGTGGATCATACTGGATTAGGTTGGGGTGGATTGGACTGGTGTGAGGTGTACTGTACTGTATTGGTGTGGTGGCGATCAGGCTGGGGTGGACTGGATTGTAGGGGGTAGATTGTGGGGGATTTGAGTGGGGTGGACTGAATTGTGGTGATGTGGATTGGAGTGGGGCAGATACTTTTGTATTAGAAAGGGGTATTTGGGATTAGAGTGGGACATATTATTTTGGAATCAAATGGGGCAAATTGGAGTGGGGAAGATTGTTTTGGATTGGAGTGGGGAAGATTGTTTTGGATTGGAGTGGGGGGGGATTGTTTTGGATTGGAGTGGGGGGGGGGGATTGTTTTGGATTGGAGTGGGGGGGGATTGTTTTGGATTGGAGTGGGGGGGGATTGTTTTGGATTGGAGTGGGGGGGGGATTGTTTTGGATTGGAGTGGGGGGGGATTGTTTTGGATTGGAGTGGGGGGGGATTGTTTTGGATTGGAGTGGGGGGGGGGATTGTTTTGGATTGGAGTGGGGAGGGGTTGTTTTGGATTGGAGTGGGGGGGATTGTTTTGGATTGGAGTGGGGGGGGATTGTTTTGGATTGGAGTGGGGGGGATTGTTTTGGATTGGAGTGGGGGGGATTGTTTTGGATTGGAGTGGGGGGGGATTGTTTTGGATTGGAGTGGGTTAGATTGTTTTGGATTGGAGTGGGTTAGATTGTTTTGGATTGGAGTGGGTTAGATTGGAATGGGATGGATTTGGGTGAGGTGGATTGGAGTAGGACAGTTTTGGATTGGAGTGAGGCAGAATGGAGTGGAGCAGATTGTTTTGGATTGGAGTGGGGCAGATTGTTTTGAAATGCTGCAAATTGTTTTGGATTGGAGTGGGGCTGATTGTTTTGAAATGCTGCAAATTGTTTTGGATTAGAGTGGGGCAAATTGAAGTGGGACATATTAGACTGGGGTGGGTTGAGAGGATTGGATTGGTTTAGGGTGAGTGGTTTGGAGTGGGGTAGATTGGTGTGGAGTGGATTGTACTTTGGCAGATTGGAGTGGGGTGTACTGCACAATTATGTGTTAAACCATAATTTCAAAAACAATGTTGGTTTGCAATATTTCAAACAAGATAATTGTCCTCTTTTGAGAAAAGAGTGCCCACAAGCAAAAACAAAAGAAAACGTGAGGAAAAAGTAAAAGATGAGGGGAAAGTGAGAAAAGATGATTTGGCAAAACAACAGAAAGTTAGCTATAAAAAAGTAAAACTTTGCCATTTTGTTTGTCCTGCTGGGCACGTTTTTGGCGGTCACAAGCCTTCTGTTTTCAGGGCCCCAGAAGTTAAAAAGAACAAAATAGTACCTCAATCACGTCAGGAGCAGCCGACGGGCACTGAATAAACGGAATCAATCAGTACTTGGTCCCTGCGCCACACAGAGGAACAGAAATGATTGCTTGCCCTGCAGGGATGAATTACAAGGCTATGAAGAAGAGTATCACCCAAGCCAACAAATGGTAAGCGACAATCGGGCTCCAAGCCCTTTAATGTTCACAGTAGATTCTCGCAAGCAAGACATGTGCTAGTGCATGCCACTTGTAGGCTCATCCCTAATCCATAGGCTCATCACTCCATCTTAAGCTCATTAAACAAGGATTGTACCAGACCACATCCCCATAGAAGCCAAGATCCCTCTTGACGAACTGACTGTTCATAAGGTATCTCGTGTACCAAACATGGGTATCTGATAGAGACATCCAGATGCGGTTTCCTTACTTTAGAATCCTCCCCAGGCGTAAGACTGGATCCAGAATCTTTTTCTCCACATCATGTCTGCGCTTCAGAAGAGGGCGTCGCACAAATCCTTATTGATGTTTTCCACTGGATGTGACGCAGACGGAGTCCATAAAATCCCCTTGCCAACGTCAGTTCCTTCTTTTTCGCGCCTGCAACGCGGATCTGAATCAGTTAGGGGGGCGTACTTCGGCCCATCTCAACAGTTTAAGGAAACAGAGTGCTTTTTGCAATGTCTTCAGCCCTGTGCATCTTGCGGCAGACAAATATCGGTCACTGATCCTCACACCATTTGTATGTGGTGCCTTCGAGAACACCATGACTCATAGGAGTGCGGTTTCTGTTGTTGTCTTCGTCCAAAGGCATTGATAGTGTCGCTTGGAAATTCTGGAGATGCGACCATTGGAGACAAAGCGGCGTTGTCAGTCCTCATCAAAATCCAGGGACCATGAGCCATCCGTATGAGCCTTTCCCGTGAACATCAAAGGAGGCTTTGAAGCAGAATTGTTCAAAACGTAAGTTGGTCTCCAACGCAGTCTCCCAGCCTTTGGCTGCAGAATATTCACAAGAGTCCACCCCGTGGCTCCCTACATTTCCTGGAGCCGGGGCGACTCTAGCCCAAATGCGGCAATATTATATTTCCCTGCATGAAATCTTCGGGCCTTAGCCTCCCTCTGGTGTGCTTTCTTGCCCCAAGGAGGTGAGGGGTGCCCTGACTGAATTCTTGCTGGCGAGTTCGACTTCGGTGACAGTTGGGCCCTCTGAATCAGTTATTGCATTCGAGCTGGTGCACAGCCCCTAGGGCTTATTACCCTCGGCGTTGGGTCAGCCAGTGACATCAACTGCGCCAAACCCAATACCCTTTCTGAAGTCCATACAACACCACAATGATGCCGGACGGAGCAACCTACTTTAGACAATTCTCCATCTGTCCCTATACAACCCATTATTGTTTTTCCCACGGAAACACACAGTTTTGAGGGTGAAGGGGAGAATTTAGGGCAAAACCCTATGAACAGTGCTGTCCAGCCTTCTTTGGAGGAAAATTGGCTGACTGAACTGGATAAGACTAGTGGACTTAAGTTCTCTCCAGTTTCTGATCTACTTTCTCTACCTGGTATTGCAACAGGCGAGTTCCTCTTATGCTGAAGTATTAGGTAGAACAGCTGTAGCATTAGAGAGGCAGCTTACCTCTGTGGAATTATCCCCAGACTGTTTAGTGGGTATTCTTCACCATGGGGAGACGGGAGTGGAACCTTTACTCCCTTATAATGCGTTTTTATATTACCTTTTTTTAGGAGCCTGGGCAAAACCAGTAACCGGAGCTCCAGTTGACCAGCCTATAACCCATAGGGGACTCGCCCCTGGGGACCCAGTTTCTCTTTTGCGACATCGCACCACAGAGGGACTGATGGTACAGGCTGCTACAACTTTGCAGGACCCTAGTGCCCTTCCCTTGGTTCGACCAGATAGAGTCCAGATGGCTGGAACCCTGTGGGAGAAATATATTCTGTTCTGTAAGTTCAGCATTGAGTTCGTTAAACACGGCATCCGTTTTGAGCAGATTTTCTCATGCTTTATAGAACTCAGTGGTGTGACTGCTGCCTTCTCTTCCAGAGGAAGCCAGGAGTGAATTCCTGCAGGTGGTACAGGATGGCCAAGAAGCGGTTAAATTCACCACTAAATGTGGCATGGACACTACTGGTTCAGCAGATAGAGCTGTGGCTCAGTCAGTTGTGCAGACATGCATGGCTGTGTCAATCTGGATTTTCAGAGGCCGTACAAAATAGCCTGAAAGATGTGCCATTTGATGGTGTACATTTATTTGGTGTACTTGCTGATTTGGCTTTACAGGGATTTAAAGCTGGTCAGGGTGACAAAACCACCTAGACAGTTCTTTGAATGTTCTGATTTCTTTCAATCTGACTTGAGGAATACAGCCAAGGTTTAGTGGCTCTGGTGGAGCTGGCTTCCCCAATACAAGGGTTCAAATCCAGTAAATGCATTAAAAAAAAGTGAAATATGTATTTTATTTTCTACCAGAGTTAGTGGTTCTGCTTAATACAGGAATTTACTATTATTTACATAACTTTGTGGTTTTATTTGACAATGTTGGTCATGTCTGTTGGTTCGGACCTGTTAGAAAGTAAGGGCCATTTTAGGTCTCTTTTTAAGGACGTTGTTATGAGGAGTCATATTCTTCAAAGTATATCCCACAATATGTGGCCTTTATTATTATTATTATTTGCCACTTGGTGCACAAGTGACGACTTTCTAATTCAGGCCTTTCAATGACAGCATTTCAGGTGTTACTTTTGGTTTTATTATTCATGGATACCTGATATGCAGGTCTTACCGTTTTCTTTACTCAGCTCAGGAGTTGATACCTTTTTGGTATGTACCGTAATCTAGCGTGAGTATCCTTTGTAGGCTACAAACAGCATTTATAAGTATGTATATGCTGAGCTGGGATTACACAACTTGTGTTCCACTAAATCCTCGTTTGTGTGTACATAGTTGCACTTCTGTGTAGGGTTGTTCTCTGATTTACGATCTCAAGTAAGCTTTATTATCCCTTATATGATACTTTTGTGTACCTCCATGGGAGTCCACTATATATGACTTACCTTTTGATAAGAATGTTGATTATGAGGAGGTGTCTCATATTTTGATAAGGTAATTGTGTGATGCTTCATTTATGGTGGCCTTTTCTGGGTCTTCTGTAGATGGGTTTCTATTCATGTTATAGGGATACATTCTATCCTTGTTTTCGCTAGGTTATCAATGTTTTTTCATACTTACAGTTTTGTTCAACTTTATGCTTTTATTGTTTTGATGATAGTGTCTAAGGCAATTTGCATCACTGACGGTTTGGATGGCTGTTGCTTTCCTAAGTGGTATGATGCCACTATAGGTTCCATACTGTCATGTCAGTATTCTCTGACTAATTACTGGGCTTTATTTTTTTATCTATAAGTAATAATTCCTCTCTTGTTGGTAGATGGGCGTCTAATTGACATAATCCTGTGTCAACATATATATTAGGACATATCCTAGAGGCATTTGTATTATCTTTCGTCAGTTTTCTAGGGAAAAGACTGATTCAGTGCCAATAATTGCTATTGTTGTCTTCAACTTATTTTCTATTAAAGCATTCTTGATGCCTCACCCACAGGAGATGGATATTTCTCCATGCTTTTAGAGAGTAGGTCTGGCTACGATACACCTTAATGTCACAAAGAAGTATTGCTCAGTGGCATGGCCTGCTGATCTGTATTTCACAAGTATTGAAAACACAGTTGGAATCTGGGGATAAGAGCAAATTAATGTATGTTCATAGTCATTTGGCAAAATAGTCCTACTGTCAACGGGTAACGTTATCCCCATGCGTGCAGTGTCTTTGTCTTTTATTCTTGTAGTCCTTTCCACAGTTTGTATGGGGTGAGCATGTAATGTTTCTGCTCCCATTAAGGATGCACATAGTTTTATATTAATTTTGTTAGTTAGCTTCTGACACACATTTGTCATACTAACATGGGTAATTTTATTCCCATGCTTTGTAATGTCTTATAACTTTATTTACCTTGGGTTCCTTCCACACACTTTTGTGTTGTAGAGGGTGTTATTGCTCACCTGACCTACTGGGAATGTTGGGTCTTTTTCTCTTCTTCTAGACCGGTTTTGTTCTAGGTAGAGACCTTTAATGGTCTCAGTTCGTAAACACTCCTCTAGGGTTGGTATGACTTTGGTATATGATTCTTGAGTAAGGAGTCTACGACTAGATATCTCTTATCAGATGAACAAGTTACTTACCTAGCCACAGATTCCTTAACGATCCTCCCCGTTGTGCATACTGCGTCCTCTTTTGTCTCAAAGATTTCGTTATGGAAATGAACATCCTGAATTGAAGATATTGTGGTTATTTGACACGTGTGTGTCTTTTATTTCAGTACACTGATTCAATTGGCAGTTTCTATATTTGGCTCCACGTTTTGGGTGCAGAAAATAGTCACAGTAGAAACTGCGTCGCTTGTGAAAGGTACTAGTGGTACCAAGGGTTCTGTGACCAGGGAGGTTACATAGGGGCTGCAGCATGTATTGTGCCTCCCTAAGGGACTCCTCACCAAGCACATGCACATTGCCTTTGCAGATTGTGTGTGCTAGTGGAAAGAAAAAGGTAAAGTCGACATGGCACCCCTTTCAGGGTGCCATACTCACAAACTGCCTGTGTCCTAGGTAAGACATCCTCTCACAGGCCTTACATCCCTAAGGCAGAGTGCACTATACCACAGGTGAGAGCATAGCTGCATGAGCAAAAAGCCCCTACAGTGTCCAAGTCCTTTCTTAGACATTGTAAGTGCCGCATGGCCATATTAAGTACATGGGCTCGGAGTTTGTCATTACGAACTCCACAGCTCCATGATGGCTTCAGTGAAGGCTGGGAAGTTTGGTATCAAACTACTCAGCACAATAAACCCCTTGAACCTTACTCACCAGATTCCTGGCGACCTCAACAAGAATAAATAAGAAGGACTGCTAAGCTGACCCCAGCAGTGAAGACTCCAGACGACAACTGACTTGGCCTCAGCCATACCAGCCTGTCTGCAGCTTCAAAGACCCCTGCTCCAAGATGATGAGGCATCCTGCAGGGATAGAAACCTCTACATAGCCCCAGAGGACTGACTGCCCAGCAGAGGACCAAAAACTCCCAAGGGCAAGTGGCCATGTCCAGAAGAAGAAACCTTCAAAGAGGACTCAAGAATTGCCCCGGATCCGCAAGCCCTGTCCACTCTGCACCCACCGCCCGAGTCCCTTTGGCCCACAGGTCCAGAGAAGGTCCTCAGACAATTCCAACTTTGAGTCCACCCTGGATTGACCTCTTCCTAGCCAACACAATGACGCCTGTAGCCTGAATTTGGAGAACTCCCCTGATGGCGACCGGATCCAATGAAGATTCCTGACACCCAAGGAGACCCCTGCATCCGCACCCCTCTGGCCTTGGGGCATCCGACTGACAGTCCAGCAATGTCCAGCGAGCCTGTCGCCTGCCTGTCCAGTCTTTGGTTTCCTGGATCCAACACCCTGGATCCAGCCTGCAGCATCTTTTGTGTCTCCCAGGGTCCCCCCCATTGAAAAGCATTGGGCGCCCAGCTCTGTGTTTGCACCCTCAGCCGGCCGCCCCTGTGCCTCTGAGGGGTGTGTATTTGGTGGGATCTTGTGGACCCCTCAGTGCTGACCTAAACTTCCCAGGCCTGTGTTCTAGGACAGCAGGTACTTACCTGCAATCTGGTTTCTACCGAGCACCTCCAGTCCTTATAGGATTCCATTGTAAACCCAATGTCAACTTTGAACTCTGCACCCAGCCGGCCCAGTGTTGCTGGTGGTGCACTTTTTTGGGTCAGCCTAAACTTTGACCTGTGGACATCCTAACCCCCGAAGAGACTGGAATCATAAGTTGTGTACTTAACTGTTAAATGTACCAGCACCCCAACCCTGACCCCTAACACCCCCCCACCCCTCCCTACCTCACCCCCCAGGATTCTATTGACTCCTATGAAAGATTGCACTGGCAGCTTTTGAAATAGAAAATTGTTACTTAGATGCTTGATACCTATTTACAACTGTACTTACCTGCAACAAAATTCTTCTGGTTCTAGTAATAAAGTAACAAATATATTTATGCTGTATAAAACCAATTGGCCTGGAGTTAGTCATTGAGTGTGTGCCTCATTTCTTGACTGTGTGCACAAAAAATGCTTTGCATTACCCTCTGATAAGCCGAACTGCTCGACCACTCTACCACAAAAGATAGCATTAGTATTATCTACTTTAGCCTCTAGTAAAGCCCCTGGGGAACCACTGGACTCTGCACATTATGGGGGTCATTCTGACCATGGCGGTCATTACCGCCATGGCGGAGGTCGGCGGTAGCACCGCCAACAGGCTGGCGGTGCACCGCTGGGCATTCTGACCGCGGCGGTTCAGCCGCGGCCAGAAACGGAAAGTCGGCGGTGTCCTGCCGACTTTCCGCTGCCCGTCTGAATCCTCCATGGCAGCGGAGCGCGCTCCGCCGCCATGGGGATTCTGACACCCCCTACCGCCATCCTGTTCATGGCGGCTCTCCCGCCATGAACAGGATGGCGGTAGGGGGTGCCGCGGGGCCCCTGGGGGCCCCTGCTGTGCCCATGCCAATGGCATGGGCACAGCAGGGGCCCCCGTAAGAGGGCCCCAAAAAGTATTTCAGTGTCTGCCTAGCAGACACTGAAATACGCGACGGGTGCAACTGCACCCGTCGCACCTTCCCACTCCGCCGGCTCAATTCTGAGCCGGCATCCTAGTGGGAAGGTTGATTTGCCCTGGGCTGGCGGGCGGTCTTTTGGCAGCCGCCCACCAGCCCATGGCAAATGTCAGAATCACCGCCGCGGTCTTTCGACCGCGGTGCGGTGTTCTGACGGCGGTACCTTGGCGGACGGCCTCCGCCGTCCGCCAAGGTCAGAATGACCCCCTATATCTCCTTTTGGTATAGTATATACACCGCCAGCTTCCTACACACGGAAACATAATAAATATTGGCCGAGAGATACCAATACCACGCAAGTCGACTTGCCTTAAGGGGCGTGTTGTTGAACTGCTGTTGAAGTTTTAAGTCCAACACCTTACCTACTGTTGAGTAGACTGAAGTTGGAATAGTAATTTATAATATTCCAAAGTCCAACCTCCCCAAGGCAAGTCAGTGTAACGACTTGCGTAGTAAAGTAATGCATTGTAATCTCGCAGTCGTGGTAGATACTGCATGGTAAAGGCAGACGGGGGTCGGTGCATGCAGAGTTCTGTCATACAACCGAATCCGAAAGCTTTGGGCAATCAGTCCCTAAAGCTCCTGGTGGCCCGGCACTCAGCTCGCATTAGTTCGCATCTCATTCAAGAGGACGGTCCAGGGATCGGTTGCAGAGCACCCCCCCTTCTTTGTTGTCCCACTCCAAGTCCTCAGGACGATCAGGTAAGTCAAGGCACAAGAAGAACAAACGTTCTTCGACTTCACCCCATTTCCATCGACCGACGAGACAAGGGAAAGGGAGCATCATTGCTCTAGACCTCCATCTGCTGAGTCTGTGTCTATATCGTGCCGCGCCTCCCCGAGATTCCGTGAACTGGAGCGACCCTTTCCCAACTCAGTTTTATGGGGCCGTGTGCTTCACTGTTGGGCAGTCCGATTCTGCTGGAGCTCCTTCAGTTTCCCCGGCTTCGGCCTCAGCCCCAGTGGTCACCCATGGATCTGTTTTTGGATCAGAACTGGCTCTCGGTCGTGCCACCTAGATCTTCCCCGACTCCGGTTTAGGTGCTGACGCTCCAGGTACCCTTGGCCAGCGCTGATGCCGGCCTCATTGCTGACTCCAACATGGAGCTGGATCGGTGTCAAACCAAGCGGATTCTGACATTGACCGGGGTCCTTGCCCACTTTGTTGGTTCCTGACCCTTATTATTAAGGGTTGCGGTACGGTGAGGAATGGTAGGGGGCGCTGGACCCTTTAGAATACCAGCTCCAAGATCATCTGGACTGGCGTACAGTCCTGGTCTGGATACTTCCCCAGACACTGGCATGCTTTCTTCCACGACCGTGGCTATGGAAGAGGGAGTGTCCTACTCAATGGTGGTGTGGAGAGTGGCTGAGGTCCTGGACCTCAAGCTGCCTTCGATGGCAGTCAGGACTAACGTCCTGACAGGTGCTTCAGCCTGGGACTTCATCCTCTGAACCCCTGTTGTCCTTTTAAGGAGCCCTTACCGATGTCCTGCTGGGCACATGGCCCAAACCCTGAACAGGGACTCCTATGAACAGGACAATTGCCTGCCATTATGGCCCAGCTCCAGGTGACCCAGGTTTCCTGATGTAAGAGTCCACCTTAGAGAGCTTGGTAATCCAAGCCTCCACCTCCCAGGACACATTCCCTTTCTGCACCCCAGATAAGAAGTCCAAGAGGCTAGACCACCTTGGGAAGAAGATGTTTTCATCTGCCAGCCTGACATTGCGGCCTGTGAACACTGCACGCCTTTTGGGCAGTTATTCCCACACGCTGTGGTGCAAGTGCTGCCACAGGTCCCGGAGGAGCCCTGTGCTGTACTCTCTCAAGCAGTTGCTGGCGGGAAAGGCACAGCAAAGTTCACGATCTGATGTGGACTGGACACAACCAACTCACTGGTCAGAGTGGTTTCATAGGCAGTGACCCTAAGGTGCCACGCCTGGTTTAGGATGTTTGGCTTTTCGGGTGATGGCCAAGCCAATCTTATGGACTTGCCCTTTGATGGCACCTGTCTCTTTGGAGAGAAAGCAGATTCGGCGCTCAAGCCCTTCAAGAAGTCTTGTGATACAGCCAGGTCCGTGGGCCTCAAGGCTGCCCCTTCCTCCCCACCCCTTCAGTCTACTTTTTGCCTCTTTCGTGGCTACAGAAGGCACATCCCTACAAGTCCATTCCCATCCATCCACCGCTCTGTGCATGCTGCACAACCTCAGCGTGGCCTGGGTTGTGGGATCCCCCGACCTCGTGGATCAGGGAGCCAGAGGTCTGGCCAGTCCCCCCACCCTGTTAGCTGCCTCCAAATCTTACTAGTCTGACTCTTCCCCTACAGGGACCAGTCGTAGGCAGGATTTGCCATCACCTGCTCTGCTGGCAATCCATCATGTCAGACAGGTGGGTTTTGCCGATAGTCCGAAGGGGCTACTCCCTCTGCTTTGAGACTACCCATCCATCCATGCCACCATTCTATGATTGGATGACAGAGGTTCACTTGGCACTTCTCAGCAAGGTGGTTACAGCTCTCTTGGTCAAGGGAGCCATAGAGAGGGTCCCTGTGCCAGAAGTAGGTCATGGCTGTTATTTCCGCTACTTTCTGGTGCCTAAAAATGACAAGGGCTTTTGCCATATCCTAGACCTTTGTCCTTCAATCTTTTCCTCAAGAAGAAGTTCACAATGCTTTCCCTCGCTTGGGTTCTATCTTCCCTGGATCCAGGAGACTGGGTGGTAGCGTAAGACTTGCTGGACACTTATTTCCGTATCCCATTCCTACCTCCCCACAGACGTTACTTGAGGTTTACGTTAGGCCGCAAGCATTTTCAGTTCACTGTGCTTCCTTTTGGCCATACCAGTGCCCCTCAGGGGTTCACAAAGTTGATGGTGGTGGTCACAGGTGATCTGTGCTGATTGGGGTTTTCAGTCTTCCCTTATCTCAACAACTGGCTGTTGAAGGCGAGCTCACCTCAGGCTTTCGTCTCCTACCTCCAGACCATGGCACACCTCCTGTATCCGCTGGGCTTCACTATAAAAGTGCCAAAGTCACACTTGCCTCTCTCTCAGATACTCCCTTTTGTCTGAGCTGTTCCTAACACAGTGCAGTTTCAAGCTTATCCTCCTGAGTAGCAAATCCAGGATATTCAAGCTATGATACCGATGTTTCAGCCAGTTTCAGTGAGAATGACTCTGAGGCTGCTGGGCCTCATGGCCTCTTGAATCCTGTTTGTGACACATCCCAGATGACATATGCGGGCCCTGCAGTGGGACCTGAAGTACCAGTGGATGCAGCATCAGGAGAACCTCTCTGATGTGGTCCACATCTCAGGGAACTGCGAAAGATCTGCAGTGGTGGCTAACAAACCACGATTGGGTCAGAGGCAGATCCCTCTTCTTTCCCCAGCCAGATCTGGCAGTAGTGACAGATGTGTCACTCCTGGGATGGGGCGGCCACCTGGGAGAGGCGTACATCAGAGGCTTCTCATCTCCGGCAGAGTCCGGACTCCACACCAACTTGCTGGAGCTCTGGGTAATCAGAGGAGCAGTGAAAGCTTTTCTCCCCTTTGTCAAAGTGCAGGTATCATGGACAACAACACCACCATGTGGTACTGCAATAAGTAGGGCGAGGTGGGGTTGTGACCCTTTGTTAAGAGGCTCTGCGCTTCTGGGCGTGGCTGGAACAACAGGGCATTTCTCTGGTGGTTCATGGTTTGGCGGGCTCTCTAAACATCAGAGCGGACAAATTCAGCCAACAATGCTTAGTTGACCATGAATGGCGTCTTCATCCGTAGGTAGCGCAAGGTCTTTCATCAGTGCTGAGAGCCTTGGTTAGTTCTGTTTGCCTCCACAGAGAACATGCAGTGCCAGCAGTATTGCCCGTTGGAGTTTCGAAGACTGCAATCGCTCGCAATGTTTTTCATATCGATTGGAAGTCTGGACTCCAATACATCTTTCCGCCCATGCCACTTATGCTCAGAGTTCTCAAGAAGATCAAGAACGACTGGGCCCAAGTAATACTTGTGGCCCCGGACTAGGCATGAAGCGTCTCATATCCCGAGCTATTGAGCCCGGCCACCAATCCTCAGATCAGACTACCCCTTTGAGAGGACATTCTGTCGCAGCATCTGGGAGAATTCTCCACCCGAACTTGTCCAGTCTCCGCCTTCTTCGTGGAGTTTGAGCAGCGACAGCTGACAGCTTTTGACCTTCTGTCTGAAGTCTGTAAGGTAATCTTGACAGCCAGGCATCCCTCCACCAAAACGGTATACGCCTGTCGGATGAAATTTGTGAGATGGTGCACAGATGAGTCTTTTGACCCTCTTTCTACCTCTATCTGAGGTTCTCTTGTTTATACTTTTGCATTTGCGTGCAGACTCTGCTTTATTGCGGTTGCCGGATCAACTTTTTTTGTTTAAATCTCCTATTGTAAATAGGTTCCTTAAAGGCCTTACTCATAGGTTTCCTCCGTCCAAATTCATTATGCCCCAATGGGACTTGAATTTGTTTTTGATTTTTCTGATGTTTGCCCCTTTCGAGCCTCCCCACAATTGTCCTTTCAGACACCTCACTTTGAAAACAGCCTCTCTTGTGGCCATCACATCTGCCAGCAGAGTGAATGAGCTGCAGACGTTGTCATCTAAGCCGCCCTACCTTTCCATTTATCCTGACAACGTGGTGCTTCGTACTTGGGCCTCTTTTCTACTGAAAGTGGCCACACCCTTCCATGTAGGCCAATCCATCACCTTGCCTAATTTTTACTCAGAGACTCCACCGTACGGACCCAAAAAGAGCGTTGGTGTTCTAACTTTATTATACCAAAAAGTTTCAGGTGGATGATCAACTCTTTGTTGGTTATGTGGGTGCGACGAAAGGTCTGGCAGTGAAGAAGAGAAACATCTCCACGTGGGTCGTACTCTGCATAAAAATTTGCTATGCACTGATCAAGAAGCAACCCCCTAAAGGTTTGCTTGCTCCTTCTCCCAGAGCTAAAACTGCAAGAACTGAGTTAGCACACAGAGTTCTAGTCCTGGAAATCTGTCAAGCACTAATGTGGGCATCTCTGCACATGTTTACCAAGCACTGCATCCTGTTCAGTCAGGTCTATTAGGACAGTCACTTTGCCAGTTCCGTCCTTCAGGACTTTCTGGTGTGATCTTAGTTTACAGACTCACCTGTGCGGTGGTATTGCTTGGATATCTATTCTAAGGTAAGGAATATGCAACTAGATGTCTCCAGCAGATGGAGAAGTTACTTACTTTCGGTAATGCCTTATCTGGTAGAGCCAATATCTACTTGCAGATTCCTTACCAACCCACCCATTCTCCCCATTCTGCAAACTGATTTCTAGGAACAGGGATTCCCCTTTCAGAACCCTAGGTTTGACGTACCAGTACTCGGTGTTCTTCATGGCTTGGTGTGGGAAGTCATGAAAAGAAACTGATGTTAGCCGTTCTGCAAACTGATTTCTGGGAACATGGATTCCCCTTTCATGACCCTAGTTTTGACTTACTAGTGCTCAGTGTTCTTCATGGCTCTGTGCTTCTGGTGTGGAAAGTCATGAAAAGAAACTGATGTTAGTGCGCCATTGTGGCACCTGTATAGGTCCCGCAACGTCATATCCAGTGCTGATGATGACGGACGTGGACCGATCTAAGTGACCTAACGGCGCTCAGGGGTACTGCTCGAGAAATATCTCCAGATACAGACTGATGCCTGTGAGAAATTCTTAGGTAAGGAATCTTCAACTAGATATTGTCTCTCCCAGATAAGGTGTTACCAGAGAAACCCTGCCATGTAGTGGCTCTCATATATCATTGGAGTCTATTCTTTTCACGAAAGAACCCTAAGAGTGGAGCATGGGTAATGCAACTGAACTCACCTGAAACATCTCTTGTAATGAAGGTTACTGAAGCCTCACCAGACAATACAGCTAATCGACACTACACATGTCTGAATGAGACACAACCTAATTTGAGGGAGAAACACCCCAATGCTGATTGCATTAGATGGTGCCTCCCATTTGTATCAACCCATCACCACATGGTTATTGTCCAAACAGCATTTGAAAACCGACATCAAGCAGCACAAAATCTTTGTAACATAATTTTGGCAGTCTTTTGATCTTATCAGAAGTTTGTCAGTTCTAGGCCACCTAACCTAACAAAGTGCCAGAGCTTGTTCCTAAGTGCCCTTCGGTGAAGTATTAATTGAACCTTGATGCTTTTGTTCCTAAGCAGCTAGGGGTATGAACGTGTCTCCGTTCCCAATTTTCAGTTACACTCATTGTTGGAATGGGCCCTTTTTGGAGGGTTATACCTAAACGTTTTGCCTTCTTCCTATTTTTCTGACCTGTTTTTGTTGGCCTTAGAACTCTGGGCACTTTTCCACTGCTAACCAGAGCTAAAGTGCATATGCTCTTTGTCTAAAATGTATTGCTGATTGATTTATCCATGATTGGCATATTTGATTTACTAATAAGTCCCTAGTAAAGTGCACTATGTTTGCCCAGGGCCTGTAAATCAAATGCTACTAGTGGGCCTGCAGCACTGATTGTGCCAACCACATGAGTAGCCTTGTAAACATGTGTCAGACACGCTACGCTACAGTGTTGGTGTGTGCAGCTTTAAACTGCTATTTTGACCTGGGAAGTGCACCCACTTGCCAGGCCCAAACCTTCCCTTTTACTACAAGTAAGTCATCCCTAAAGTAGGCCCATGGCAGCCCCATGGGCAGGGTGCAATGTATTTAAAAGGTAGGACCTGTACTGGTGTGTTTTATATGTCCTGAAAGTGAAATACTGCTAAATTCGTTTTTCAGTATTGCAAGGGTAATCTCTTCCATTAGGTAACATGGGGATTGCCTTGAAAAATCTTTTAGTTATACCTTTTCATTGGGAGCAGATAGAGAAATGGAGTTTGGGGTCTTTGAACTCACAATTTAAAAATACTTCTTTTGGTGAACTTGTTTTTTGAATTGTAAGTTTGAAAATGCCACCTTTAGAAAGTGGGCATTTTCTTGCTTAACCATTCTGTGCCTCTGCTGAATACATGTCTGGGTCAGGATGACAGTTGGGCTTCACTCTAGACAGTCGCACAAAAGGAGCTGAGGTGTGCCCTGCATATCCCGCTGGCCCATCACCAGGCCGATGGGTCTTCCTGAGCTAGAGTGGTGGGAGGAATTGACACTTGCACATGACACAAAGCAGTCTCCAACCCCCTGGAGTATGTCTGGTGCCAGGGCAGATAAAGGCAGGGTCTTGTGCATTACAAAGATTTTTCTTTGAAGTTTGCCTACTTCAGAGACAGAAATGGGTATAAGTACTAGACATCTGACACCACATAGCTAGAATCCTTCTGAACCGAGGACATTCTGCTAGGAAGAAGATATGGATGCTGTACGAGGGACTGCCTGTTGCTTTGCTGTGCTGGCTTGCTGCTTCTGTCCTGAGAGTGAAAAGAATAGACTTTGATTCCTGCTTCCAAAGGTTCTCCAAGGGCTTGGACTGAGCTTGCCTCCTGTTAAGAACTCTCAGGGACATCAAAGACTTCATCTGCCAGCACCTGGGTTCTCTTGCTGAGAGTCCTGCCAAGTGGAAGCAAATCCAATTCCTGAGCCCTTGGGAGTGAGTTCTGGTGTAACCTAGAAGAAACAAGCACATTGACTCTAGAGTGACTTTGGAACTTGCGCCGCTGCCCGGTTTCGCCCCGCTACCTGCAGGGAGCCACGGTGTCTACTGAGTGCATCAACCACGACTGATGCTTCAGGCCCGACGCCGCCGCAGTGCCCGTCACCAACACCTGTGACACCCAAATCTGACTCCACCGCAGCGCCTATGGTGTGATCAGTAGACAGGCAAGTCTATGCCCCACGTCTGAACCTGCCTGATTCATTGAACTCGATGCATCACCTCCCCTGTAACCGTAGGGAACTGATGCCTCACTTCCCCTGCCTAGCAGTAAGGAACCGGTGCCTCACCTCACCGGTAGCAGTAAGGAACTGACATTGCACTGGCTACAGCGATGCCTCACCTCTCTGACTCCATGCAATGTCTTTGTTTCCTCGTTTTCCAAGGTTCTGCACCTGGGTTCTGTGCGACTCCATGACCGGCTCGCACTCCCTCACAAGTGTTGTCGGACTGTTGGGAACAACTCGTCAAGATACCAAGATAGCCCCAGTTGGTGCTATTTTGTTTCAAGGCGCTGTACTAAGATTTAATCTTTGAAAACTCGTATTTTTGCTTGTGTATGTTGGATTTTTGTTTTGTTCAGATAAATATTGACTAATTTTCTAAACTGGTGTAGAGTACTTTTGTGGTGTTACTGTGTGTGTGTGTGTGTGTGTGTGTGTGTGTGTGTGTAACTGGTGTAGAGTACTTTTGTGGTGTTACTGTGTGTGTGTGTGTGTGTGTGTGTGTGTGTGTGTGTGTGTGTGTGTGTGTGTGTGTGTGTGTGTGTGTGTGTGTGTGTGTGTGTGTGTGTGTGTGTGTGTGTGTGTACACATATACTTTACACATTACATCTGAGAATAGCCTGGCTGTTCGTGCCAAGCTACCAAGTGGGGGTGAGCAGGCTTTTTTTTTTTTTTTTTTAATAGCTTTCTGACTCCCTTACCCTAAGTGAAGGTCCCTACTTGGACAGGGTGCAAACCACTGCCGACTGGAGACCCCATTTCTAACACTCAGCAGTAGAAGCTTGCTAGATATAAAAATCTAAAACATTGTTAGTGCAGATCTTGTGTTTTTGAAATGAGGTGTGTGGGCAGTCTCTGGTATGAAATTAAGGGACTAGTGCTTTATGCAAAATGTGAAAATCTTAAGACGTGATGGCAGAGGTGTACCAAGCACTTCACAAGTCTCCACAGGCTCTTGACCAGTGAAAGACATAGCATAGTTTAAGGGGTGCTCTTCATATGGGTCTTCTGGCCTGTAGCAAATCTTCAACATGCATTAAATTACTGTTCCCATAGTGAAAGTGAGGCATGCATGTTGTGATCTCTGGGTCCTGTTTGATGGGAACACCTCTGCCGCATATAAGATTTTCCTTTGCTCTAGTAAAATACTAAAAGTTTCAGTCTGTACTATCAGCCATCAGCAGCCTTGGCAATTCAGCTAAGAAGTTGCTACTTATTATCAATAATGAGAGCTGTTGCTATCAAGTGGGCATGGCCTTCTGGTGTGCTCTAGTAGTTTGAGCTGCTGACCATGGAAACCCTCAAATGAACTGAGCGGACCTCTCAGTCTACTAGATGCTACAGATTGCTCTCTTATACACCTTGTTTGATAGGAGTTAGGCCTGACCACAAAAAGTTATGTATTGTCTTTTGGCCCACCACTGGCCGTATAACAGAAAGTGTCCTGGGGGTGCAATGGGTGTGTGTGCCTACTTTGGGCACCCCACCCTGGTCACTTTGGTTTTACGAAGGGAACTCAGGCGCTTGTGCACCCCTTTCTATAATAGTGGTAGCCCTGGCATACATGTTACACCAGCACTATCGTGGAAGGGCGTTCAATGAGTAGATCACTTTGACTGTGCCTGTGCTGTATTACCGAAGTGGGCTTAGAGACAAACATGCCCTTAAGAGCTGCACTGAAAATGTGCCACAAGACTTCCACCAAAGCAATTTGGCAATTCCCCAATGTAGCATCCCACCCCCAGCCTGGGTACCTGCCAATGACTATACCATACACAGAGCTGAATATTACATGTCTTTATTTGTATGCATGTAACTCCAAACACAGCATTCTAATTCCAAGTTTTCATTACATTCTGCTCTAATACCGATGTCAAGCTTCTCAGTAGTCCGTTTGGAGCCAAAAGCGTTCCGTCATAACACTCGCAAGACATGACATCTCCTCCTCTGTTAAATAAATTTAAAAAATTACAATTGTTTTTACAAAATGTGTGTGTGTGTGTATATGTATATATATATATATTTGATGGCATGTGTAGCTGCAGATACACATGCTATGCGTAGCTCTTCCGACATCTAGTGTTGGGCTCGCAGTGTTACAAGTTGTTTTTCTTCAAAGAAGTCTTTTCGGAGTCACGGGATCGAGTGACTCCTCCTCTCGGTTTCAGTGCACATGGGCATCTGCTCCATTGTTAGATTGTTTTCTTTCCGCGTTCCGGTTCAGACATGTTTCCTTTCGCTCCAAGATTTCGATTCGGAAAACTTCAGAAAACCTACTTATTCGTCAGTAATGTTTTGATCACGTTTCCCATCTAGCATCGAACCGGTAGGACCGCGAAACCTTCATCTCGCCGTGCGCACGCCCAACTCGGGCCTGTTCGGGCCTACCGCGTGTAAAGCCTATGGCTCGGACTCCATTCCGATTCTGTCCTCGGTGCCACGTGAAGTACCCATATACAGACCAACACCTGGTTTTTAATTTGTGCCTTTCTCCAGACCATCAGGAGGAAGATTGCGAGGCCTGTCGATCATTTCGATCAAAGAAGACCCTCAGAGATCACAGAGCCGGAAGACTTGAAATGGCGTTGAAAAGCATCGAACATCTCAACGTCATGGAAGAAGACCAGGCGCAGACAGCAGTCTCCATCTGAGACACAGACTCCGAACAGGAATCGGAAGACGACAAACCCATCACAAACATTCAAAGGCCTTGGGTACACCACTGTCAGAAGGCCATGTTTCATCCCGAAAAAAGACTTGGTGACCGTCCTTCGGGGTCGGCCCCGAAAAAGGCCACTCCTACGTCCACCTCAGAGTCAAGCAAATCCATTAAAAACACCACTTCAGACTCCAGTAAAAGACCCCATTCCTCGGAGTTGAAAACGCTGCCATCGGCTTCGGAGCCAACACAACTGACTACTTTTTCGGGACCGAAAAAGATGCACAGCTCGGAGCCGAAAAAAACCTCATATACAGAGGAACAAGGACTTTCCAACAAATTTAAACAAATTGAAAAGCCTATGATGGAATCTCATAAGACTTATGAAGAAGCGACTGAGATTGGACCAATAATCTAAATTATGGATGAGAGACAGTCCAGAATCCATATTCATAAGGAGACGGGAAGAATCATCACTGCACCTCCTTTAAAAACCAAAAGAAAGCCGGCTTTCCAGGAGGAATTAGACTCTGTGCAACCACCAGCAAAGGTACAAAAACAAAAGAAGCCACTAGCTCTCCATACTTCTCCTCCTCAAACGCCATAACTATCTTTCTCACCTCAAAATAGCCCCCCACCATTGCCTTCTCCAACACATTCTTTATGCTCACATGGAGATACAGCAGATCCATGGGACCTCTATGACCCTAATTCCATCCCAGACAATGATCCAGACCTTTACCCATCCAAACCTTCTCCTTCAGAAGAAACCACTGCATACACTCAAGTAATTTCTAGGGCAGCAGCTTATCCTGAAGTAGCCATGCATTCTGAGCCATTGGAAGAAGACTTTTTATTTAATACACTGTCTTCTACTCATTCCGCATACCAGTGTCTCCCAGTGTTACCAGGAATGGTTAAACATGCAGACCAAATTTTTAATGAACCTGTCAAAGCTAGGATTATCACCCCTAAAATTGATAAAGTATAAGCCTGCCCCTACTGACCCAGATTATATCACTTGTCAGGTCACTCCAGACTCAGTAGTAGTCAGTGCGGCAAGGTAAAGGGCAAAGAGCCAGTCATCAGGAGACGCACCTCCTCCTGATAAGGAGAGTAGAAAAGTTGATGCAGCTGGGAAAAGAGTTGCCACACAAGCAGCAAACCAGTGGAGAATTGCCAATTCTCAGGCACTTCTAGGCAGGTATGACTGGGCCCATTGGGACAAAATGCAAGATCTTATACAGCATCTCCCAAAGGAGCATCAAAAAAAGAGCGCAACAAGTAGTGGAAGAGGGACAAGCTATCAGCTATAATCAAATAAGGTCTGCCCTCGATGCTGCTGATACAGCTGCAAGGAGTGTAAATACTGCCATCACAATTAGAAGACATGCATGGCTACGCTCTTTTGGTTTTAAACCAGAAATTCAACTGGCAGTACTTAAAATCCCTTTTGACAAGAAGCATCTCTTTGACCTAGAAGTAGACACTACTATTGAGAAACTGAGGAAGGACTCAGATACTGCAAAAGCAATGGGCGATTTATACACCGCCCCATATAGAGGCTCTTTTCACAGACCACAGTTTAGAGGAGGTTTTAAGCCACAATCCTCAGATGCTTCCACCTCCCAAACAAAACAGGGACAACAAACCCAATATCAAAGAGGTGGGTTTAGAGGGTCCGATAGAGGACAGTATTTCAGAAACAGAGGTAAATTCCAAACCTGTAAGCAGAACACAACCTAAACAGTGACTTCCTTCCCTCCCTTCCACTCCACACATCCCCTGTGTGGGGTGGGGGGGGAGTTAGACTACAGCAATTCCACTCTCATTGGCTAAATATCACCACAGACTGGGTATTATAAATTATCTGCAATGGCTATTGCCTAGAATTAATCTCCACCCCTCCAACTATTCCACCACAATACCACACATTGCCCCCAGAACACAGAGTTCTGTTACAACAAGAGGTACAATCTCTACTATTAAAACAAGCTATAGAATTGGTTCTACATACTCAACAAGGAACAGGAGTGTACTCACTATATTTCCTCATTCCCAAAAAAGGTGGCACCCTCAGGCCCATCTTGGACCTCAGGCCCCTCAATCTATACATCCTGTCAGAACATTTTCACATGGTAACTCTGCAAGATGTCATTCCACTACTACAAAAACAAGATTACATGACTGCTTTAGACCTCAAAGATGCGTATTTCCACATACCCCTCCATCCAGCTCAGAGAAAATACCTCAGGTTTGTCATAGCAGGAAAACACTACTAGTTCAAGGTGTTGCATGGTGTAACAGCAGCTCCAAGAGTGTTCACAAAGTGTCTAGCAGTAGCAGCTTACTTAAGGAGACAACACATCCATGTCTTTCCATATCTTGACGATTGGCTAATAAAATCAAGCAATTTTACACAATGCCAACAACACACATTACGTAATAGAAACCTTGCACACCCTAGGGTTCACTCTAAATTACCAAAAGTCACACCTTCAACCAGCACAGGTACAACCTTACCTAGGTGCTATCCTAAATACTCAACAAGCCCTAGCTTATCCAAATATACAAAGGATACAAACTTTCCAAAACCTCATGCCACTCATACAGCCAAATCAACAATACACTGTGAAATTTATCATGAAGATTCTAGGAATGATGGCATCTTGCATAGCTATAGTCCCACATGCAAGACTAAACATGAGGCCCTTACAACAGTACCTCTCACGACAGTGTCCACAGGCACAAGGTCAACTTCAAAATATAGTGTTGATGGACCGCCAAACACATATGTCCCTTCAATGGTGGAATCGCAGCAATCTAATAAAGGTACGGTCATTTCAAGACCCTGTGCCTCAAACTATAATCACAACAGACGCATCAATGATCTGTTGGGGAGCTCATCTCAACAATCAGACCATTCAAGGGCAATGGGATGTCAAACAGAAGCAGCTACACGTAAACCACTTAGAATTATTAGCTGTATTTTTTTGCCCTAAATGCGTTTCAACCTCTTCTCAAATAGAAGAATGTTCTTATAAAAACAGACATGACAACCATGTATTATCTCAACAAAAAGGGCAGGACATATTCATCTCAACTGTCCCTTCTAGCCCAAACAATTTGGAAATGGGCAATTCACAATCAAATTAATTTACTAGCACAAAATATTCCAGGGATAGACAATCAGTTGGCAGATCTCCTAAGCAGAAATCACCAACAAACACACGAGTGGGAGATTCACTCCCAAGTATTTCAGAAGTACTTTCAAAAGTGGGGAACACCAGACATAGATCTATTCGCAACAAGCGAAAACGCAAAATGCCAAAACTTTGCATCCAGACACACACATCCCCTATCCAAGGGCAATGCTCTGTGGATCAATTGGTCAGGGATATTTGCTTACGCTTTTCCCCCTCGCCCACTCCTTTCCTTTCTGGTCAGCAAACTATGTCAAACATCACTCATCATGATACTCATAGCACCAACATGGGCACGCCAGCCTTGGTATACAACACTTCTAGATCTGTCTGTAGTACCACATTCCAAACTCCCAAACAGACCAGATTTGTTAACACAGAACAAAGGTCAAATCAGGGACCCAAAACCCAATGCACTCAATCTAGCGATTTGGCTCCTGAAGTCATAGAAGTTGGTTATCTAAAGCTTCCACCAGAATGTATGGATTAATTAAATAAGCAAGTAAACCTACTACTAGACAATGCTACGCAAACAAGTGGAAAAGATTTGTTTTCTATTGCCGATCTAAAAATATCGAACCACTCACCGCATCTGTACAACATATTGTATGCTATTTACTTCATTTGCAGAAATCAAATTTGACTTTCGCATCCATCAAAATACACCTTACTGCAATATCTGCATACTTACAGCCTATTCAGCACACTTCTCTATTCAGAGTTCAGGTTATTAAAGCCTTCATGGAAGGATTAAGACTAATTATTCCACCTACAACACCACCTGTTCCATCGTGGAATCTAAATATAGTACTTACCAGACTAATGGGACCACCTTTTCAACCCATGCACTCTTGTCAATACAATTTCTAACAAGGGAAGTCCCCTTTATTGTAGCTATTACCTCTTTAAGAAGAGTTAGTGAGATACAAGCGTTCACTCTTGAGGAACCTTTTTTTCCAAGTACACAAACATAAAGTTGTACTTAGAACAAATCCAAAATTCCTACCAAAAGTAGTATCTCCTTTTCACATCAACCAAACAGTGGAATTTCCATTCTTCTTTCCACAGCCAGACTCTATGGCAGAAAGAGCTCTTCATACCCTAGATCTCAAAAGAGCTCTTATGTATGTACTATATAGATAGAACTAAAGATTTTAGGAAAACAAAACAACTTTTCGTTGCTTTCTAAGAACCACATAAAGGCAATCCTATATCAAAACAAGGATTAGCAAGGTGGATTGTTAAATGCATACAAACATGCTACATAAAAGCAAAAAGAAACCTTCTAATCACTCCTAGAGCACATTCTACAAGAAAGAAAGGTGCATCAATGGCATTTTTAGGGAACATACCAATGGTTGTATATGTAAAGCAGCCACATGGTCAACTCCCCATGTATTTACAAAACACTACTGTGTTGAGATTTTCTCACAGCAACAAGCCACGGTAGGCCAGGCTGACTTAAGGACATTATTTCAAACAACTTCAACTCCTACAGGCTAGCCACTGCTTTTTGGGAGGACTGACTGCTTTCTAGTCTATGCATAGCATGTGTATCTGCAGCTACACATGCCATTGAACGGAAAATGTCACTTACCCAGTGTACATCTGTTTGTGGCATGTGGTGCTGCAGATTCACATGCACCCTCCCTCCTCCCCGGAAGCCTGTAGTCATTTAAGGTTTTACATTTGTACTTATGTATAGACATTTAAATTTGCATGGACATCTCTTTGTATTCTTATACTCTATCACTCCTTCCTTCACCCTTTGTGGGAAAACAATCAAACAATGGAGTCGATGCCCATGCGCACTGAAACCGAGAGGAGGAGTCACCCGATCCCGTGACACTGAAAATACTTTTTTTGAAGAAAAACAACTTTTAACACTCCAAGCCCAACACTAGATGTCAGAAGAGCTATGCATAGCATGTGAATCTGCAGCACTACATGCCACATACAGATGTACACTGGGTAAGTGACATTTTCCATATATATAATGTACAATTACAACTCTTCAATCAACCACCTTGGTGCTTTGATCATTCGACCTAATCTGGTTACTGGGACCTGTCATCATCGGTGTTAGTGATTTTTTTTTTTTAAACCGATGAAGAGGTAACAGCAGTAACTGAGTTCTCAGGTTCAGTCTTTCCTTTGCCATCTCAATTTGAAGACCGATAAATCAAAGGCCTAAATTGAGAAGTCTCTGGTAACAGACTTCTCAGGGCGCCAGGCAGGCACCATGTCTCCCTTGGTAGACACCACGTGGAAAGGTTTAGCATCATATGGAACATCAGATTTCCTTCTTTGCATCTGTCAGGCTATCACTAACTCTCCTCTCAAGTGATATTCTTTGCATGAGGCCTGTTTTCTGCAGAGGCTTTCGTTTTCTGCTTCTTGATCGAGTCCCTTGTTCGGATTACGTTCTCATTTCTTTCTCTCTTGTTTGTCCATTGAGGTAACTTGGTTGTCATTGCTCCATCGGACAGGACCTTCGCCTGTGGTCTGATGAGGTTTTGAATGATAAGTTTGCAGGGTACAATATAATCCAATTTTCAAACTGAGCTTCTCAAGAGTTGCACACTGTAATAAATTATTTAGCATACTTATAAAACTCTCAACAAGTTTGTTGGCCTGCGTCCAAAAGGGTATACACTTTTGAAGCTTTATATACCAATGCTGCAGGAATTCTTTAATTTCTTGACTGTTAAAAGGCAGGCCGTTATCAGACTTCAAAATGTCTGGAACGTCCTATGTGGCAAAGATGCCATCTAGTTGCTCAATGACTTATGAGTTGTGGATGGGAGATCATCGACTAATGAAAAACTGGAGTATTCATCTATAATTACCATCACGTGGTGTCTATTATTGAGTGGACTGAAAAAGTTGAGGGCTATTCTCTCCCATGCTTGCTTAGGGAGTTCTGCCATATTCAGAGTATGGCAAGCAACATTTGTGTAAAGGAAGTTACATAGATGACAGACTTTGAGTTCTTTTTCAACCTTTTCATCTAAATACAGAAACCAAACTCAGTTTGGAAGAGCTTTTTTTGTGACAACAATAGCACAATGTCCTTTCTGATCCACTTCAGTTATTTTCAGTCTCAGACTCTCCGAAATCAAGATTATCGATCCTCACAGTATAACTCCCTCCTGAGTTATGGACAGTTCATCTTTGACATTTGTGTGTTTTTGATATTCACCACATTGGTGAAAGGTCGAGGGTGTTGGTTCCGTTACTGATGTGTAATTATGCTTTTTAACTTCAACATGTCACTATCATGGCTGATGGCCGTGATAAACTGGGTTAACAAGCTGGCAATTGACATATTTGATTTTACAGTTAAATCAATGTGGGCTTCACCTGTCTTTGATGGAGTACCTTGACCTTGAATGCGCACTCTGGAAAAGTAGTCAGGCATGTTTTAACCCTTCTCTGGACGATGCTCAGTGGTATAATTGTACTCCTACAATCGTAGTCCCCATCATTCATTGCAAGGAGGCATCTTGGCTTTTGCATTGCCAAAGATAGTCAGCAAAGCTTGTTGATCAGTTACCAGCGTAAAAGGCTTTTTGTACAGAAATACATGGAAATGTTTATAAGCATACTATGGCTAAACTTTCTTTCTCAGTTTGTGAGTAAGCAGTTGCTGTTTGGGACAAACCTCTACTACTCTAACTGCAATGATAGCACCTATCCCAACTGGGCTACTGTCAACAACAACCTCTGTATGAAGCTTCTGATTGAAGTATGCCATTTCAGCAGCATTTTCAATGGTGTTTTTGATCCTCTTAAAACTTCTCTCACATACTTGTGACCATTGAAATAAGACATTTTTCTTAATCACCTCTTGTAATGGAGCTCTTACAGTAGCAAAGTGCTTTGTTTCTTGAACAGTAACTGGCCATGCCAAGAAATAAACACACCTTAGAACCATCTTGTGGGGGATCAGCATTTGACAGAGCTTGTACTTTTGCAGTATCAGGTGTCATATGGCCAAAGAATTTCAGCTTTGTCTTGTGGATCTCGCACTTGTTTGCATTCAAAGTCAAACCTGCATCTGTAAGTAAATGACATACTTGTGTGAGAGCTCTATCGTACTTCTTCTGTGTAGCTCCAAAAACTGATGTCACCCTTATAATTGAACGTGTTCACAACAGTCTGAATGATAAGTCGAATAATGTCTTGGAAAAGCTCTGCAGCCAATGACACACCAAAACTAAGGGCCTGATTTAGATATTGGTGGATGAGTTAATTAATCACAATGGTGACGGATATCCCGTCCGCCGATATCGAAATCCCATTATATCCTATGGGATTAACATTTAGGTGGATGAGATATCCGTCAAAGTTGTGTTAGAGTAACTAGTCTCCCAATATCTAAATCAGGCCCTATGCCTTTTGCGTTGAAACAGGCCAACATGTCTAGAAAAGGCTGTAATGTACCTGCAATGTTCTTCAACCTTAAATTGATCATAATCTTTATTTAAATCAAGGCGAGAAAAAAACCTTTGCGCCACTCAATTACATTATGTCAGCAGTGTGTGGACCTGGATGTCAGCCAATTTCCTTGTTTGCCTGACGCATGTCAACGCATATGCAAATAACTCCTTCGCTTGTCTTTTTTGGGCTCTACCACTATGAGAGAAACCTATGGTGTTGGACCATTAGAAAGCTTAATAATGTCATGCTTGATTAACCAACCAAGTTTTTCAATAGCTTCTTGTAAATGAAAAGTAATTTTGTCTACGTATCTGAGCAACAGGACGTACATCCTCATTAATATGCAGCTTTAATTTCATAGTCCTAAACTTTCCTAAACCATTAAATAATGAAGGAAACTGAACTACTATTTTGTGAGTGCATTTATGCTGTAATTCACTGAAATCGGTCCCATGTCAGCAGCTGTGCTGAAACTTGGTAAACGGGCACTTGGAGCCATACCTTGCAATACATTAATGAGCACCTGTGCTTAAGTCTTCGATGCAGCCCATGTATACACTTTTGTTTTTGATGGCGTCAACCGTGGAAACAAAGACTGTTTATTATATTTTTATTCAGGCATAATGTTTATCGATGCACCACTGTCAATTATGAAAGGTATTGACAACTATTCATTTTCAATGTAAACTTTGGACAGTGTTTGTATTATTTTTGTGCTTTGGCATGTCGACTTTTCTTTGGCTGACATTTTTCTTTACATGCTACCAGTTCAACGTGCGTATATATCAACGGGGGTGAACATTGACATGTCACAACTATTTTCCTCACTTTAGCTTGAGGCGGAGGAACTGTTTGACAATGAGTTAAATGATGATCGACTTAGTTCACTGTCTATTTGCCTCAGCTGCTGTCGCCACTTGGCCTTGTGGGCATGGAACGTTCTGGTGGCCGTTTTGTCTTCATTTGGTGACACGCTTACTTTTTCCTCTGCTTTACTAACTATCACAAACTAGCTCTCTTTCCCACAGCCTTTACATATCTGTCCAGTGACAGAACATTTACCTTTGTGTGGAAATGAAAATCCACATCTAAAGCACAACTTCTTTTTATGTGTAAACCGACATCACCTTGTGTCCTTCGGTCTTTTGCTTTGGCTTACTTTTCACACTCACGACTGATTCACTACGAGCACCTCCGGCCTCCATGTCAGCAGCTTGTCTTTCAACACACTCTGCAGCTCTGGCAGCCATTAACACTCACATCAGACTAAGTTTTATTTTCAGCATTTATCATCTGAATGAATCTGAAAAGCATACATCAATAACTCGAAGACGCATAAATTCTTCATCATTAAATTAATTGAACTTAGTGTTTGATAAGTGTATCGAGTCTCTCCACAAATTCATCGATGGGTCCTTGAACTTTTTGGCATTCTTGATGGAAAATGTATCTTTCGTGATCAATGTTTGGTACTAGATTGAATTTGAGATTCTTTAATTTGACGGTATGTGACTTCTCTCAGTTTTCTGCATTTTCCTTATGACTTCTTTCACACCATCACCAGCAAGGATTTTGCCATACTTTATAATATTTCTGTTATCAGTCTCTTCAAGTGCATCAATGAAATCATCAAATGTCTGTATCCAAGCAGTCCATTTATTGCCATTATTTTGCTTTTTTGGCAGTATCGAAAGGCAGTGGTAGTTTCAGGACGCCACAGCATGGTAACTAGTTATGGGAATGGCTGACATTGAGGGTGGAGCTCTTTTAGATGCTATCTGCTGTCTTTTAGGGCCTGCGCCATTTGCACCTTTCTAAGAGGCCCTGCGATGGATCAACCTCAAGATCATCCTGGACTCTCTTTGGGACTGTGTCCTTCTTGGTCTTCATCAGAGCCCCTTCACTTTTGGAGATCTCTGAAGTTATTCTGAGCAGCCACTTGGCAGCTTTGGTGGAGTGCCACTTCAGGTATTGGACAGCTCAGTAAGCACAGCCCCATCCTTCTTATTGGGCCTCCTCGCCTGGGCTGAGGTCATAAAGCTCTACTCATCAAGACTCTGATAAGTTTAATGACAGTATGCTTCCTTCTTGTTTTGTCAGCCAGCGCTTCTATATATTTTGTTAGTATTTGCCTACAGCGGTTTTTAGTGCTTCTTTTCTGTATCTGTATGTAACCGCCTTTTACTCTGTGGAATGTACAATTTTAACTTGTGTGGTAGCGCTGTACCTTTATGTATGGCCTAACCAGCAGGTTCTCAGCCAACCACATGTAGATTCATTATAACGCTTTCATTGTCTTCAACTGCTTCACAGCAGTTGGAGCTGTGTTTTGACTCCACATGCATGAGGCGTTGGTTCCATACTATGACAGCAATACACATGGCATGTACAAGCAGTTTGCCTGAACCATGGCAAACTCTCTGAGAGCACGATCATTCTTCTGGTTGCTTATCCCTGAACTCGTCGCCACCCAGTATTTTAAGTGCTTTATAAATGCAATTTAAAAAAATACGAAACATAGGCAGCAATGTTCCCTAATGGATGTCTGACAGAATAACAGAGGCATTTATAACGAATGCCTTTTGCAACGAATTTTGAGCAACGGAGTCTTTACAATGCTAGTGTTTACAATTATTTTTGTTATGGGTATGCCTTCACAATAAATGCCTTTACCACGAAAATGTAAGTAATTACAGGTAAATATAAACTTTTTTAAATGTGTATAATGGGTTTATACTTGGTTTTAAAATACTTACATTTTAAATATATATCCATACCCCTATTTACCCACAAACCCTAAAAATACCCTTGCCCCCCTAAAACCCATACTCACCCTAAAAATTAGCTTCCCACCAAGAAACTCATATCACTCTAAACCCTAAAATTACCCCTGCCAATCAAAAAGCCATACCCATCCTAAATACCTTTGCCATTCCAAAACCTATACCCACCCTAACACTAAAAATAACCTTGCCATCCAAAAACCCATATCAACCCTACACCTGTTAAAAAACCAAATATTATATATATATATATATATATATATATATATATATGTTCGATGGCATGTGTAGCTGCAGATACACATGCTGTGCACAGTCCGCCATCTGGTGTTGGGCTCGGAGTGTTACAAGTTGTTTTTCTTCGAAGAAGTCTTTTCGAGTCACGAGACCGAGGGACTCCTCCCATTTCGACTCCATTGCGCATGGGCGTCGACTCCATCTTAGATTGTTTTTTTTCCGCCATCGGGTTCGGACGTGTTCCTTTTCGCTCCGTGTTTCGGGTCGGAAAGTTAGTTAGAATCTCGGAAAAAAACGTCGGTATTGTTTGCGTTCGGTATCGGGTTAGTTAGAACAAATCGACACCGAATTCTGAAGATCTCCGGTGGCCCTTCGGGGTTTTTTCGATCCCCCGTCGGGGCCTGGTCGGCCCGGCCAGACGTGACTTCAAGGCTGATGGAACGGACCCCATTCCGCTTCTGCCCAAAATGCCATAACAAGTATCCGTATACGGATCAGCATCTGGTCTGTAACTTGTGCTTGTCTCCCGAGGACAAGGAAGATACTTGTGAAGCCTGTCGAGCGTTTCGGTCGAGAAAGACATTAAGAGACCGAAGAGCCAGAAGACTGCAAATGGTGTCGACGCCGACAGGACAAGAGCGTTTCGAAGAGGAAGAAGAAGCTTTCTCCATCCACGAGTCTGACTCGGAAGAGCTCGAGGCCGAAGAAACGCCAAAAACCGTGAGTAAGACGTCGAAACATAAGACTCACGAGAAGTCAGCAAGAGCCCAGGGGACGCCACTGCCAACAGGCCATGGCTTAACCCGGAAAATAGGTGACCGATCATCAGCACCGAAAAAGGGCACGCTTGTGGCGAAGTCATCCGACTCAGGTCGAGATACCGCCACACAGCAACCTCGGACCCGAGACAGCGGCTCCGAAAAAATTCGGCACAGCGGCACCGAAGAAGTTCGGCACCGAGACGCCACGCCGAAAATAAAAAAGGTTTCTTCGGAGCCTAAAAAGACATCCGAAAAAGTTTCGGTTCCGAAACATCCAGCCTCGGAGCCGAAAACAGGTTCCTACACAGAGGAACAAGGATTAACCTCCCAAATGCAAAAGCATAGATTCGGAGAGGAAATTGAAGCTGTAGAGCCAGACTATACACAAAGAAGGCTCCACATTCATGAGGACACAGGGAACATAACCACTCTTCCCCCAATTAAAATAAAAATAAAACTTGCCTTTCAACAAAAAGACAAGCAGCCACAGGCAAAAGTGGCAAGGAAAACAACTCCACCACCGTCTCCACACCATCAATACATGCATCACCAGTAACAACTCCACCACTGATGCACTCCCCAGCTCATACTACAATGAGTCAGGATGATCCCGATGCATGGGACCTTTACGACACCCCAGTATCAGACAACAGCCCAGACTCGTACCCTGCAAGGCCGTCGCCACCTGAGGACAGTACATCCTACACACAGGTGGTCACAAGGGCAGCTGCTTTTCACAACGTCACGTTGCATTCCGAACCAGTTGAGGATGACTTTTTGTTTAACACCCTATCATCCACCCATAGCCAGTACCAAAGCCTACCTATGCTCCCAGGAATGCTAAAACATTCAAAACAAATCTTTCAAGATCCTGTTAAAGGCAGAGCCATAACTCCAAGGGTGGAGAAAAAATACAAGCCACCGCCAACAGATCCCGTTTATATTACAACGCAATTGACACCGGACTCAGTAGTTGTCGGGGCAGCTCGTAAGAGAGCGAACTCTCATACCTCCGGGGACGCACCACCTCCAGACAAGGAGAGTCGTAAATTTGATGCTGCGGGCAAAAGGGTGGCAGCACAAGCAGCAAACCAATGGCGCATTGCCAATTCACAAGCACTTTTGGCAAGATATGATAGAGCTCATTGGGATGAGATGCAGCATTTCATAGAACACTTACCCAAAGAGTTCCAGAATAGGGCGCAACAGGTGGTGGAAGAAGGACAAAGTATCTCAAATAATCCGATACGGTCTTCAATGGATGCAGCAGATACGGCTGCAAGGACAGTAAACACTGCAATAACAATAAGAAGGCACGCATGGCTGCGTACTTCGGGGTTCAAGCCGGAAATTCAACAAGCTGTGCTAAATATGCCTTTTAATGAACAGCAGTTGTTTGGGCCGGAAGTCGACACTGCTATTGAGAAACTCAAGAAAGACACTGACACAGCCAAAGCCATGGGCGCACTCTACTCCCCGCAGAGCAGAGGCACTCTTCGCAAAACACCTTTTAGGGGAGGGTTTCGAGGTCAACCAACAGAAACCACAACATCACAAACAAGGCCCACTTACCAGAGCCAATATCAGCGGGGAGGTTTTCGGGGGCAATATAGAGGGGGCCAATTCCAGAAGAATAGGGGAAAGTTCCAAAGTCCCAAAACTCCTCAAAATAAACAGTGACTTACAAGTCACACAACCCCATCACATAACACCTGTGGGGGGGAGACTAAGCCAATTTTACAAACATTGGGAGGAAATAACAACAGACACTTGGGTCTTAGCAATTATCGAGCATGGTTATTGCATAGAATTTCTCAAATTCCCTCCAAACATCCCACCGAAAACACACAGTATGTCAAAACAACATATAGACCTTCTAGGACTAGAAGTTCAAGCATTGCTACAAAAAGAAGCAATAGAATTAGTACCAAAACTGCAGATAAACACAGGAGTTTACTCACTGTACTTTCTAATACCCAAAAAGGACGGCAGTCTGAGACCAATACTAGATCTCAGAACACTAAATACCTACATCAAATCAGACCACTTTCACATGGTTACATTACAAGACGTAATCCCACTGCTCAAACAACAAGACTACATGACAACACTAGACCTAAAGGATGTGTATTTCCATATACCAATACATCCTTCACACAGAAAATACCTAAGGTTCGTATTCCAAGGAATACATTACCAATTCAAAGTGTTGCCATTCGGAATAACAACTGCGCCAAGAGTTTTTACAAAATGCCTGGCAGTAGTAGCTGCACATATCAGAAGGCAGCAAATACATGTGTTCCCGTACTTAGACGACTGGTTAATCAAAACCAACACGCTAAGACAGTGTTCACAGCACACAAAATATGTCATACAAATCCTCCACAAACTAGGTTTCTCGATCAACTACGCAAAGTCACACCTTATGCCGTGTCAAACACAGCAATACTTAGGAGCGACAATCAACACAGCAAAAGGGATTGCCACTCCAAGTCCACAAAGGGTTCATACATTTCACAATGTAATACCGGCCATGTATCCAAAACAAAGGATACAAGTCAAAATGGTAATGAAACTGCTAGGCATGATGTCTTCATGCATAGCCATTGTCCCAAACGCAAGGTTGCACATGCGGCCATTACAACAGTGCCTAGCATCACAATGGTCACAAGCACAGGGTCAGCTTCTAGATCTGGTGTTGATAGACCGCCAAACATACATCTCGCTTCTATGGTGGAAAAGTATAAATTTAAACCAAGGACGGCCTTTCCAAGATCCAGTGCCACAATACGTCATAACGACAGATGCTTCCATGACAGGGTGGGGAGCACACCTCAATCAACACAGCATCCAAGGACAATGGGACATACATCAAAGACAGTTTCACATAAATCACTTAGAACTGTTAGCGGTATTTCTAGCGCTGAAAGCATTTCAGCCCATAATAACCCACAAATACATTCTGGTCAAAACAGACAACATGACAACAATGTATTACTTAAACAAACAGGGAGGGACGCACTCGACACAGTTGTGTCTCCTTACACAAAAAATATGGCATTGGGCGATTCACAACCACATTCGCCTAATAGCACAATTTATTCCAGGGATTCAGAACCAGTTAGCAGACAATCTCTCTCGGGATCACCAACAAATCCACGAATGGGAGATTCACCCCCAAATACTAAACACTTACTTTCAAATTTGGGGAACACCTCAAATAGATCTATTTGCAACAAAGGAAAACTCAAAATGCCAAAACTTCGCATCCAGGTACCCACAGGATCAATCCCAAGGCAATGCTCTATGGATGAACTGGTCAGGGATATTTGCGTACGCTTTTCCCCCTCTCCCGCTCCTTCCATATCTAGTAAACAGGTTGAGTCAAAACAAACTCATACTAATAGCACCAACATGGGCGAGGCAACCTTGGTACACAACACTACTAGACCTTTCAGTAGTACCTCATGTCAAACTACCCAACAGACCAGATCTGGTAACACAACACAAACAACAGATCAGACATCCAAATCCAGCATCTCTGAATCTAGCAATTTGGCTCCTGAAATCCTAGAATTCGGACACTTAGACCTCACACAAGAATGTATCGAGGTCATTAGACAAGCTAGGAAACCTACCACTAGACATTGCTATGCAAATAAGTGGAAAAGATTTGTTTATTACTGCCATAATAATCAAATCCAGCCATTACACGCATCTCCAAAAGATATAGTAGGATATTTACTACATTTACAACAATCAAATCTAGCTTTCTCTTCCATAAAGATACATCTTACCGCAATATCAGCTTACCTGCAAATTACTCATTCAACTTCATTATTTAGAATACCAGTCATAAAAGCGTTTATGGAAGGCCTAAAGAGAATTATACCACCAAGAACACCACCTGTTCCTTCATGGAACCTCAACATAGTCTTAACACGACTCATGGGTCCACCATTTGAACCCATGCATTCTTGTGAAATGCAATACTTAACGTGGAAAGTTGCGTTTTTAATTGCCATCACATCTCTAAGAAGAGTGAGTGAAATTCAAGCTTTTACCATACAAGAACCATTTATTCAAATACACAAAAATAAAATAGTCCTACGAACAAATCCAAAATTTTTACCAAAGGTAATCTCACCGTTCCACTTGAATCAAACAGTAGAATTACCAGTGTTCTCCCCACAGCCAGATTCTGTAGCTGAAAGAGCACTACATACATTAGACATCAAAAGAGCGCTAATGTACTACATTGACAGAACAAAACTTATTCGAAAAACAAAACAACTATTTATTGCTTTTCAAAAACCTCATACAGGAAATCCAATTTCTAAACAAGGCATTGCTAGATGGATAGTTAAGTGCATTCAAACCTGCTATATTAAAGCAAAGAGAGAGCTGCCTATTACACCAAAGGCACACTCAACCAAAAAGAAGGGTGCTACCATGGCCTTTCTAGGAAATATTCCAATGAACGAAATATGTAAGGCAGCAACATGGTCTACGCCTCATACATTTACCAAGCACTACTGTGTGGATGTGTTAACTGCACAACAGGCCACAGTAGGTCAAGCTGTACTAAGAACATTTTTTCAAACTACTTCAACTCCTACAGGCTGAACCACCGCTTTTGGGGAGATAACTGCTTACTAGTCTATGCACAGCATGTGTATCTGCAGCTACACATGCCATCGAACGGAAAATGTCACTTACCCAGTGTACATCTGTTCGTGGCATTAGTCGCTGCAGATTCACATGCGCCCACCCGCCTCCCCGGCAGCCTGTAGCCGTTTAGAAGTAGATCTTGAACATTTGTACATTTGTAAATATATTACTTTAAACTTCATTATGTACATACGTATTCACTCCATTGCATGCGCACTATTACTAGCATACACAACTCCTACCTCACCTTCTGCGGGGAAAACAATCTAAGATGGAGTCGACGCCCATGTGCAATGGAGTCGAAATGGGAGGAGTCCCTCGGTCTCGTGACTCGAAAAGACTTCTTCGAAGAAAAACAACTTGTAACACTCCGAGCTCAACACCAGATGGCGGACTGTGCACAGCATGTGAATCTGCAGCGACTAATGCCACGAACAGATGTACACTGGGTAAGTGACATTTTCCATATATAACACGTAATACCTGTAAAATACATGTAATTTTTTTTTTTTTACCACAAATGTGTCTTTACAATGAAATTCGTGATAAAGGCATACCCGTGGTAAAATATTTAGTTGTTAAAACATTCGTTGTAAAGCCTTCAGTGGTTTCGCTTTCATTAATAATGCTGTTTCGATCCCCTAATAGACCAATATGTTATACTTTTGACTTTCAGCACCAGTGACCGATCCAGTTGCCTTTGATGCTGAACCTCTTTATAGTGTGAGTTTGAGCGTGTGAGAGAGTAGAAAATATGCAAAATGGGTTAAGGTCTTTACCTTGCTCCTGCATACCCTGGATAATTTTTTGTCATTATCTCACAGTTGGACAAACAACCCAACTAATGCAAACATAAGTTACTTATTTGGGTTTATTTTTTTTGCTGACATGTGGTCTGGTGCTCTCCAAGGTCCTGAGGTTCCCTTGCCTGTGGCTATGGCCCACGGAGGTCACAACATAGTCTTGTATCGCGGTTCCCGGAGATCAGGTTCAGAATTGTCTGGTATCACTTTGATCTGTGGTTGTCTGGTATCTCACAGTTGGAGTGAGGTACCACCCTAGACCCCAGAGTCGCAGTTGAAATTCTAAGTTTCTCCAAAGTGTCTGACACCCCACATTCAGTAGCCACAAGTAATTCAACTTTTCTCATATTTCTGTTCTTCTATATTTGGGTGTTTTTTCTTTTGTGGCATTGCTGGTACCTTGGCTGCTTCATGGTTTAGATCAAGGGCTACAGTGTAGGCAGGGGACCGCAGGTGTTGGGAGTTTTAAGTATTTCCTTTGTGTGTATCCACAGTTAGTGGTGATCTGTGCTTTTAGCAGGGATGGGTTGCAGTGGCCACACAAACGCATACATTAACACTCAGTCACACGCATCCCCACACACATCCATTCACAACATTCACCCGTAAATATTCTTACAGACGCACACCCACACACCAAACATTGAAAATAAAATAATACTAACCTGCATGGGCAGAGCTCTGCCTCTGAGATTCCGGGGAGGAGCAGGGAGGCTGGGACAGTTGCCTTCCCTCATTTATGGATCTAAGGTTAGCCAGTGAAGGAAGGTAGCAGTCCCTCACTCATCACAGAATGCTGTGGGGTCAGTGAAACTGCTGACCCCACCCCACTCTTTGACAATGTGTCACTGTTGGACACGGCCCTGGGCACTTCAGGGCTTAGAAGTGAAGCGCCCAGGTCTGAGGCAATCAGTGACCCCCCCCCCTAGTTACAAGTGGGAGGGTCTTGAGGTACTTTGGTAGGCTGAAGATATCACGCCCACCGGAGCTGTGATTTCTTCAGCCCAGCAAAGTTAAGCTCAAGCACTCTGGATCCTGACCATTTAGGACATACTTAGCTCCTGGCTGCCTTACCAGAAAATAGAGGGTCTGTCAGGCTGTCCTTTTCTTTTAATATTTATTAATTGATTTTGCTATGAATACAGTGATAGCAATAACCGGAAATTCAAAGCAACTTTCTTACAACTTAACATCCCACAAACGACATCTTGTTTCTGATTTGAATAAAGCTGCACCCACATGTATTTATCAGTAACTCCATTGACAATGCGCATCGCCCCTCTGCCCTTTTCTCCCATTACATATGTTCCAGCATAATTACACTGTTTTGCTAACTCCCAGTTATAAGTGATGCGGATATTGGCTCATCCGGTATTTGGAGTAAGTACGTGTGTAATGGGTCCCATATATCCGTAGGGTGTGAGGTGGGGGGGCTGCAACTCTGCATAAACCTCCAGCTGATTCTTACAGTATATCAGGAATGTTAGCCATTCCTTAAATTTAGGCACCCTACCTCTCCCCCATCTACATGCTACTCTCCGTTTTGCCAGTAAGAGACCTAGAATTTTGTATCTACGGAGTGTACCCTCTAATTCATCTGTGTATCCCAGCAGGGCTATCTGTGGTGTGAGAACCAATGGTGTGGTAATCATGAGGGTCAGTGCCTGCTCGACCTTCCCCCCCCCTGGTACAGCATTATCGGGGGAGGGGGGGAGGGGCACAGCCAGGCCAGGTGTAGGAACCCCGCGTCCTCCATCCGACATCTCGCGCAATTTGCGTCGGGCCATAGACCATATTTATTTAGCTTGACGGGCGTGTAGTATAATCTGTGTAGGAATTTATAATGTATCATTTTTAACCTGCTACTGGCAGAAATCCTGCCGGTCTGCTGACAGCAGTATTCCCATTGGTTGTCCGAGAGCTTTATCTGTAGTTCTTCGTCCCATCCCTCCCGTGCCCCTCCTCTTATCATTGGTTTCTCCTGCTGCGCATGCCGGTAGAGGGCAGAGACCAGGTGTTGCGGTGAATATGCCTGCAGCAGTGCGTGAAATGTGTTTACCGTGGGAGGTTCTACGGGGAAGGCCGGTGTAATGTCCCTAATGCTCTGCTTGAGGCAGATATACAGGAACTTATACAAAGGAGATTGCAACCTATCGTCTGGGAGTGTTTCTCTTTCACGGAACCGGGCATCATCTTATAGGTCTCCCCATGTGAGAATGTTTAACCTCTTTAGTAGTTTTGTACCTGCTGTTTCGTACGCAACTGAGACCACACCTGTCCCAGCAGCGTCATATCCGGCGGATATAATACTTCCTTATCAACCTGGCTAGCTATCTTTTGCCAGGCTCTTTGCATACTGGCCACTGTAGAGTCTTTGGGGGGGCTTGGGGCTGTGATCATCATGCCTGGTCCCAAGTATGCAGACTGGGGGGTCGGTGCCATGTACCCCTGCTCTACCGCTTAATGCGCCATGTAGGGTGGTGGCTTGTACCAGTAAAGTGCACCTGTGCACAGATGTATTAGAGCCCCAGATTGGGCTTCAAAGCCTCCTCTGGAAAATGGCTGGATGAGGACCTCCCATCTCAAACGCGGCTGCTTACCCGCCCATGCCAACCTGATCATTTGGGTTCTTAACAGTTTGAAGAAATGCTTGGTAGGCGGAAACGGTATATTTAAAAATAGAGTAATTTGGGAAGGATGACCATTTTCATTTGCGATATGTGGCCTACCATCAAAATGGCAGGGAAGTCCAGTGCATGACGCTTGTTTCTATACTGTCCAGCGCTGCCCCATAGTTTAACCACATTAATTCTTCCTTATCTCTGGTTAGTTCTGTGCCTAAGTAGCGAACGTTTGTGTCTCTCTATTGGAGGCAAAACTCGAGACCGGAACCTGGGCGTGTTTACAGTTAAAGGGAAAATGTGACCAAATCTTACAAATTCCCGCAGTATGGGGTTTAAGCTCTCCTCTGGATGTCTAAGATATAGTGTTACATCTTCTGAATACGGTGAGACCAGTATATGTCTGCTAGGCATCCGGACAGCCAGGTGATTATGATGCTGATGAAGCTTGGCAGCCAAAGGCTCCACCGCGATTGTAAACAGCAGTAGCAACAGCGGGCATCTCTGCCTGGTCCCCCGTCGCTATCCGGAAGGGTGCCGCTCGGTGCTGAGCGGGCTTCGTTTATCTGCAAGGTTGCCACCGGGTTTGTATATAATAGTTCGATCCAGTCTCTATATGCAGGTGGGAACCTCATGCGTCTCAGTATGATCATTAATCCCATTCCAGGGAGTCAAAGGCCTTTGTGGCATCCTGGAATACCGCTGCTGCATGGAGCTCAGTGTCTATGCTCTGCTGCAGCGTGAAGAATGTACGCAGATTATGCGAAGTGGACCTGCCTGGCACGAACCCCGATTGATATAGCCTAACCAGAAATGTAATTAATAAACTTAGCTGATTAGCCAGTACGTTTGCCAGTATCTTATTGTCGCTATTGATCAGTGACAATGCCCAGTATGATCACATTTGGAAGCTGCTTTAGTCGATTTTAGCAATGTGATAATCAGGCCCTCTCTCATGGAGTGGGGAAGAAACCCTTCCCATTTAGCCTCATTGTAAACCTTTTGCAGCCATGGTACTAGTATGGGCGCATATGTTTTGTAGAAATAGGCTGGTATGCCATCCGGTCCCAGAGCCTTGCCTGATTGTAATTGCATAATTGCTTCTCGTATCTCGTCTTGCTCTGTCTCCCGCAAGAAAGTCTCTCTGTGAGTCACTCAGCCAAGCTAGTGCTACATTCTCTAGATAGTTATCTGTGTCTGGAGGGTTGTCCTCGTGGAAGAGTACAATTGTTCAAAGTATACCACAAATATCTGGAGTATGTCTGGGGTGTCCCTAAGTGCATGGCCTAATGGATCAAGGATCTCCAATATACTGTTGTCTGGGTGTGTCGTGGGAATGGCATGCCTGGTCTCTCTCTCCATCTCCATAGGACCGCACTTGTGCATATTTTCCCCTGAATAGTATCTCCTGCTCTGCTGTCTCCTGATAGTCCGTCAGTGCCTCCTGCAGCCACCGAGCTCAGTCAGCGTTATGCACTGCCGCTAGCGCATCTTCCAGATACTTTATTTCTGTTTCCAGGCGCGTGAGGGTGGACCGGATATCACAGAGGATTCGCAGGCCCCTCTCTAGGCAGCTGCCTCTCAGAGTAACATTGAAGGTCTCCCATATCGTGCTCACCTTGGGCACCGTGCCCTTATTCCGAAGGAAAATCTCCACTATCGCCGTCCTAAGTTCCTCACGTAACTGCCCTTCCAATAGCATGTTTGGGGATAGCCTCCAGGTGATGCGTGGGGACGCAACAGCTGGTAGTGCTAGCTTGAGATTGACCGGAGAGTGGTCTGAGTAAGTGCTAGCCAAATGTACGACTTCTTGTATCCAAGGTGCCATAGACTGGAACATTAACCAGTAATCCAGCCTAGACCAGCTGGAGTGTACGTTGGAGTAAAATGTGCCCTCTTATCATGCGGGTGCAGCCAGCGCCAACAATCCACCATGTCACAGGCAGCTATGTCATTGCGCAAGAAATCTGCTGCAGTTAAATACTGCCCCAGGCCCTCTATCCATGCAGGGGTTCATGGCTAGGTTAAAGTCTCCTCCCCATAATGAATATTGCGATCCTATAATCTACCACTTGGTTCCAGACATTATCGTAGAGTGAGGGGTCATCAATGTTTGGCACGTAGCAGTTTACTATTGTGATGGATCGCTGTGCTAGTCTGCCCCAGACAATAGTGTATCTCCCCTCTGGGTCATTTCTAGCCCCCCGCAGACGGTGCCCTTACGTATTAGGATTGCTGTGCCCCGGAATAAGAGGATTAGGTAGCATATTGTCTATCTGAGGCCCATCGTGTCGCAAATGTGACCTGTGCGCCAGGCACAAAATGAGTCTCCTGCAGCAGTGTTAGATGTGTATTATTTCTCTCTAAATATGCTATTATGTGTCTTTTCTTACGTGGGTCTCCCAGTCCCTGCAAATTCCATGTAAGGCAGTTTAGCACATGGGGTGACCACTGAGGCCGGGTTTCCGTTCTACCTTCCGTCATCTATTGGCGTTAACTGGAGTGGGGAGCTTCTGGTGAGGTCTGTGCGCATAGTGTGCTCCGTACACCTGATGTGGGTAGTTGGAATATGTGTTGTGTAGTAGTGGGTAACAATGAAACTATCCTTCCCTCCCTCCTCCCACAATGACAGCCCAACTCAGTCAGGTATGACCCTCCCCTTAAAATCCCAATACAGAACTACCAACTTAACCATTGATGCAGTAAGAGTGTTTGGGTATTTCCCATTTGGGGGGGGGGGGGGGGACCTTCAGAGGGCCGCACATGAACCTCTTTAACAAGAGAGGGTGCCCGGTCGACCTGTGTGTAGCCCATTGGAAGCCATCTCATGCTAGTGAACTATGATCTTCAGTATGTTGTGTTACATCCATTTCCTCCACAAACTACAGTTATTAGCTGATGGGGAACCCATAAGTGCAGTTCTTTTCCGTGCACCTCTTACTCAAACCTCCCCCATTTCTTCGGTGCGGTATGTGTCTCCAGTGCCCCTCAAGGTTAAGTCTGATGTGACAGGGTTGAGGCTCTCACGATCATGCTTCAAGTATTTACTGGCCCTTTGTGGCGTGGTAAAAATCACGTCCTTTCCCTTATGCGTAATTTTGAGAATGGCTGGATATAGCATTGCATATGGGCTCTTGGCCTGCTTTAGTTTCTGCTTGATGATGGTGAATTTTTTCTAGCTTCCTGCACTGCAATTGTGAAATCCGGGTAGATCGATATCTCATTGCCTTCAAATTTCAAAGGGTGCATTTCACAACCTTGTTGTAGCGTTGTCTCTGTCCCTATAGTTTAGCAGATGCAATACGACCGGCTGTGGCAGGGCCCCTGGTGGCGACCTTGTCATCAGTGCCCTGTGTGCGCTCGTCTGTACCAAATACGGTGGTGAGTAGGCGTTCCACGTGCTGCTCCATGCACCCAGTATCTGTGGATTCAGGTACACTCATTATGTGTAAGTTGTTGTTCCTTCTGGACCTCGCTTCTAAGTCTTCATTTTTGTTTGCAATGATCTGTAAGATTTTGTCCATTTACAGTAGCTGCTCACTTTTAGCTTGCACTGTGTCCTCCACATTTGAAATTCGCTGCTCAGCCTCCGTTATGCATCCGGCTTGCCTCTCCAGCTTGTTAGTGAGCAGGTCTAGTCTGGCATTCATGTTGTCCATCTTGGTGTCTATAGAAGAGAGGCTAGATTGCATTGTGAGCAGGAGGGCTTTCATTTCTCCCAAAGCCGCCACACAGGGCCCAACACAGAGTGTCCTCAACTGCTGTCCGTCAACCAGGCCCCGCTACAGATTCCGCTCCGCTCGCGGGTGAGTCACAGAGGCCTCTCCGATATTTAGGATAGTCGAGCCCCGGCGCTTATTGTTTGGCGCTGACCGGTTAGCCCCAGCCGCCAGGATCCGCCTGCAGCGCTGGGCCTTTCACCTTCTCCCCGCTCTGGGAGTTCCACCTTCCCTTCTCTCTCCGGCAGCGGCCATGCTGTCCCTTCAGGCACCCAGGTGCTTCCGCTGCCCAATCCTCATAGGCGTCTCAATCTTGGACCACCTCCGAGTAGCTACAGCTCCAGCGGCCACCGGGGATACCCCGGCAGCGAGCAGCAGTCCCCTGGCCTTCTCACGGCCGCAAGCCAGCCGGCCTGACTCGCCTCTCTTCAGCCGGCCGCACCACCACACCGTCACCACTACCTCAGCCCGGGTCAGCAAGCACTGCTCTTCATTTCTTTTTGCGTTGTTTGTGTGCGTGTTGTTGTTAATCCTGGCTGGCGATCTATTCACACGTCGCAGCAGCTTCTTAGGGCAGGATTATGTAGGATTGCTTAATTGGCCCGCGAGGGCCTCACTAGAGTGCGGCCATCTTGTTCACCGGCTCTCTAGCGCTCCCCCCCCCCCTTGCCAAGCTGTCCTTTGCTCAGCCTGACATACACTCTTTCTAGTGGCCAAAAGGTGAGGGGGTGTGGCCCCTCAGCCCATTAGGTCGATCCTTGGCTGTACACAGTTTGAGTGAAAGGGTCACTGGTAGTAAACCTCAGTGCTACATGGTCAAGGTGTAAAGCTGTTTAGCTTGTGCTATAAACATTACCAGACTCGTAAGATGGTATGTGTTCATCAAATCCAAAACCAGGGACACCTAGAGAGAACATCTTGGGATGGGGCAGGAAATAATTTCTTTCTGGTAGAGAAGTGCAAGTCGCAGCCTTTAAAGGAGGTCTGAGATGCATGGGTGCAAGGCTCCTTGCCTGTTAATTACCTTTGCCAGGAGCATTTGCCCTTCACATTGGGTCACCAGTCGGATGGCTCAACTGCACATTGTTTGGCCAACTGAGCAGTGGCCTCCATGACTTTCCTGTCGGCAAGGATAGCTTCATTGATCTTGGTTGGTGAGGCAAGTTAATCCTGAGTTACCGTCGGTGTCTCTTTTCATGAAGGTTGGGCACAGGTTAACAAGTACAGAAGCAGGTCAGGTTCCAGGTGAAGATTATCATGCAACCTGATCCCAGCGGAAAACAAAGTCTTTGGTCATATTGAGTCCTCAGAATGTTTTGAGATATTGGATACAGAAAGTTACAACCCTGAACTCTTTCAGGTTTGTATAGGGCCACAGTTTAAAAGATTAAAAAAACTCCAGTTGGAAAGTCTCAGATGAGTCAGGCAAGAAAGGATTTTGCTGATTCCTTCACAGGAATAAAGTAGGGTAACCTAAACGGTGCAAAATTATATTTTGTGACAGCCAGCTTCAGTCTGTAAAATAATGTATTTTATGGAACAGTTCAAGGAAAAAGTGTTGTGTGCAAAGGGTGTTTGTTTCTTACATGTGAGCTGTTGTTCTTAGAGGCATAACTCCATCTAGAAGGAAATCTACTTGGACTTTGTCTCCTCCGTTTTGAAGTGCTTTGATAGACTGCCACATTGAGGCTAACTTCCGATGATCAGTACAAAGATTACATCCTTTGGGAATAGACTAGTTCTACTCCTTTGGTACTCGCTTCCAAACTACACGTAGTCTAGGCATCTTGGCAAGAATCAGTGCTGGTACCCTGGCTGTTTTCAGAAGTCAAATATAAGAGACTGTAAAAACGAAGAGGGGAATCGCTGTGAAGACCTGCTAAAACATTTGGCAGAACTGTTTCTTCTTAGGCGTTTGACTAAAGTTATTTTACCTTGTTGTGTTTGTTTAGTGCTATGCTATCCCGGAGGTTGCTTCCTGCATAGATGTTAGCACTACCAGTCTCTGTGCCTCTGCTTTAATCAGTCACAAATAGACAAAAGGCTCTGTTGTGATTCAGATTTCTGCCTCGGACGCAATAACCCACTAAACAGCCTTATTGACTGGATGGAAACAGATGGTAAATGTTGTCTATTAGTTCTTGTTTTTGACTCAAGTGAACACCTCCTTGCAGTCTCTTGAAGGCATCTCTTATCCTGTGATACAGTTGCCACCAGTCAAAAGCTGTTTTCCATGTTCACCTTAGAAATTGTGCTAAGGCTTATGAAGAATGCTCAAGCTTGTAAAAATTGAGATCTCGGGTTCTTTCATGTCCTGTTTGGGTAGCTTATCCTCTTGGTTTTATTATCTTGATTTCGATATTTATAGATTTCCTTTTCCCATTATGACGTCTGGGGTTAAAGATAAGAGAGGAAGGAGTATTTATTGTGAATGCATGCACCCGAAGTACTGGGAAAATACTTTCCTTTCTCACTTCAGACGTGGAGCTTGAGCTGTAATATGGAAAGATCCATCAACAAGACTAGGCTAGTGGCCAGACCGAGACCTCAGACGTTCTTGGTAGAAGCATGAAGAACACAACACCAAGCACAGAAAACAGTCTACTTCTACTCACACGTCCATGCCATGTGCACCAGGAAAGCTTGTATGTGCTAGTGTGAAGCAGCGCTCTTTGAAGAAGCTGACTAATTGACCAGATATACTTAACACTCCCTCTCGTTCGGAATTATAAACTGCGCTTTTGCAGAGAACACTTACTCCGTTGATTAAGCAAGTCTTCTGTTTGCTCATTTTTTACCTCCCATTTGGAGATCCCATCTAGATTTATATTAAAATATTTTTCTGTCAGTGTTGTTTCACAAAGCATCTGAACCGGAAGCCACGTGTCATGGAAACCCACTTCCCAGTTAATTTTGCAGGATGAATAGATGAGGTAATCCTTGCAACTTCATCGTTTTTGCCAAGTTTTCTGCCTCATTGTCATATTACCAAGAGATCTCACAGGTCTAATGAACAGTCGAAAAAGGCAGTTTGTGCATGAACATAAAAACAGGGTCTGCATACATTTTTTCCGAGCCCTGCTTCGGAGGCAGACATGTTCTTTCACAATTCCCATATTAAGAGGGATCTTAAATCCTAACAAGACTATATGAAAGCCCTCAAATTCCAAGACTGACCACTGCCTAAGCAATTTCTACGATTTAAACCTCTAAATAATACACAAAAAAACAGAAACAAGTATGTATATCGAGCAAATACACAAATTAGTATTATTATGGCGATCCGCTACCCTATGGCCGTTGGCCTTAATAAAGGCCACCAAGTTACCAAGAATGTGTCTAAACCCAGGCAATGCCGCAGGAGAGGGCGTTTGACCAAACACACCAAATTTGTCAGAGACAAACGTATTTAACGTATTTCACGAACAGAAAACGTAAAGATCGAAATTTTAATGGGTTTGCACTTCTAAAAATGTAGAATTGTCTCTAAAATATAAAGCAGTATGCTGAACTCCAGCATATCACTTTCTCTTTTTTTGCTCCTAATATGTGCTCCCTTTTGTGGGTGCATACCAGCACAGCTTCAATTGAGGACACCATGTGTCCATATTAGATCCTGCTTGCTGTACTTTCAATGCTCTTATGATTAACAAAAAAACTACATGTATAGGTTCCTTTGTCAAATTCCTTCATTTTTTGCATATGTACGTTATTAACCTGCTAATATTTAATTATCCAAACAGTCGCGTTGGGATTCTGCGAACCACAGGTTAAGAACCATTTGTGACATGATTAAATACAGCTTTTGGCTGAAGTAGGACTGTGTAAGCAGGGCTTCATTTTATATAGACCCGACTTTTGCGGTATGCATATTAAAAAAAAAAAAAGTCACATTTTAGCTCATTGATGTTGATAACTGACCGCGAGGGCTTGATGCTGCTCATAGTGTAAAATGTTTGATGCGATTTTAACTGCAACAGGGTGCTCTACGCAGTTTTGTTACAACCCTCAATGTATAAGAATGGTGCAATGGGGTTACAGTCGTGAGTGACTTGTGGTTGTAAACTATGCCTCCTGTTTTTAGTCGACAACTTATCCCTTTCTCTGCCCCATACACAGGCTGCTGCTTATGCATCTGAAGATGGTGTGCTGACGGAGGCCATGATTGATGCCCGCGTTGCTGACGCGGTGCGACAGCATCAGCAGAAGATGGTGTGGCTGAAGGCTGAGGGCAAGGATGCCAGTACGGAACTTGGCAAAAATCCATTACAGCCACTACTGGAGGGAACGCCGGTCTGAGGTGGACTTTTAGACAAGAAGCACGGGATTAGAAGTCAGCCTTGTTGGATGACGGTGTGAAAACTACAAACTACGACGCGCATATCGGAGTGCGAAGGCTACAGGACCACACCCCTGCAAGACAGGCCGCAGACCATAAACCACCAACGTGCCATGCTGCAGCAGCCTCCGATCCAAATCCTCATTCCGAACTTGTTTACTTTCTCTTTTTTTACATAATAATATATTTGTAGGTCACGGATGACGTTGACGCTAATGATTGTTTTAAATTTGGATGAGGCTGCAGCATTAAAGGAATATGAATCTCTCAGTTATCCTGGTTCTGCTAATTGGTGTGGCCTTTCTGAGCATAGCAGGAGACCAGACCTGATATCAAAGCGGTCTCTTCGTCGGTTGTTCCCCACTGAGAGTGGGGAGGGGGCCGTTTGGAGGGATAGAGGAATGAGGATTAAGAAAACAGTCCATTAAACCAAATTGAAACCACACAAACGACCTTAAAATCAGCACCTTTGCTACTACATTATTCGTGCGTTTCATTACAAAAAAACAGTTGCATCTGAACAGTTTTACACTACTTTTTTGTAATACAGAACTCGGCTAGTTCGCTGTCATTTCTTCTAGTGTTGCGAATTTTAGCACTAACTATGCCAGATTACTAGCTACTTTTTGTTCACACTTACAATTCTCTTTTTAACTGACCAAGTTAATTCTTAGTACAGAACGAATGTGGTGACAGTAGCCCCTGCCTGACATGGAAGTCAATTCACTGAAATGCCAGGAGTAGCGGAAGTGACATCACCTGCCCTTTGACACTACACGTCCACTCACACACATACATACACACACACACTTGCATGCACTCTGTCAAATAAACATTCTCTCTCCGCAAGCACGCACAAAACATACATTTAAAAGCATTTTTCCCTTACCTCCGCTGCTATGGAAGGGCATATTCCAGCTGATTGTACTCCATTTTATTACACTTATAGTGAAATATATGTTGTTATTCGTTTGTGACTTTTTCACCAGTGGGACCCGTCATAGCGGTACCTTTTTATCAATCAATCAGGGATTTGTAAAGCGTGGCTACTCACCTGTGAAGGTCTGAGGGTGCTGGGGGAGGAAGGGACTGCTCGAAGAGCCAGGTCTTGAGGTCCTTCCTGAACTGTGACAGGGTGGGGGATTGCCTGAGGTGGATGGGGCAGGTTTTCCAGGTCTTGGCGGCAATGTAGGAGAAGGATCTTCCTCTGGCTGTGGTTTTCCGGATCCGGGGGACGTTGACGAGGGCCTAGTCGGCAGAGCAGAGTTGTCTGGCGGGAGTGTATAAGGAGAGTGTGGTTAAGGTAGGCTGGTCCAGCATTGTGTAGGGCCTTGTCGGCGTGGGTCAGGAGCTTGAAGGTGATTCTCTTGTCGATAGGCAGCCAGTGTAGGTCTCTTAGAAGGGTGGAGGTGTGGCTGTGTCGTGGGGCGTTCTTTATAAGGCGGGCAGAGGCGTCCTGGATGCGTTGTACTCTTTTCCGGGTCTTGGCGGTGGTTCCGGCGTAGAGTGTATTGCCATAGTCGAGGCAGCTGCTGACAAGGGCCTGGGTGACTGTCCTCCTGGCTTCAGTGAGGATCCAACTGTAGATGTTTCGAAGCATGCACGGGGTGTGGAAGCAACCCGATGAGACTGCGCTCACCTGTCGGTCCATTGAGTGCGATGAGTCTAAGATGACGCCAAGGTTGCAGGCGTGGTTGGTGGGGGTGGGTGCGTTTCTGAGGGCGGTGGGCCACCAGGACTCGTTCCAGGTGGAGGGTGTGGAGCTGAGGATGAGGACTTCTGTTTTGTACGAGTTCAGTTTGAGGCAACTATCTTTCATCCATGCGGCGACTGCTTTCATTCCTTTGTGGAAGTTGTTCTTGGCGGTGGTCGGGTTGTTGGTGAGGGAGACTATCAGTTGGATGTTGTCGGCATAGGAGACGATGTTGAGTGCGTGGCTTCTGACGATGGCGGCCAGTGGAGTCATGTAGAGGTTGAAGAGGGTGGGACTCAGCGAGGATCCTTGGGGACGCCACAGCTGATCTTGGTGGCTTCCGAGAGTAAGAGCGGGAGAGTCATACCTTCTGTGTTTTGCTGGTGAGGAACCAGGAGAGCCATTGCAGTGCTAAGTCTCAGATGCCAGCGTCATGGAGACGGGTGCGTAGTGTGTTGTGTGAGACTGTCTCAAGGCGGCAGAAAGGTCCAGGACGATGAGGGCGACTGTCTCGCCTTGGTCGAGGAGGGTGTCGATGTCGTCTGTGGCAGCAAGGAAGGCGATCTCTGTGCTATGGTTGCTTCTGGATCCTAACTGAGAGGGGTCCAGGATGATGTTGGCTCCCAGGAAGGCGGCGAGTTGTTTGTTGACTGCCTTCTCAATGACTTTGGCTGGAAAGGGGAGCAGGGAGATGGGCCGGTAGTTCTTGAGGTCTGTCGGGTCGGCGGTGGGTTTCTTCAGTAGAGGTTTGATCTCAGCGTGTTTCCAACTCTCTGGGAACGTGGCCGTTTCAAAGGAGCGGTTGATGGCATGCCGGAGTTTGGGTCTGATGATGTCACTGGCTTTGTTGAAGATGTGGTGAGGGCAGGGGTCGGTGGGTGCTCCTCTGAGTGGATGGTTGCCATGATGTTGAAAGGTCTCACTGTCGGTGATGTTGTTCCAGATGAGGAGGGTGGGGGGGGGTGGTGATGCTTCGGTCAATGGGCTGGCGGTGAGAGTCGTGGGGAGGCCCTGGGTGGTGAAGCTGTCGTAAATGTCTGTGATCTTGTGATGGAAGTAGTTGATAAGGTTTTCGCAGAGTTTTTGCGTCTGGGGAAGTCGTTGGAGTTGGTGTGGATGAACTCGTCGACAGTGAAAAGTTCCTTGCTGTTGTGGGCATTTTATTGATGCGTTGTTGCAGGGCAAGTTTTTTGGTGGTCCTAATGAGCTGGTGGTGATGTTTGACGGCATTTTTGAAGGCATCATTATTTGCGGGGCCTTGTCGGTGCGCCTTTATGCTGATATAGTCGTAGTCAGAGGAGAGATTAGTTTGTGATTTACTAATCTTAACATTTCTGAAGTACACAGAGTATTTGGCACCGCAGACTTTTGAACAGATTTTTAAAATTGTCTTTTTTTTTTTTCTTGTCGTTCATGAATTTAAAAAGAAAACCTAGAACTTTTGCTTCTTACGGATACTTCTCACCCCAGATCACTTCCTTTTTTGAATAACCCCAAGTGGCATACTAGATCTGGAAACATTTTCTGCACATCGGAGGGTGGTATCATGCTGTCCAGCGCTGGCTCTGTTCTTCCTTGGAAATGATAGGATGGAGCTGAATATAAGACTCACTCCTGACTGCTGACATCCATTCCTGTCTATGCCTTCTACTGTGGATCTTTTAAATCTGCTCCACATTTGTTGGTTTCCAACAGTTGTGAAACTCTAAAAAGAGAGTTTACTAGGGAGTGATTTTGTCACCGTAAACAATAGGTTTTAAAGCATGCGTAGAATGCAGAAAGCAGATTTCAATCATGGACCCTCCACGAGGTCTGTCTTTGGGCTCCAATCATGGCTTCATGTCAGGTGACCGAAGTGATAAGAGATTGGGATGCAAAGGTGTAATTTGCTGAAAATAAGTAGTAGTCTTAGACATTGCACAAGCTCTGTTCCCGGTCAAAGTCTTGGCCCCGTCACAAGGCTGTTCTACCTATTGCTTCAGTTCCCAGTGAGTTCCTGGTGTGGTCTTCCTCAAACGTTTTTCTCCTTTTGGAATATGTTACCAGGCCCAGACCAACACCAGTACATGTTCCAACACCCGCCCCATGGTGCATGCCAGTTTCCACCTCACCCAACACTGTTGCCAGCTCCACCAGTGCTGAACAAGCTGGTGCTTTTGCCCATGTTGGACACAAATCGACATCTGCCCATGCTTGCACTAGAAAATACTGAAGCACAACCAGTTGTTATGCTGACAGATTCTATCCAGATACCCCTATCACGATGCAACTATCGGCATAGGCACCATTCTCTTTTTGGATCAAACTCCGATCCTGTACCTTAGCAGAAAGCAGCCCTGGATACTGATGATGGGATGACTTGCCTCCCCCTCATATTAATGGTGCCTTGTACCTTGAGGTACAAAATGTCAGTGGGCTTGATTCCTCCCCTGAAACACAGCACAACTCTTTGGATGGGCTTCCAAGAGAGGAAAGTGCCTAATTTGCAGTGATGGTTGAGACGGAAGTTGTGGTACTAGAAATACAGTTGCCTTCCACTGAGACTAAAACAAATGGTCTGATAGAGGTTTCCAACCTGGGTTGGCTCATTAGCGGGTGTCCGTGTGGATATGTTGATGGCTACGTGGTCATAATCATATTCTTGTCTACTTGTTAGTCGACAAGTAGCCTGGCACCACATTTTCTTTTCCTCCTTGTGATGTTGATTCTTCACCAGGCACCATTCTCTGGAAAGCCTTATTGTACAGGCTTCAACCACAAAGGTTAATCATTACTTGTTTTTTACTAATCCCCTGGATAGAGAATCCAAATGGAACAGTGCTTTTGGCAAACAGGTATTTCCTCTGTCAGCTTGACATCATGGTCCAGGACACTGACTGCCTGTTGAGCTGATGTATGCCTACCTTATGGGATCTGGCCAGTGAGATCTTGTTTTTGGTCCTGTTAGACCATAGGAACTCCTTGGCTGAGACAATCCATGATGGGCAGAATGCAGATAAATACATTATTTGTGCAGGCCTAGACAGCATGGGCTGAATTAGTAGAGCAGGTGACATCCATGTTGTGCTTCAAAGGCATGGCCAAATGAGGTTGGCCAGGATTTTTGGAGATGTGCAGTTATTGCTGGAGAAATTTCCCTTCATTGAGTCTCGACTCTCTGGAGAGAATGTGGTGCGGTGGAAAAGTTTAAAGGCTGAAGGACCGCAGTGCAATCCTTTGAGGGCACTGACTCGTACAAAACAATCCCCATCTGTTCTGCTAATTTAGAGGATATTCTAGGGGGGAATGGCCTGTAGCAAAGGCAGCCACCTCAACCAGTCACTCAGCAGACCAGTCAGCCCTTTGCCTGCCACGGACGTCAGCAGCAGACATCGCACTAGAGAGCAGGGTCATCAGTCCTTCAACTCCTAGTCCCACGGCTGCTACAGTCAACAATCTGCTTTAGTTTGTCCTCAACAGTGCACATCCAACCAGTGAAAGGCAGGATTTATTATTTCCTTTCAGGTTGACATTGAACCATCTGCAAGGCACATCTGTCAGATGTGACAAAGGGGCTAGTCCCGGTCTTTCATTTCCTGCCCTCCTTCCTCCTGAAAAATGTTTGGAGGAGCATCTCACTACATGAGGTACTTCTCTTACTCTGCTCTTACTCTGAGGGTGACATTGAACTAGTACAGGGCTGTTATTTATATTGCTTCCTCATTTTGAAAATGGGTGGGTGCTTTAGACCTGTCCAGGACCTTCGGTCTCTAAATGCCTTTCCCTGGATGGATAAATTCAGAATGTTCAGATTCTGTCTGTCCTTGCCCAAGTAGACTGGATGTTGTCCCTACACTTGCAGGACCTGCAGTTTCAAACACCTGTCCTGTAGTCCCAAAGATGCTACCTACAGTTAACAATGGTCCAGTTACACTTTCACTTTGCAGTGCTCCCCTTATTTCTGCAGTCCATAAATGCTGACTGCTTGTTGGCCAGAGATATGTAGGCCCTCTGGGACATGGCCTTCAAGATCTCACCGGAAGACCTTTGGGCCTCACTGGGTCAAACCATTTAGGTTAGTCAAGATACATGCTTCGTTCTGGTCTTGATATTGCTGACTGTCTGAGAAGGATAGTTGGCACCAGTGCCTACCTTTTTTTTTCATGATCTGCCAACCCTTCTCTCCACATCAGAGCTAGTCTCAGGGGAGCACCAGTCCATTCTGTCACAAGAGGTTCTAGTTTTACTTTTCAAAGGAGCTGTCAATATGGGTCCAAACTCTGAATCAGTTGAGGGTTGCTACTCTCGCAATTTCCTTCTGCCGAAGAAGGCCCATTTTGGACCTCGGAATAATATCAAGCAGAAGGGAAAAATTCAAAATGCTCATATAGGATCCAGATCCTGTCTGCCATGGACCCAGGCAACTGTATGGTGTCCTTAGACATGCAACTAGTGTTTTATGTAGCCCTCATTTAGTCCCACAGACATTACCTGCAGTTCAGTGGAGGCCAAGATCACTTTCAGCCTGCTGTGCTCCTCTTTGGCCTTACCATTGTCCTTTGGGTGTTTACAAAAGTGATGGCATTGGTCACTGCCCATTCTTGGAGGTGGGGTAAACAAGTTTTCTCCAACCACACTGACTGGCTGTTGAAGGTGGGATAGCCAAAGTCAGTCATAGACCATCTCCAGACAACAGCGATTACGATCAACAAGCTGAAGTCACACATGCTTCCTTTTATTGGAGCTGTACTGTATACAGTAAAGTTTGGGGCCTTCCTTCCTTTGCAACAAGTCCAGGACGTTCGGACTATGATCTCGATATTTCAACTTCAGTCCTGGATCTCAGTGAGAGCAGCTGTAAGGCTTCTTGGCCATCTACGCTCCTGAATTCTCCTTGTCGACCTAGCCATGTGACATAAGTTGGCTCTGCAATAGAATATAAAGTTCCAGTGGGCACAACATTAAGGAAACCTACCTACCAGGTAACATTACATTTTTGGAGACTGCAAAAAACCTGCATGGGTGGCTATTGCCTGCAGTTGAACCAGCCGCAGGCCCCTCTTCTTTCCCCACTCAGAGCTGACAGTGGTGATGGAAGCACCACTGCTGGGTTGGGGAGGTTATCAGGGGAGGTGCAGACCAGAGGTTACTGGAGTTATGAACCATTCGCTTGGCCTTGAATGTCTTCCTTTCAACCATCAAAGAGAGTCTAGTGTGGTCCTCACAGACAACACTATCATGTAGAATTGCAAAAGACAGGTGTAGTCCTGGGCTCTGTGCCTCTGTAGTTGGTTGCAGCATCAGGGCATCTTCTTGTTTAAAGAACCTGCCATGTGTTTCTCAAACGCCAGAGCGGACGAGCTCTTGAGATTGCATGTAGCTGACCACAAAAGGTGGGGAAGGGCAACTTCCGTCAGTGGGGAGAACCCAGCCTGGATCTTTTTGCCAACATCAAGAACATGCTCTGTCAAATGTTTTGTATGGAGTTTCCGCAGCAACACTCGATGGGGCATTTGTTGCAGTCGGAATGGGCTCGGGACTCTTGTAAGCTTTCCAGCCTCCTGAAAAAGATCAGGGACCACTGGGCCCAAGTCATTCTATTGGCTTCGTATAAGACCAAGAGTATGATGCCTGATGCTTCTGGGAATAAGCATCTGTCCTCCAGTCAGGTTGTTTGTTTGGGTAGACTTCCGCTCTCAGCCACAGGGACAGGGTCCTCCACCTAAATCTATGTAATTTAGACCTCCATGCGTGGAGTTTGAGCTGCTGCAGTAAACTGCTTTTGATCTGCCTCTGAAAGTTGTGGATGTCATCTTTGCCTCTTGGCACCCTTCCAGAAAGCCCTTTTATGGCTGGCGATGGGACAAGTTTGTAGCTTGGTGTGGTAATCACAAGGTTGACACTTTAAAATCCAAGCTGTCAGAAGTTCTTTTTGTTTTTTTGGGTTTTATTTTGTAATTGATCCAACAAATCTTTTTAGTGGGTATTATTAAAGGGTATTTGTCAGTTCTTTTGGCCTTTTTTTGTTTTCCAGACCAACCGTCATTGTGATGAGGTTTATAAAAGGCTTGGCGAACATTTGCTCCTAAGCTGTTGTGATGCCTTAGTGGGACCTTAATTTAGTCTTAATGTTTCTCATGGGCATGCTCTTTGAGCCGATGCATAGCTGCTCAGTGTCTCTTTACTTTGAAAACAGTCTTCCACATTACGATTACTTCAGCTCGTCGAATGAGCAGTGCTTAATTTGTAAATAAAAACGTGCTGGTCCCCAAAGCCCTTCTCTTAAACACGCGGCTGCTGCAATTAAATGTGCGAACACGGAATACTGAAACGGCATAATCCAGAAGCCATCTCAGGTCTCCTCAATCCATTTAAAGCGACTTCCTGGCCCTTCAGCTCACTCTTGCAGCTTTGTGCTTTCTCACATTGTGAAGCTTTTAAGTTTTTCTCTTCCTCCGTCTTTCCCATATGTGTCTTTTGCTCGCAGTAAATGCTTGAGGCAGAAAAATATGTGCCGGCCCTCAAAAATAAGAGCCGGCGCTCCGCACTGGAAACAACAATCACAAATTAAGCACTGAGCACGAGTGAGCTTAAGGCACTGTTGGTATATCTTCCCTACATCAACTTTTTTCCAGACAAACTTGATGAGAACCTTGGTGGGCGTCTTGCTTAATGTTATGAATCCTTTCCATTTTGGGCAATCTATCACTCAGAATACGTTCTTTGCCCATCCTCACCCCTCAGAAAAGGAGATGCCTTATCAACTGAACACCAATAGACCTTTAAGCTTTTCTCTTGATTGTACTAACACTGTGTGGACGATAAACTATTTGTGGGGTTCTCCACTGCTTAAAAAAGGGAGGCTGTGCAGTAGAGGACTCTGTTGAGATGGATAGACATCTGCATCAAGATCTGCTATGCACTGGCCAATAAGAAACCACAGGAAGGTCTGCAAGCCCATTCCACCAGGCCTAAGGCTGCTACCTCTGCATTGTGATGTAGAGTGCCTGTCTTGACATCTGCAAGGTTGCAATGTGGATGCCGGTGAATATATTCACAAACCACTGCTTCCTTTACAGACAGGTCCAGTGAAAAGGACATTTAGCCTGCGTGGATCTGCAGGAGTTTTTGGTCTGAGTCTACTCGACAGACCCTCTAGTGGGAGATAATGCTTTGGTATCTATTATAAGATGGCAATCTGCAATTAAAAGTATCTATCCAAAGAACTAGTTACTGACCGTTGGTAATGCCTTTTCTAGAGGATATTAAATACAAAAGAGGGACAGGGGTTACTGGTCCAGTGTACGGTCTCCCAAGTAACCTGTTATATAGAAAGGTACACTGTTCCAAAAGACAACAAACCTATTTAATGTATAGGAAAGCAAGAGCGAATGAAGTCAGAGATACCAAAGGTATCAGGAGAGCCCTCAAGCACCCTCTAGGGTGACATGTTTCATCATTGGGCTATCTCCTCGTCAGACCGGTGCTGCAATGTCTGGCGGACCACCCACAGATTGGGATGGTACTCAACCGAAGGCAATTTGCCAGGTGGGGGTCTGGAATGAAAACTGATTAAAAAGATAAGGAAAGATGTGTGAGTGAAGGAGAGTGAGGATAAAATAAAATTGGCTCTGAGCCTAAAACATAATTTTAATGAATCAGAGGAAAGTTCAGGCCAAGATTAAAAACACTCAGAGTCTTGGCGGGAATAATGTCCTGCTGTACTCTATAAAGAAGGAAGGGTAGTACGCCTAATCCTGTCTATTTATGGTCAACATGTTTCGCGTCTTGTTTTTGGTCAAAAAATGATCCCGTGACGCTTCGCCAGGACCCGGAAAACTACTTCTCCTATTCAAAAAATATATAATCATGAAGTGCTGGAGTGTCACTTACAAGTTGGAGACAATTTGTCAGTCAGTTGGTCAATCAGTCGCCCATCCCAAATTCGAGATAGAGCTCCCTAGGATCGCGCTAGCCTCAACCAAGTAGGCATTATTATCTGCTCTCCATGGTCGCATTCAACCTGCCCCGTGCTGCGCTCCTGTAGACAGGCGTGATCCTAGGGAGCTCTATCTCGAATTTGGGATGGGCGACTGATTGATCAGAGCCAATTTTATTTTATCCTCACTCTCCTTCACTCACACATCTTTCCTTATCTTTTTAGTCAGTTTTCATTCCAGACCTCCACCTGGCAAATTGCCTTCGGTTGAGTACCATCCCAATCTGTGGGTGGTCCGCCAGACATTGCAACACCGGTCTGACGAGGAGATAGCCCAATGATGAAACATGTCACCCTAGTGGGTGCTTGAGGGCTCTCCTGATACCTTTGGTATTTCTGACTTCATTCGCTCTTGCTTTCCTATACATTTTCTAGAGGATACTCTGCAGATCCGAACTGCTATCCCACCACCCTGTTCTATGGAGTGGCCTTATTTTAGCAGCTAAAAAGGTCCTAAGTTAGGAATCTACACACTCTTATTACCAATTGTTTACATTTTGAGTCCAAGGGCACAGAAAGCAGCAAGCCAAAAACTGACATTCGTGTGCAGGGTGGTGCTTGTATGTGACTCTGCTCCATCACTTCTAGGGTAGTACGGAGTCGGTGTTTAGACTCACTGCATCACCAGATGGCTCCCACAAGTATTGCTAGAGACAAGCTTTTCAGGTATAGTCTATCACCGAGATGTTTTCTAAGGTGAGGAATCTGTAGTTAGATGGAGTATCCACCAGAAAGAATGCCACAGGAGGTAATCAACTTGTTCTTTTATATCAATCCTTTTAAGGCCCATTGAGTGGACAATCAACTCGGTTTAGTTTTTTGGAGTGGGAAAAGGGGAACACTATGGAGAAGAGAAAGAACTCTATTTGGCCAGTGCATATCGGATCTTGATGCAGAGGACTAGCCACCTTGACAAAGTCCCCCTGGGATTCTAAGAGCCTCTCCAACAGTCCCAAGGCCCACCACAAGGTTGTTGGCTTAAGGGGTGCCTGTCCTTAGTATCTGCCAGGCTAGAACATGGGAGTTCTTGCATAGGTCCGGCAGGAAGAACGTTTTGCTCATTTAGTTCTGCAGGACTTTTTCATTTGAGTCATACTGCACAGACCTTTCACTTTTGGGAGGTACTGCTTTGCTATCCAAAAGGTAAAGAATCTGCTGTTAAAGGTATCCATCAGACGAACAACTTACTTACCTTCCGTAACACTCACTCTAGTGTATGTTTATGTAACCACCGATTCCTCAATGGCCTCCTGCTTTCCTGTTGTATTGTATGGCATTTTCATCTTCTAAAATGGCCCAAGTTAGAAAGCAGCAAACTGTCCTCAGCAGTTGTTTTACGTTCCACGCCTAGTGTGTCTTTTAAAGTCTGAAGAGGAAGCTTGTGGCTGGATGTGGAGAAGCACCTGGGTATACCCAGTGGCACATTTTCCTTTAATGAAGGGTTACTGCCATTGCCCAAGTTAGTTATCCTGGCAGGAAATTAATAGATGAGGTTAATGTAGGCATTGTAGAGAATATTGATTTTAAATTGCAACACGTTAAGCTGATTGGGTTCTTAAAAAGAATTTGGGGTGTTAAACTATGTGACTACAACTGTAGATCAAAAAGTGAGCCCACTCTGAAGAGTACCAAAACTGGCCCTGTTACACAGGTAGATGGCTACAGATTTTTTTATTTATTTACCTCTTTCTATAGTACAATATATTATGCAGCTGCCTGTGCACTTTATAGTGTAGGTTTGTTATAGGGCTGCACGTTCAGTCTGCTTGGGTTGTGGGTTACATCGGATTTCAAATTGAACATGCAATTTAATTTTCAGACATTATAGAATGCATGCATATATGCTTTGTAGACACCAGTAACAGTGCTGTAAGCAAGTCTAACATTAGAATAGTGTTCTTCCATTTTTTTCATTTGGCTTTAACGAACAAAAAAGGTGTTACCCAAGGTAAGTAACTTATCTGGTAGAGGATATCTAGCTGCAGATTCCTTGCCTGTGAATTCTCCCCAGGCTTCAGACTGGAGCTGTATATTTTTTGTGAGCAGTACCCCTGCTCATCTGTAGGTGGCATTGATCGGCTCCACGTCAGTCACCTGCGTCGTCTGCGCCGGAAACTGTTGTGGTACTTATATAGTCGCAACTCATGTATGCTGACGTCAATTTTTTTTTCCACGACTTTCACACCACATGCATAGGGCCATGAAGGACACTGACCACTGGTGTGTCAAAACTAGGGCCCTGAAAGGAAAGTCCCTGCCCCTAGAAACCTGTTTGCAGTGCGGGGAGGATGGGTGGGTCGGTAAGGAATCTGCAGCTAAATATAGGGACTGATTTAGATGTTGGCAGTAACTGGTCCGCTGCCACTTTTTTGACGGAAACCCAGTCCGCCAGCTTGGAGGTCTGCCCACCTGATTTAGATGTTGGCGATCCATAGACTGTAATCCACCCGAGTCCCACAGACTCTACCAAGGATTCTCACCCGGAGCAACAGCACCATAGGAAATAGTGGCTGATGGCAGGACTCCAGGCACACTCACTGCCGTGCGGATTTGGATGTGCCTTACCACCAGGCAGCATGTGGCGGTCTGACCTCGACTTCTGAGTTGGCAGATTGTGGGGGGGTAGGGGGGGTAGGAGGGGTGAAAGCTTACCTTATTTCTTGATTCCACTCCCGTTTTTCGACCAGACAATTCCCTCCGTTGCTACTGCCATTGGACCACGGAGAAAACACCTCCCCCCCCCCCCCCCCCCACCTCCACCCCCTGCAGGACAAGAAGGTAGGGAACCCTCATTGGCTGTGTATGTTGGGGGTTACTGCACAAGAGCTCAGGACCACTGCAGACATATACATCACAGTAATAGTTTAAATTACTGTGACATGCATATTTCGGGAACACAAGTGGGCCTAACATGGATGGGGACACATTGTACACAACACATATTGCACACATACACAGCTGTCATTTTGGTCTCAGTAGTTATTGCCAAATGAATGCTGGCAGCACAATGATGGTACAAGCACACTTGTCAACTATGTCCAAGTGTGCACACTGCAAGGGGACCTGTACCTGTCATGTTGTGCTTCGGGTTGTGTGTGTGTCAGAATGTGTATGTGTGCCATGCAATTGGCTGGGTGAGGTGGAGGAAGCTGTAATGGGCGATGTGTTTGCCAGTATGTGTGCCACTTGCACAAGGCTTTGATGTTTTGTGTGTCGTGTGCAACATTTAGGTGAGTGTTGTTGTGTGGCGGTCGTTGCCGTGATGTGTGTAGTTGTGCCTTAGTGTGAGTGTGTTTGTGTATATAAATGTGTAGTTGGTTTGGTTGTTGTGGTTGTCTTGTGTGGGTGCAACATCAATGATGTATGTATATTGTGTCATGATTGTATGGCAATGTGGGTTTCTGGCATATACGTGTTGTGGTGAAATGCTAATGGATAATGGTGTGTATGTAGTGTGTTGTTTTAGGTGTGAGGCAGGGGGGACACACATGGCCAGGGTACAGTGTGTGTGACTTACCTCTATTCTACAGCCATTTTACAATGTTCATTGGGTCCAGCGATGTCCTCGCTCCATCAGCAAACAGCCACCAGTACACCGCCTGCAGGACTGTAACATCTAAATATGGCGGGCGGAACACTGTCAACTTGACTGTCTTCTCGGGCCCGCTTTGGCAATAAAACCACCAAGATCTAAATCAGGCTACCAGGTAATGCATTACCAAAGGTAAGTAATTTGTCCATCTGATAGAGACTTATAGCTGCAGATTCCTTACCTGTGAATAAACACCCAAGCAATGCCATCCCCAGAGGTGGATTTGCAAACCAGTTTCAAACGAGAAAGTTCTGTAGGACTGAACAGGCAAAGTGACCATCCCTACGGACCTGACTGTCCAGGCAGTAGGGTATGGTTAACCTGTGCGGAGATACCCATGTTGCTGCCTGGAAAATGTTCAGGACCGAAACTCTGCGTTCTAATGCAGTGGTCACAGCTTTAGCTCTGGTGGAATGAGCCCATAAGCCGTCATGAGGTTGGTTTTTGGCCACTGCATAGAAGATCTTGATGCAAAGCACAATCAAACTAGAGATGGTTCGCATCTGCACCATCCTTACCTTTCTTCGCACCTACATACCCCACAAAGAGTTCATAATTTACCCGGAACTCATAAGTTTGATCAAGGTAGAACACCAACACTTGTTTTGGGTCCAGGCAGTAGTCTCTCTCCTCTTCCTTAGAAGGATGCGGGGAAGTATAAAAAGTAGGCAGGGCGATTGATTGGCCTGCATGACCTTTTTTGGCAGACAAAAAGGTCCTTGTGCGAAGCATCACTTTGTCAGGATACATAGGTAGTCCAACTTAGATGATAAGGCCTGGTGCTCACTCACTCTGCGGGCAGATGTTATTGCCACAAAGAAGGCTGTTTTCAAGGCCTAAGAAGATAGTTGTGGAGGGGCTCAAAAGGTGCTCACATCAAAAAAGTCAGGACCAAATTAAGATCCCACCGGGGCATAATGAATGAGGAAGGAGGGAATAGATGAATACCTTTGAGGAACCTATGTACAATAGGAAGACTCAGGAATCGTTGATCAGGCAACCGCAAGAAAGCAGAGATGGTAGCGAAATAGCCCTTTAAAGTTCCCAAGGCAGGGCCCTGTTGGGCAAGGGAAAGAATGAAAAGTAAAACTTCAGAGAAGGCGGCAGAAAGGAGATCAACAGACTTGTCTGTACACCATGCCACAAATTTCTTCCTACAACAGGCATATATTGTTTTGGTGGAGAGACGCCTGGCTTCCAAGATGACATTACAGACTTCAGGAAAAAGGTAAAAAACTGTCAGCTGCCGCCGCTCAATCTCCACACAAGAAGGCAGAGCGTGGACAGGTTTGGGTGAAGAACCTTCACCTGCTGCTGAGGCAGAAGATTTTCCTGAAGGAGCAGTCTGATCGGAGAATGGATGGATATGCTCAGCAACTCGAGATTCCAGACTCTCCTTGCCCAGTCTGTAGCCACACGGTTTACTTGGGCCCAGTCATTCCTGTTCTTCCTTAGAACTCTGGGCAGGGGTGGTATGGACGGAAAGGCATACAGGAGACCTGAATTCCACTCAATACAAAAAGCCTCTTTGAGCGAGAGCCGCCTTGGAAACTCCAGCACACAAAACCGCTGACATTGTGGATTCTCTGTAGAGGCAAGAAGATCTAAACAAGGCTCTCCCTGCTGCTGAAAGGGACCTTGCGCCACCTCTTGGTGCATCTGCCATTCGTGATCTGCTAGGCATCTACAGCTGACATTGCCTGCTCTAGCATTGAGAGCCCCCCAGGTGTTTAACCAAAAGGGTTATTCCCTGCTGTTCCAGCTATGTCTAGAGGCGCAGAGCCTCCTGAAAAACGGCCCACAACCCCACCCGGGCATGTTTGTTGCAGTACAACATGCGGTGGTGTTGTTGGTGCACACCTGCACTTGCCTTCCCTTCATGGATGGTAGGAAGGCTTTCAGTGCCAGTCAGATCACTGGTAACTCCAGCATATTGATGTGGAGTCCAGATCCAGCCAGAGACCAGTGTCCCTGATCACCTGGCCCAGATGGCTGTCCCATCCCAGGATTGATGCATCTGTCACTATTGTCAGATCTGGTTGGGGAAGGGAAGAGGGATCAGCCTCTGACCCAGTCGCGGTTCAAAAGCCACCACTGCTTCGCTTGGGCAGTTCCCTCTGAGATCTGGACCATGTTGGAGAGACTCCCCTCATGCTACGCCCACTGGAACTTCAGATGCCACTGCAGATCCTGCATATGCCATCTGGCATGTGTCACCAGCAGGATGCAGGAGGCTTTGAGTCCCAACAGTCTCAGTCAGTCTCACCGAAATCCAGGATAGAGGCTGAAACATTGGTGTCATAGCCTGAATATCCTGGACTCACTGCTCGGAAGGATAAGCCTGAAACTGCACTGTGTCCATAACAGTTCCGATGCAAAGGAGCATCTGAGAGGGAGTCAGGTGTGACTTAGCCACGATTATAGTTAACCACAGGAATGCAGGAGGTTCGCTGTAGTTGGAAGTGGGAGACAACAGCTTGGGGTGAGCCCACCTTCAACATCCAGCCCTCAAGATAGGGGAGGTCTGATACCTCTGATCTCTGCAGATGAGCTGCAACTACCGCCATCACCTTGGTGAACACCTGAGGCGCGCTAGTAAGGCCAAAGGGAAGCAGGGTGAACCAAAAGTGCTTATGGCCCTCCATGCATCGCAGGTGACGTCTGTGGGCAGGCAGGATGGGGATGTGAAAATAAGCAGCCTGTAAGTCCAATGCTGCCATCCAATCTCCTGGGTCCAGGGCAGATAAGACCTGAGCCAATGTGAGCATTTTGAATTCCTTCTTCTTGATGAAGAGATTGAGGGCTCGTAGGTCTAGAATCGGGCGAAGACCCTTGTCCTTTTTGGGAACCAGAAAGTAGTGGAAATAACAACCATGGCCTGCTTCTGGCACTGGTGCCATCTCTATGGGTCCCTTGGCCAGGAGAGCCCCAACTTCCTCACCTAGAAGGGACAGATGGTCCTCCATTCATTTGTGAAATGGTGGAATGAAAGGAGGGGTAGTCTCGAAGGGGAGGGAGTAGCCCTTTCGGACAATCTGCAAAACCCACCTCTCCATAGTTATGGACTGCCAGTGGGGCAGGTGATGGCGAATCCTGCCTCCAGCTGGGTGCCCACAGTGGTAAAGAGGCAGACTAGGAGGATTTAGCAGCTGCTGCAGATGGGGAGGCTGCGGACCAAACTGATGGCCACCTGACCCACGAGGTCGGTGGGTACTGCACCCTCGTCCATGCAGAGGCATGCCAACATGCATGGCATGGTGGTTGGGCAGGAATTGGCACAGTTGGAAGCTGCTTCCGTAGCCGCAAAAGGCAGATTGGAGTGGGTGGCGGGCTGTGTGAGGCCCAAGGACTTGGCCATAGCCCGCGAACCCTTGAGGCGCAGTGGTGACAAATATGCCTTGTTTCAAACAGACGGGTGTCATTGAAGGGCATGTTCATAAGGGAAGCTTGGAAGCCTTCCCCCCACGACCCCCCCCCCCCACCTGACCCCCACCTCTCCTCCCCCCCAAAAACCAGATGTCCACAGCCAGACGTGGAAACCGCTCTGCCTAGCGAGTCAATTGTGTCACATCCACAACTAATTGTGAACTTTGCGGCATCTCTCCCGTCTGCATCAGCCTGAGAGAGTACAGCCCGGGCTTCCTCCGGGACCTGTGGCAGCACTTGGGCAATGTGTAATACAGAGTGTGGGAATAACTGCAGAAGGCATGTCATGTTCACAGACCGCAATGCCAGGCTAGTGAAAGAAAACATCTTCTTCCCAAATGAGACCAGCGTATTGGATTCCCTACCCGGGGGAGCAGTAGGGAACGTGTTGTGGGAAGTTGAAGCTTGTACCACCATGCTCGCAGGTAAGGGGTATTAGGTGAGCAACGTTGGGTCCCCAGGTACAGGGCGATGGCAGCGAGCAACCGTCCTGTTCACAGGTTTGGGTCAGGTACCCAAAAGGACGTCTGTGAGTGCATCATTTAACAGGAGTGAGAGCTCAGATGTGGAAGCTCCCAGTTGCAGCACCTCTGTAAAAAGATTAGTATTGATTGCCACTGAGGCTAGCTGAAGATCAAGGACATCAGCCGCCCTCCTCACCACCATTGCTTTAGAAGCTTCCTCCTCCATAGCCACAGTAGGGAGAGACAGTATACCAGTATCTGGAGATGTGTCCAGTCCACTGGCCTCACCCAGATCCTCACGCCACTCCTCATGGGGCAGGTATTCAAAAGGGTCCTGCGACCCCTCTGTCTTCCCCGAGGCCTACCCCAACAGAATAGGGCTCAGGCTCCAATCTAGGAGGCAAAGCTCCTGTCTGAGTCGACATCGGGTGACGCCCATCCAGCTCCATGTTGGGGATGGTGCCGCCGGTGGGCAACTGGCACCACTGGGAGCATCAACATCGAGACCGGCTCCAAGGAAGGTTGGAAAGGTATGATCGCTGTCGGACTGGATCCTGGGGGGGGGCCATCAGAGCTGAAGCCACTGGCGTGAAACCTGATAAGGCACCTTTTGACTGTGCCGGGCCTGAAGGTGCGTAGATGGAATTGGACTGCCCAAAATGAGTTGCAAGGCCTCATAGAACTCCTTCTGTTGGGCAGGGGTCTCTCCTGCTCGCGGAAAGTCAGGAAGGCGCAGAGCTGGCCCAGGCGCAGGTTCCATCCACCAGCAGACGAGAAGTCGAAGACTGCAATGGAAATATCCAACTTGGACTTTCGTGTCTGATTCTGACCTGATGCTCAATCTTGAGCTAATGTGCCCCCTGAATCTCAGAACATTGTCAGTTGCACAGCAAACTGCATCCTTTAAGGAGGTTATGCTGCAGATCTTAGGAATGGTCCTAGACTGGTCCCTTATTGGTGCTGCCTCCAGCTCCAGTGGTGGCAGCTCTGTATTAGTCCCTGGTCTTCAGACTCAAAAAACTTCCTCAGCAAGATCTTCTATCACGTCAGGGTACACAATTACTAAAATTAGTCCTCGGATTGACAAGGACTCCATCGGGTAGTCTGCCTCAGCAGCAGTATTTCTGGAAGATGGATATTATTTTTGGATTGCTTTGGGCTCTATTTAACTTGTTCAACATGATGAAGATGAAGTTGCAGTTAAAGAGCTCCCACCTGATTATACAAATGCTTGCCTTTATCTTAATTTTCAAGGTACCAGTGGCTTGGCTACCTCCCTAGAATCTGTCCTGAATTCATTCTTGAGGCCCCTTACAAAGGAAAGTGCCTGTTTTGTAGCACTGGCTCAGAGTGGCAGTCGAAGTCCTAGAATTACCAGTCTGAAGTGAAGAGGCTAGAGCTAACCTCCCGACTGAAATTCTGCAAAATGGTCTTGCAACCTGTGAGCCCCTGTTACTATTCAATGAAGCAGCGACTGACCGGATACTGACAACTTGGTCTGCACCTTTTTTATGCCCCTCCAGTGAGCCAAAATCCAACTCCATTGAGCCTCACAGTATACACCCCTACGAGTTAGGACAAGCAGAAATTTTTCCTGGCCAATTTACCCTACATGGAATCCAAAAGATTTGATGTGAAGGGCAAACAAATGACTTTTTCTGCCAGTGCAACATTACATCCCTTGAGTGCAGTTTGCCACTTCGGCCATTGTTTGCTTGCTTTTTCGGGATACCACACAAGAGGTTTTACTGCATTGCCTGAAGATATGTGGAACACGTTTACACAAACAGTACAAAACAGATAGAATGCTGTGAAATAAATCCTATGTTTTTGGTTGGACACTTCTGATTTTCTTGCTCTGCAATGGGCACCAGGGATATGATAAGAGTACATGGCTGGATGCTCTCCACCTGCTTCTCAGGGGATCTGTAAGCTTACCTGAAGAATATGCCCTTTTATAGGGCTAGACGTTTTGGTAAAAAAGCTGATGGGTCCTTGTTGCTCTTCAAGGACTGTAGCGTTGTGGCTCGCTCTTTAGGGTTACTTTCCTCTGCTCAAATGAGCTTTTTTTGCTCACCATCTGCACACCAATCAGCAATGCTGAAAATTCAGTGGCTAGTCAGATGTCCTTGCTTACTGTCTGCAACTACCTACGCAGTCTGTGCACACCCCAAGAAGACTGACTTTGTGTAAGCAACTGATTTTAGACCTTGGGCTGTGAACCTCCCTCCTTAAAAAAAAGAAAACTAAAAAAAAATGTTCAGAATGATAACACTAGATCAAGTTCTGTTTGCCTTGGAAATCAAGAATGGGATGATGTCCCATGACGCGTGTAGCTTGTGCACTCTCCTTTGCCAGTATTAGAGACACACAGGAAGTATCATAATTTTGTGGTGAGGTCAGACCACTGCAAATTCACGTTTGGCCTTATATTGGTTTCTCAGTCTTCATTACGGTTATGTGGGTGGTTGTGCCAATCTTTGCAGGTTGATGATGCTTGTATTCCTGTCTTTCGACAACTGGTTATTAAATTCGGTCTGACTTTGGCTAGCCTTAGACAACTGCAAACAACCGTGCCATTTTTGTACACCCTGGAATTTTCCCTCAGTGAGTCCTAATCCTATCAGCATCCTGCTCAGGGGATTCCTTTTGTAGGGTACATTCAGGACACAATTTCCCTAAAAGCCTTCCAACCTGTGCAGTAAGTCTAAAATATTCAGGCAGTTATCCAATGTATCGTGCAAGGACTACTGCTCTGGTCTTGATGGTTATGAGGGTTCTATGTATTTTGCCATTATGCATCCTACTGGTGCATCAAGGCTGCTGGCAAATGTAAGCCCTTCAGTGGAACCTGTGATTGTAATGGTCTCAGCACTAGGCATTATTTCAGAAAAAATCTGAGTCCATCAAGACAGCCTAGGATTTTTGGTGGTTGATGATGGACGTCAATTTGATTTGTGGCAGACTTTTGCCTCACAGGGAGCTCACATGTGACCTTCTTTGAGCTGAGGTGTTTCCTAGAAGAAGTGGAGACCAGAGGGCTTTGATGTGCAGTGTAATAGCATCACCACATAAATCCATAAGGATAGCATGCCATCTGGCTTGCCCTAAAGGCTTTTCTGCCTTGCATCAAAAGCAAGTCCGTCCAAGTGATAACAGACAATTCAACGGCCATGTGTTACTTCAACAAGAAGGATGGAGTGGGATCCTGTACCCTTTGAAGATCTAGGACTATGGCAATAGCTTACATTTCATTGGATTTCCCTCATGGTCAATCTATCACGATCGCTGAGCATCCGAACAGACATAATTTTACCAACTATTACTGGTGTCTGCACCCTGAGGTGGCATGAAGTATTTTTGCCCACTAAGGTGCACCTTTTGAAGACCTGTTTGCCACGTCCAAAAACACTCATTGGCCATCCATCTGTGCTCTGGAGTTTCCCTCTGGGATCTGTGTGCGATACGTTCACCAATAAATGGGACTTCAGCCTCTTGTATGTGTTCTTACCCCCTACCTCTGATCCCACTAGTCCTAAACAAGTCAGAAGTGACCAGGCAAAGTTGATTCTAGTGGCTCCATTTTGGCTCAGAGACTCTAGTACTCTGAACCTCTGAGTTTGAGTACCTGCCCGCCACTTCTGTTTCCTTTTCAAGTGGATCTACAGCCCCAGTAGCATGACAGAATGTTCCACCCAAATCTCCAGTCTTCTTCTGTTTGTGACTTCTATCAGCATATTCCTCACCTTGTGAATTCCCCTAGATGCCAGACTGCATTAAGAGAATTTTGATAGCAGTTTTCTTGTGTGTCGATAGGTGTTGGTCGTGCTGCTCCACATCAGATCAGTCCCACCCCTGATGTGACATCAGGTCCACTATATCTGCACCACCTGCGTGCGCTGATGCCAGTGCCTTCTCTTGCTGTGCCTTCAGGATCTGGGGCTCCATCGTATGCTGTCACTCTAACAGTTTTTCCTTCTCTCAAAACTTTTCCAGTGTGCAAGCAAACCCGTCTCCTGCAAAAAACACAAGGTTTAAACCTTGCAAGAACTACAAATGCCAAATAAATGGGACAGACACCCACAATGTCTGTCTCTGGTGTCTTGGCTCCAGGCACATCTGTGTTGTGCGAATGCTGTGTGAAAATGAATCAGAAGTTTGTCCGCGACACCAAACTTATAGTTGCAGAACTTCATAGGAAGTCCATGAAGACCCTGTACAAGTTGAAGACACAAATGTGCTCTTGCTCCTGGGGCCAATCTTGTGGCTGTTCATGGTTTAGGGCCAGGGGTTCAGGTATGTAAAAAGTCGAATTTCCGCTAGCAGATCCATCCCCGACTGCACCGTGCGACCGTGCTTCAAGAACAGCCCCTTCTCCGAGTCTGGCTCTGATGACTTCCACCCCATTGCAAGGTCCAGTGCTGTCTCAGACACAGTGTTCAACACCACAACTGTGGCTCGCCTCACGCCCACTCCGTTGCCACTGATGCCAGAAACACAGTCGGTAGTTTTATTGGACTCTGAAACTTCTTTTCTACTAACCCGGATATCATACACCTCAACTCTGCATTCCTGCCCAAAAACATCTCAACCTCATTCTAATAAATATGACACTCTTTATGATGATGAAAAACTTTTCTGGATCTGCAGGATGGCAGCGGGCTGGGTACATCTCCAGGCATTGGTCTCTCCTCTTCTAACCCCACCATGGCAACAGTTGACTCTGCTTACTTCACAACAGTGATTAGGAGGGTAGTAGAACATTTGGATCTCACCTTGCCCACGGCAGAGATGAAGACTAATTATTTAATTGAGATGCCCAACCTAGGTCAAACAAGCCAAGGACCCAAGCTTCCCTTCAATGAGGCCCTTATTGATGTGCTGATGAGCACCAGGGCAAAGACAGGATTTTGCCCCCTGCTTCATTGGAAAGTTTTGCATGGCGGCATACACCGATTGCTGGATTTTCTCTAATAGCACCCCACCACAGTAAGCTTGGTAGTACAGGCACCCTTTATTCGCCTCAATTCTAATGTGTTCCCTACAACTTCACCTGACAAGGAGTTAAAATGCCTGGAGATGTTCGCCAAGTATACGTTTTCTTCCACAAGCCTTGCCTTCAAGTCCGTTATTACTACTTGCCTCCTGCTGAGGAACTGGATGCATTGTAGGACGCAGTGGTGGGCATCTAGCCAGCTGTCTTAGATGATATACTATGATCCCTGAAGGGCCAATCACCAAGATGCAGCAAAGTACTCCATTCACTCAGGCTTGGTTACACCTAACTGGGTAGGACAATTGGGGCCAGCATGGTACTTCAACACTAAGCCTGGATTTTCTCCAAGTGATACTTGTCTGACATTCAACAAACTTTGTTGGGAATGCCCTTCAATGGCTATAGGCTGTTTGGAGCAAAGGTGGACTCAGCCTTAGAAATATTTAAGGAGACCAAAGCCACTGTATACTCTCTAGGCCTAATTTCGCCTGTTCGGCTGTTCTCCCAGCAAATTTGCCCCTTTTGAGGTTTCATCAGGGGTTCCCAGTAGAGTCGATATCATTAAGTACATCAGCAGCAAGAGATCTCTTGAGTCCTTTTGAGGTACTGACGGGCTCAAAATGGCAGCATCCAGGCTCCCAGGGGCTACGTGCTACCCAAACTGCAGACCTCTGTCCAGGAGCTGCTGCCAAACTGCATTGTCACTGTAAGCAGCACACAATCACCTAGTGTCGGGCCACATCGCCCTCTAATTCCCTGTATGGAAGGGCATCACATCCGACCCCAGGTTGCTCCAGATTGTGGAACATGGTTGCTCCCTACATTTCATGTCTTATCTCTTCGGATATGCCCCCTACACCGCAACAGGAGGAGAACTTCAAGCTCTCTTGGCCAAGGGAGCCATAGACAGTGCAAGCACCAGAGATTGGGACTGGTAGTTATGCGCATTATTGCCTGGTGACTAAGAAGAACAGAAGCCTTCATTCCATCCTAGATCTTACTCTGAACCTTTTCCTCTAAAAGGGCAATTTCAATATTCTCATCCTTGCCCAGGTTCTTTCTGTGAGACTGCAGGGTTGCACTGGATTTGGAGGATGCCTGTTTTCACATTCCTGTCCTTCAGGTCCCACAGAATCTACCTGCAGTTTCAGGCAGGTCAAGAGCACTTTCAGTTCTCCCCACTAACCTTTTACCTTACCAGTGCACCTCAGGTGTTGATGGAGATGATTGTGGTTATTGCAGCCCATCTACGGAGGTTGTGAATATCACTCTTTCTATACCTCAGTAACTGACTACAGTAGGCAGGCTCTCCTCAACCAGTCGTAAGCCGCCTCCAGATGATGGCCGACCTGTTGACATAATTCGAGTTTTCCATCAACGTACCAATCACACCTGATTCCTTCACAGCTACTCCCCTTCATCATAGCCATCCTGGATGCAGTGCTCTTCCAAGGCTTCCCTCAACCTTAAAGAGGCCTGGACATTTGGGCTGTGATCCTGATGTTTCAACCCTTGACGTTGGTCTCGTGAGAGAAGCTCTGAGGCTTCTGGGCCTCTTGGCCTTTTGCATCCTGCTCTTGGACCACCCCAGGTGGCACATGCAAGCTCTGCAGTGAGATCTGAAGCTTCAGTAGGATCAGCACTAAGAAGATTTATTGGAGTCTAGGTGTCAAAGGAGACCGCGAAAGACCTGCAGTGGTGGCTGCTTGACCTTTTTTGGGCTGACGTCAAACCCCACTCCCTACCCTGCTCAGCTGACGGTGGTGGTGGATGCATTGCTGCTTGGTTGGGGAGGTCACAGTGGAGAAGTGAACATCAGAGGACTCTCCTGAAGAGATTTGCCTTCTCCTCAACCTGGTGGGGTTTGAGGCGGTTTGCTCGACACCAAAGGCGTTCCTCCCGACCATCTATGTGATGGTTCTCACAGACAAGTCGAGCTTCATTTGCTATTGCAACAAACAGTCCATGAGTCCTGTACCTCAGGGCTGTAATTCTCTGGAAGTGGCTGAAAGCTCAGAGCACTACCCCAGTTGCCCAGCACTTGGCAGGATCTTTAAACACCAGGGCAGACAAACTCAGCCACTGTTGCTTAATTGATCAAGAATGGCAGTTAAACTCTCAGGTGACACAGCGATCTTCCAGCGAAGGGGAGAACCTTTGCTCTATCTGTTCGCAGCTGCAGAGAATTTTATGTGTATTTGTAAAGCGCACAACCACTCACAAGGGTATCTTGGCGCTGAGCAGATTGTTGCGCCTATCCCTCCCAATGGTAGACTGGTTTGTTGAAAAGCCAGGTGCAGTGCAGTGTTGAAGCTTTTGCATGTTGGATTTCCAAAAGTAGTTCTCCTTCCATCTCTTCTGGGGCTCAGGACTCCTTTTTGCTCTCTTACCCAGAGTGCTGGAAAATATCAAGAAGGACTAGGGCCCAGTCAACCTAGTGTTTCTTGATTAGGCAAGTTGTAGCTGGAACTTCTGGCTATGAGCATTTATCCTCTGGCCCCTTTGGCAGGACTTACTGTCACTGAAGGAGGGCTAGGTTGTCCATCCAAGCCTGCACAACTTGCATTGCCATGCATGGAGACTGAGCAGTTAAAGTTGATGGTTTTTTATTTCCCTCATGAGGTGACTGGAATCATCCTGCCAACCAGGCGTCCTTCCACCAAAACACTATATGCAGGGTGCAGGGACAAGTTTGTTGCTTTGTGTTCCTCCTGTGACATCAGTCTGTTGAATGCAAACTTGTCTGTGTTGTTGTTTTGTTTATCTTTAGCCTAGCAAGGCTTTGATGTGGCAACAGTTAAGGGAAACCTTTCAGTCATCCAGCATCGGCCATCACTTTCCAAATCACCTTTTGTGATGTGTTTTCGAAAGGGCTGGCTCAAATGTTCCTGCCGACAACGTTTGTGATGCTACATTAGGACCTTAATTTAAGCCTCACCATCTGATGTACACTACCTTTTAAACAATGAGCAGCTGTCCTGTACACCTATTGACCATTATAATTGTTTACTTCATCACCATAACATCTGCAAGGTGAGTGAGTGAAGCCCAGTCCCTGTCTAACAGCCATACACAGCATTCTTCCCAGACAGATTGGCCCTCTGGATGAAAGTGGAATTCCTGCCAAACTGAGACGCTCTGCCACATTGGTCAATCCATCTCCTTGTCAGCTTTCTTCTCTCCGCCTCACACCCTGAAGACGAGAAGCCATGCCAACATCTTGACTCTAAAAGGGCTCTCAGTTCTTACATTGATTGGACCAGACACCTTTATGTAGACAGTCAACTGGTAGTGGGCTTTTCTAGAGTGAAAAGAGGAGTATAGAAGAGAAGCATCTCCCAATGGATTGTGCTATGCATTAAGATCTGTTATGGGCTAGCGAAAAAGCAGCCCCTAAAGGCTTGCATGCTTATTCCATCATAGTGAAGGCTACTACCACTACGCTAGTTTGGCATGCCAATATTAGACATACGCTAGGCTGCTAGCTGGGTTCTCTCCACAAGTTCACAAAGCGTAATTGCCTGGATGACCAGGTCTGGCTGGATGGGCATATTGCCTAATCTGTCCTGTGGGATTTCCTGGTCGGAGCCATTCCACAGACCCACCACTTGATGAGGTTGTGATTTGGTATCTATTCACAAGGTGCCATAACTTGCAGTTAGAAGCCTTTATCAAACGAACAAGTTACTTACCCCTGGTAGCTCTTTTTCTGATGGAGACCTCTAACCGAAGAATCCGCACCTTTTGAATATCTCCAGGTATCAGGCTGGATCCGTAAACCTTTCCATAGCAATCCCTTCCAGCCTCAAAGTGTGTCAAGCTATATTGTCACCTAGTACTGCTCCATCTCTTACGGGCATGATGTCTGAGCCAGTTTATATACGTCACCTGCTTGCTCTGGTGTCAGCTAATGTCTTTCTGTGCCAACCAACAGGAAACCAGAGCTTTAACTGTGATTAAACAGTTTCGACAATTTCCCTTTTAAATTGTGCTTTTATGTGTGCAGAATGGCTCCAAAACCATCAAGCTTTAAACAGTGCATGGCTTGCAACCGGCAAATCTTAGTTACAAATCCATACAATGTTTCTTTATGGTGTCTTGGTTCTAGATACGGCGTAAAGTTGTGTTCATCTTGCGCCAAGATGAATAAGAAGGCTGTCGGAGACTGCATGACGAAACCTGCGGTAGCGGAGATGAGAAAGTTAAAGACTCGTTCTCAGTATGAGAAATGGGGACTCGCTCTCCCTCTCACAGTCGTTTGCAAGATACAACTTCCTTGAACTGAAGTAAGGCCAATGGGAGCTCTAAGAAACAGAAAAATCAAAAAAAGGCTGTACTGTCATGGCACTCGCACCATTCAGAGTTGCATGATGCATCTAGCCCCTCCCCTGTTGTGGGACAGTCTGCTTCATAGTTTCCTTTCCAATTTCCAACTGATCAGGTTGTGATATCAGATCAACTCCAGCAGCTGACAAATGCTATGGTTTTTATCTTTGGTGTTGTTTTTGATCTGTCGGTTGCCCTTTTGGGCTCCAAGGATCAAAGGGGACCTCCAGCTCCATCCTCACCGCCAGCTGTGCATCTGGGCCTTAATTTGAGGTTGTTATCCACATCGGCTTCAGGTCCATCGAAAACCGACCCAATGGTGCCTTTGGCCCCACATTGGGCGCCGCGTCTGATGCCATAATATACACATCTGAAGCTACTGGCACGGTCACCAATGCCATCACTGAAACAGATTACCATCTACTGTGGTTTATGCTCAGTCTGCACCAGATCCATCCAGAAAAGAGTCTCTTTTGATGTGTAAAATGCCCATGAAGACATTTTGCAAGGTTCTAGTAGGCTTGATACATCTCCAGATGTTGATTTGTCTTCTACTCCTCCTATGGCCACTGAAGAGGCAGTGTCATTCTCCACAGTAATATGTTGGGCAGCTGACATTCTTGACCTTATTCTGCCCACACAGGAGGTAAAAACTACCTTATTAACTGATAGTTTGAACCCAGCGTTTTCATCACAGGAGCCTTTATTGCCTTTCAAAGCCATTAACACGTGTTAATGGGCACCTGGCCTAAGCGAGGATCTTGCCCTCCAATAAATCATCCAGTTGCTAGAAGGCAGCTGGCCCCAGTGGATCAGGAGTTTCTTCTTCAGCACAGACTCCAGTAAGCCTTATAGTACAAACTTCAACTAGTCTTACTAACCTCAGTGCCTTCCCTACTCCTCCTCCTGGCAGTGAGTTTAAGAAGATGGAGGCTTATTCTAAGAAGGTGTTCTCTTTGTCTGGTTTGGCCCTAAGATGGGGTGATGTAGTCTTTTGTTGCCTGCGGTTGCAGGGGGAAGATTCCGTCAACCCACGGGAGATTTCTTCGGAGCTTCTGGTGCAGGGTGAAGGCACTCTTTGTCTGGTTTGGCCCTAAGATGGGTCAATAATTTCTGTCTTCTAGGAAGATATGTGCATGCTTTTTAGGCTAAAGTATTGGATGTTCTGGCTGCACTGTCCAGAGGATTAAATGTTACTGGTGTCAGTCTGCAAAGGTGGTACAGATATAAGGGACCGAAGTCTCATCTGCGGCAGGACACCTCCATCACAGAGCTGCCTGGTGCAACCTATCGCCTTGCGAGGGAGTTGCTGTCAAAACTATCAGGATCCAATCTGGCGACTGGGGAAACTCAAAAGGTGAGGAATCGGCTGTAAGGTGCAGTGTCTTCCAGAAAAAGCGTTACTGGAGGTAAGTAACTTGCTTTTCAAGCAAGGAGATTGAGCAGAACAAACTGGGGTTTCGATCTTACTTCTCAAGTGGTATGTATCATGCTGGCTGCCCTGTGTCCGCCTACAAAGCCATTTTTTTCAAGCCGTTGATCCACATTCGACTTATTTTTGGTCCGGCAAGGCTTAGCTGTTGGCACTATTGTAGATTAGTTATCGGCTCAGTCTGCCTGTCTTCTTTTGCCTTTTCAGCCCTGATGAATATAATCACCTTTTGTGATTTCAGATGTCTCCACCTGCTCCCAGAATTATTCAGTAATGGTATCTCAATTTGTTCTTGATATTTTTGATGTGTGCTCCCTTCAAGCCCTTTCTTAGTGTCATGTTGGTGAGATGCAGGCTTTGTCATTTCAGCCACAGAGGGGAAACTACACTGTATGAACCTGCGGTATACACTCATCTTCTCCTTCTATAGGACTGAGTATTGTGTAGAGGATACGCTGTTTGATGGATTCGCCAGTTTGAAGAAAGGGTAGGAGGTTGGAAAACCGACCTTGCGCCAATAAATTGTCCTTTGCATCAATTTTTGTTATGCCTAAGCGAGAAAGGACCCATTTATGTGTCTTGAGGTGCATTCCAACAGGGCAAAACTCCAACTCTCCAAAGCTCTTGCTCAGGCATACCGGTTTTGGACATTTGTCAGGCAGAAACTTGGGCAGGTGGCCATATTTTCTGAAGGCATTGCTGCTTTTGGTGGATGCCCTAATCACAGATTCCGGTCTATTCACTTCCATCTTCTGTGAACATTAGTTTCAGGAGTTAATAAGGTCCAAATTTAGATCTGCACACTGCCCTATGAAGTTAAATGTCAGCAACACTCTAGATCTGGCACAGAAAGACATAACGCATGAACTGATATCCGAAGCAGGGGTGGCATCCTTTATGTAGCTCCATTTCTTCATGTCCAAAGGTGAGCTGAAGTTGGGATGGAGGCAGACAGCACCACCTGCTGGCATGCGAGAGCTATTGCAAGAACTTATGGGTCCAGACTGGCGCTTATGAGATTTACAAGTTGAGGAAGCTGTGGGTGCATAGAGTATCCCTGGGATAGGATGTTAACAAAGGTAAGTAATTTATTTTTTCTGATAGGGACTTCTAGCTGCAGATTCCTCACCTTTCAAGGATTCATCAGACTGGATCCTGAAACTTTTCCATAGTACTTCTCTGCATGTGGTGCCATGTGGCTCTGCACTTACACCATACTGCTGCCACAATTACGAGCGGGACCTATATGGGTGCCACTGCTGCATGCAGATGTCATTTCCTTTCTTTCCATGCCTCCAGACACAGATCAAGAGTGTCTCTTCTCTGAGAGGCCCTTACCTCGATTTTTCTTCTCTAAAAAAAAAATCCGCATCCAAGGGATGTCATCCCTTAAGACGACAGTTTAAACTCATAAAGGACTGTCACAAGCAGATGACTGTGAGAGATCCCCAGAAGGTATGCCTGTGGTGCCTGGGGTCGGACCACAACTTCAACACCTGCAGAGATTGCTCACCGATGAACTCCAAGGCCATTAGGGACTACACAGAAAAAATGTGTCCCTAAGCAGAAGATGACGCAGTGTCTGGACCTGTCTAAGTCCCTGCTCCAAATCCAAGGATTGATTCATGGTCCACTCCCAGACTTCAAGGATCTGCTTTAGAAACCAGTTTTCGTTGTGCTCCAAATCATCTGTTAAGCACAAAAAACACAAAAAGTCAGAGCAAGTTCAGCTCCTTCGTGCCGTTGTCACTCCCCGGGGAAAGTGCATGGGTGGTGCCAACCGTTTTGTTAACGCTCTCTAGGTGGGCCAAATTCAAACCTAATTCTGCAGCTGGTTCCACCATAACCTGAGTTTGTCAGGCCTTCAGCCACGCAGCGCCACATCAAAGAGTTCAGCGCAGCTATGCTCCAGATTGTCTTTGCACCTCACGCAGTCAAAAGGCCTTCGCATGGACTATGAAGGCGAGGTCCCGTTGGTGCCAGCTGGACTCTTTGAGCCACTTCTGCTCCCGTTCCAATGCTGTACTGGCACCCAAAACAAGATCAGGGCCAGGTACATCATTAGGGCTGCTGACCTAGCCTTCCAAAGAGATAGTTCTGACTGTGCTCGCTGATGCTGACTCTGCGTTACTCTGAATTTGACCTACGCTGCACCCGCCTCCAACCAAGGTGCCAGTTCCTGCAATCAAACTTCCACATGGCAGGCAACATTCCCTACATTCCCTCTTTGGCACTGACTGTGACAACGACTATGAACAAGGTGATGAGTTTGCTCAGTCCTATGTCGAGAACAATTTGTATGAGGACTTGCTAGTGGCTAGATTCTGTCCCAGAGACATCTCTTTTCTCCTTGCGGCCCAGTCATGGAATCTGCCTCCTACACTATGGTTATGCATAGAGCGGCAAAGTCCTTGACCTCCAGGTTCCAACTATGGAGGTGAAAACAAACATGCTGACTGAAGTCCTATAACCAGTCCTGCAGTGGCGGCCCATCCTTTAGGGCGGAGGGGACACGCCCCCCCACCTTCTGCCCCTCATGAAGAGTGTCTGTCAGGCTGAAAAAAGGTCAGCCTGACAGACACTCTTCATGTTCAGATCTGGCAGCCAGGAGCAGACATGCGCGATTTGCACAGACTCCTAGCTGCCTTAGCTGAACTTTGCTGGGCTGAGGAGGTCACAGCTCCTATGGGCGTGACCTCCTCGGTTCAGCAAAGGTGCCTCAAGGCCCTCCCCTGGGTGACGAAGAAAGTGTCACCCATTGACTCTCGCCCTGGGCGCTTCAGGTTTAAGCCCTGAAGCGCCCAGGGCGAGTGTCAATCAGTGACACTTCGTCACAGAGTGGGGTGGGGTCAGCAGTCTCACTGACCCCATCCCACTCTGTGACGAGGCTGGGACTGCTGCCTTCCCTCATTGGCTGACCCAAGGTCAGCCAATGAGGGAAGGCAGCAGTCCCAACCCTCCTGGGACCTAGGGGCTGAAGGTAAGAGTGTGTGTGTGATGTTTTAAATTGAATGTTTCGTGCGTGCATGTGTGAGTGTTATGAGTGTTGTTAATGGATGTGCGTGCGTGCGTGTGTGTGTGAAAGAATGAGTGTGTGTGATGTTTTAAAATGAATGGTGTGTGCATGCATGCATGTTTGAATGGTATGAGTGTTGTTAATGGATGTGCATGCGTGTCTGTGTGTGAAAGAATGAGTGTGTGTGTGTGTGCCCCGCCCCCCCTCCCTCCTAAAGGTGCCGGCCGCCACTGCAGTCCAGTCTACTTCTGAGTCCCACCTTCCTTTCAATGAGGCCCTGGTGGGTACCCTCCCAGGGGCTTGAGCCAAGCCTTGTACTGGCCCACATGTTAACAGCCAGATCACCAGGCGCCATCACCCTACCCGAGGCATCCCATCCTTTTTGTCATAGCACCCTTCCCCAAATAGCCTTATGGTGCAGGCCTTCACCTGCTGGACCAACTCATCAAGTTTCCTACCACACACCCTGATGAGGAATCCAACTGAGTAGAGACATATGGAAAACACCTCTTCTCTTCAGCCAGTTTGCCCCTGATCATTCAATGCCTCCTGTTTGTTGGGCCGGTACACTCTTGCTCTTTGGGACATGGTGGTACAAGGCCTCCTTGGTGTACTGGAAGGCCTTTGCCCTGCCCTTTTCACAAGCAATCCAAGATGGTCGTGTGGCTTCGACACCACCGAGTTTATTATGGATAGATTTTTACACCAGCGTTGCTATTCATCGCCATACGTGGCTATGATCGATTCTGGGTTCTAGGACGACGTCCAGTCCTCCCTGATGGACATGTAATTCGATGGGACTCCGCTCTTTGGGGACAAGGCTCACTCTGCCTTTCAACTTTTGAAGGAGAATAGGGCTACTGCTCGCTCTCTGGATCTCTCTGGTCAGCCTTGCAAGCAGCAACGATTCCACTGAGGGAGAGGCTGCGGTGCCTGCCACCGCTGCGGCCAAGGCAGATGTGCTGTCCAGTCCACTGCCTAACACCCCCTGACCGCAGCTCCACCTGCCACACCTCTCTAGTGCACCCTTCCAGGGCCACAGCCACCCTGTGTCTGGGTTGTCAAGCAATCACGTCAGACAGGGGGTCCCCTCAAATTGTTTACAGAGGATATGCTTTACCTTTCCTTTCTTTTCCTACCACACCTTCCACTGTCCACGCAACAGCTAATGGAGGTAAATCTCTCCATTTTGCAGGAAGTGCTAGCCCATTTGGTGCCAGAAGTAAGGTGTTATTGTTATTCCTGCTACATTTTGGTGCCCAAGAAGGACTGAGTCCTTCATTCTGTTTTAGACCTGCGTCCCCAACGCCTTCCTCTAGAAGAAGAAATTGCACCCTGGCGCAGGTCTTGTCTACCTCAACCCTGGAGACTGGACTTTAGCATTGGACCTGCAGAACACCTAATTCCATATTCTATCCTGCTGGCACATCAGTGCTAGCTGCAGTTAATGGCAAGAGGGAAACATTTTCAGTTCGCTGTGCTATCCTTTCGTCTCACAAGTGCCCCTCAGGTGTTCACAAAAATGATGGCCACACACCTTAAAAGGTTGGGGTGCCAGTCGTCCTCTACCTTGACAACTGGCTGTTGAAGGTGGGCTCACCTCAGGCAGTCTTCAACCACCTCCAGATTACACTTAGTTTACTGTCCTCTTTGGGATTCACTATCCACATGCCAAAGTCGCATCTGAATCCTTCTCGGACGCCTGCCGTTATAGGAGCCATTCTGGCTGCAGTTCGGTTTCCTGTCTTTCCCTCGGAAAAGAGATCCAGGAAATTTAGGCTGTAATCCTGATCTTTCAGTCTCAATCCTGCATTTCTGTGAGGTCAACTCTGAAGCTGTTTAGACTGATGGTCTCCTGCTGGTCGAGAACACCAGTTGTCATATGCATGCTCTGCAATAAGATCTGTAGTCGTAGTGGGCCAGCCATCAAAGGAACCTTTCCAACCTTGTCCAGATTTTCAATGAAACTGAAAGATCTGCAGTGTTGGTTTCTGAACCATGACAGCGTCCGCTCTCTCTCCCTTCCCCACCTGGTGGTAACCGATGCGTATCTTCTAGGCTGGGGCTGCCACCTGGGAGAGGTGGAGATCAGAGGCCTCTGGCATCTAGCGGAGTCCTGACTCCATATCAGCCACATGGACCTGAGCGCTATCTGCTTGGCACAGGTGCTCACGGACTCCACCACTACCACGTGGTACTGCAACAAACAGGGCGGTGTAGGTTCAGAGACCCTGTACCAGGAGGCCTTGCGTCACTGGAACTGGATGAACTGCCAAGTAATCTTTCTGGTGGTGAACCACAAGGCAAGCATATTGAACACCAAGGTTGATGAACTCAGCTTTCAGCGCCTAACAGATCATGAGTGGCAGTTACACTAAGAGATGGCACAAATTCTCTTCCATGAATGGGAAAAAACTTGGCTTGATCTGTTCGCCGCCACCAAGAACACACAATGTCAGCACTTCTGCGCTTTGGGGTTTACATGGTTTCTCTCAATCGGAGACACATCCCACCTTAAGTGGAGCTTGGGACTCCTCTGTGCCTTTACACTAATACCACTCCTGCCCTGAGTGAGTTCTCAAGAAGATCAGGACTGACCAGGCACAAGTCATCCTTGTGGCTCCAGTCTGTGCACATAGAGTAGGGTATCCAGAACTCCTGGGCTCGAGTATCTGTCCTCTGATCAGGCTGCCCCTCTGGGAAGATCTGCTGTTCCGTTTCTCCACCTGGGCCTTTGCACTCTTAATCTTCTTGTATGACGACTGAGCAACAACAGCTCAACACCTTTGACCTTCCTCCAGAGTTGGTTGATGTGATCTTGGCAGCCAGATGCCCCTCAATGAAGATTGAATAAATCTGTCTTTGGGACAAGTTTGTGATTTGGTGCAGCATATGCCAGATTGGTCGCCTCCAAGCCAAACTGTCTGACATCTTATTGTTTATTTCATCTCTTTCCTGGCAGGGTTTTGCTTTGGGTACGTTTAAAGGTTATCCTTAGGTCCTTATGGTGGTCTTATAGTTGCCTAATGAGCCGTCATCCCTCCATTCACCTTTTGTGATGAGATTTTTGTTAGGAGTGCAGCATATGTTCCCCCTTCTTCTTTTGTGATGTCCCAGTAGGACCTCAATCTCATCCTTCCTTATCTGATAGGTAATCCATTTGAGCCACTCCACAGCTGTTCCTTACAGCTCCTTACACAAGACTGTTCTCGTTGCCATTACCTCAGCACAGCATGTGATTAAGCTTGAGGCTCTTTGTGTTAATTCTCCACTCCCCATCTTATTCCCTGACAAGCTGATTCTGCAAACTAAAGCATATTTTCTAACCAAAATGTATGAGATTGTTCGACGTCAGTCCTAGAGGACTTGCTGGTTTGATTCCATCAGATGCCCACTTCTAATATGGTACTGCTTTGGTATCTTCTCTAAAGGTGAGTAATCTTCAGCTAGAGGTCTCCATCAGAAGAACAAGTTACTTACCTTTGGTATGACTCATTAAAGGTGAAGATTCTATCTTCACTGATCTTTCCCATTCTCTGATGGGACTCTGCCCACTAATAAGATCCCAAGTCTAGGACTCAGCACACTGGTTTTTATCAGTTTGCTTTTGGGGCTCCAAGTTTGCGGGTGCGGACAGTCTTTGAAGCAAGCGACATCAGCAAGTAGGATATAGGCCTTGCACAATCACTTCACGAGCAGAACGGCATCAGTGCGGAGCCATAAGGCGCCACCTACCAACATGCAGAGGTACTATGGAAACATTTCCAGATCCAGTTTAATGCGTGGGGAAAATTCAGAAGTTGAGAATCCGCCTCTAGTTAGAGTGTCTAGCAGAATGAGTATTACCAAAGGTAAGGAACTTGTACATGCCACAAAGTCTTGCATGGAGTTTAATTACAAGAGTTCCATGTTTTTTACTGGTTGAAACATTTGTTATTTTATTGTTTTCGTTCACTGAAATAGTTAAGATTTATTAGGTTTTTCTGTGTGTCTATTTGGATTTAAACAAGAGCTAGTAAGGGAACATTGCCAGAAAGGAAGTCTACATAAACTCATTAGATTTTTCCTCTTATTGCTCCTTGGCCAAAGTGCTTTTTTGCAGACCTACGGCTGTTCTACACCAATTTGTGCATCCGTGTTGGGGTTGTAAAGCCATGGAACTATTATGTCTGTCTGCCATCTCGGAAGAATAGAACAATAGGATTGAATACAGTGTATGAAAATCAGAGATGGCTAAAGGTTTATAAAGAAATAGGAACGCAGATATCGCACAGGAGTGTGCCAACCAACTCCTTGCTGATTTCGACTGCACCCTGGCAGCAGTTGCAGACTGCATTCCATTCTCCCGCAGTGTAGTAGGTGTGGGTACCATATTCCAGTGATTCACCTTTACCACTTCCCGCAGGTGACCTTCACTGTGATCTGGACTGTTTACTAATCTCTTAATATGAAATGGTTTATTAAACTTCGGGCTTTTCTACATTTTTTGATACAATATATCACAGCAAACGTGTGTTTTGTCTTTCTTACGGATAGTAATTTGGAAAAGTAAAATTTTTCTCTTACTTTCCCTTCTGCTATATTTTTTAACAGGTGTTGATAAAGCCAGTAGGTCGTTCATTCAGAAGTAAAGCGCTGAGTTGTTGCCTTTGACAGTGCTTTTTTGCATAGCTTACTGTTTCAACATGTTCGTCGGCGAAGTTGGATGGTATAGATAAATGTGAAATTGCTGTCAGCTCCTTGCGACACGTGGATATAAATCTAACACATGGGCATGCTTGTGCGCAAGTGGCAGCTGTAATGGGATATCTTTCCAAGATGGCGGCTGCTGCATGCGCAGTGACGCTAAAGCATGCATCTGTGTACACTGTGGCCATCTTGGGATTCCATTCCTAGATGGCAAATGTGTGCACACACGTGGGATTATGTTGTGACCCGCCAATTGCTACTTTAGCTTTATGTTTTTTACTTTACTTTTCCACTGGCCATGTTGAATGGTAAACTTAAATTGGAAAAAAATGAAAGTGGGCAGACCATTTAAAAGTGTAGTGAACAACTCAGCAGCACTTTGAATTGGCTGGGCCCTTGAGGCGGGTATGGGAGGTAAATACATGTTAAAAGCAAAGAAATATGATGTATGGGGCAGCACAGCAGATAAACTCACAGATGGATGGAACAAGGGGGGGGACTGGAGTATACAGAGTTGGGGTGGAAAGAAACAATGAATTACTTAAAATGTGAGGTTGCAGCTGTCTGGTTTGCTAGCAACTTCTTGTAGGCATTCTGAAAGCTTGCCTGGGAATGCATTCCATCCAGTCCTTACCATTTGCATTGTGGGTTGTAACTCACAGTTTAATGCTTTCTATTTGCTAGCTTTATTTGTTTTAGGCTGTCCTGCTTGAGTTTGTCTCTCCTGTGGAGGATACCCTGTTTAATGTATTCTTCTGTGTGGTCGCTTTCTGTAAACAGAACTTTAAATCTTGTCTTTATCTTGTCACATTTGTGGTACTTTCAAAGACAAAGGTCAAATGTTAGGCTCTGTCTTCGAGGGAGCTTGGGGTTTACTTTTCTTTCTCTGACTTCAAAGTGAGAGAATTTACGTGACCATCTTGCTGTAAAAGAAAAGGCCTTTTTCTAGCACACAACAAAAATTAAATGTCTGTAAATTAACTGGGCTTATATTTCAGAATATATCCGAATTAGGAAAGTACAAATGAAGCACTTTTTGGTAATTCTGAAGTGTGATGGAAACTATGTGAATACACTCCAAACACATCAACACACTAGGTGATGAAATTTCCACATATTGGCCCTCATTATGACATTGGCGGCAAATCCCACTTACTGCCACGCTGACGGCTACCAATTTACAGCCGCAGCGGCGGATATCTGTTCACCATATTATGACACACGCTCACCAATCTGACAGAATTCAGCCACATACACAAATCTGCCAAACCAAAGGTCAGTGATAAACTGGCGGTATCAAAACCCACACTGTTACGCCAACAAAACAACGCCCATCACATTATGACCCACGAATCACCACGGCGGACATTCAATGGCAGTAAACCAATGGTGGTACATACCGCCACGCTCACAATGGACACCCAAATACAAAACACCACCACATTGGACAATTCAAACAACACACACTTGACACCCATACACACACCACACCCACACAACTATAAAACACACACCCACATTCCCTACAACCCTTTACGACTACAAATCATTGCCACCAGAGAGACACCAAGACCACTGACACAACTAGAGCCACACTCCACTCAAACCTATACACCACTCACGCACTCCACATCACACACCCCAAAACATTACCCAACACACCCTCACCAGCACACCTCACATAACACCCATGGCACCACAAAGACACCCCTGTTGAGGAGTTAATGGTCATGGTGGAGGAAATTGTCAGGGTACAGCCACAGCTATTTGGCGCACAGGTGCAGCACATGTCTATAGCTAGGAAGATGGAACTATGGTGGAGAATCGTGGACAGGATCAACGCCGTGGGACAGCACCCCAGAACTAGGGATGACAGGAAGAGGTGGAACAACCTACGGGGAAAGGTACGTTCCATACCAGCAAGACACCAGCTCGCTATCCAGAGAACTGACGGTGGACCCCCACCTCCTCCCCCACACCTCACAGCATAGAAGGAGCAAGTCTTGGCAATACTGCATCATAAGGGCCTGGCCGGAGTCTGAGGAGAACTCGACTCTGGTAAGTCACCTCTCTACTATTATCGCACCCCTACCTGCATGCCATCACATACCCTCACTCCCATCACTCCACTACATCCCACACACCCCACCATCACATCTTACTCATCCCAATGCCAAGCCCTGCATGCTGTACCAATGCATGGACACCCCTCACAGCCCTGCATGGACACTCACCCGTAAAGCATGCATAGCAGAGAGAACTAACAATCCAACCATACACTAACATACACAAGTGAAAGCTGGCAGGGCAAATCCAACCATAGAGGGGAAGCCACAGATGTGCAATATGTCAGACACATAAACCATAACACAACATTTACATTCCCACAGGTACCCCAGTCAATGTCAGCGGAAAAGAGATGCCAGCACTATCCAGTCCCCCAACTGAAGAGACCCACAGTGATGACAGCAACTCTGGTCTTCAGGATCTGGATGACCTACCTGGCCCATCAAGGACCACTGGGCAGCCAGTCACCCAGGCCCAGTCACACACCACCACCAAGCCTCCCCCATCTGGAAACACCACCTCAGCACCCACCCAGCGTACCCACACCTCTGTCCCCAGGACACGTCAATCAGCAGTGTGTCCACCTCTACAGGGACCCCAGGTCATACCTCGCGCACAAGACAATCAGGGAACTGGGGTCAGTGGTAGTGGGCTCACGGTTCGGGGGACAAAGGCACAGTCCACCAGGGACACTGGGAAGACTGATGTGCACCAGGGGGAGGACAGCCCCAGGGAACCAACTCTCCAGGAGACTCTCTCTGAGATCCTGGGAGCCTATCAACATTCCCAGGACACGATGGGCCAGATCCTGGACAACGTGCAGGAGAACAGGCGGCTGCAGGAGGGACAGTACCAGGGGATCAGGGAGGACTTGCAGGCCATGAACAACACCCTCATCTCCATAGCAGGGGTGCTGGCAGACATGGCCAACATCATGAGAGAGGCAGTGTCACACCAGTGGGCCCGTGCCACTAGCTAGACATCTGAACAGCCTTCCACTACCGCTGCCGCTAGTGGCCAGGAGGCCCGCCACAGGTCGTACAGGCCACCAGCACCCCTCCCCCTGCAGAAGGTGAACCACCCCGCAAACGTTCCCTGCAATCCAGACAGAAGCCAGAGACACTTGCCAAGAGCCCTGCCAGGAAATGAGACTCTCCTGACTGTCAACCTTGTGTCCCGCTCAGTCACCCTGTCCACCTTGAACTGCCATTGCACCCCTTCCTATGTCCCCTTGGACAATGCACCTGTGCTACAAACAGACTGGAACAATACCCTGGGCTTTCCTCCATCATCACCCCATCCCATTGCATTGTCCCCTATATGTTAGCACTTCAATAAACAACCTTTGACAAAAATCTTTTTGGACTATGTCATGTATATCAAATATGTATTGATTGAAACAGGTACCGGCATTGAAAATAAACTGTACATAGAACGAGCATAGATTAATGGCCTGTAGCTGGCTTTAGTGATTACACCTGAAGTATATATCAAGTCACCAACATCTGCAAAATGGATTGCCAGAGGGAACAGTAATTGGGCAAAGAAGTGGGAAATATCAGCATGCCATTGCCACACAGATTACAACCAATGTCATTGAAATGTAAAGTTACACTGTTCTACCTGTGTGTCATTGGAAGTATTGTCAAAATAACTGATGTTCTGTTGTCCTCATCCTCTGCCTCCTCATCCTCACTGTCCACAGGGTCTACTGCTGCCACTCTGGCATCTCCAGTCTCCTCCTCCTGCAGAAAAGGGACATGTCGTCTGAGGGCCAGGTAGTACAACATGCAGTATGCCACTACTATCTGGCAGACCTTCTTGGGTGAGTAGCACAGGGATCCACCTGTTAAATGGAGACACCGGAACCTGGCCTTCAGGAGGCCAAAGGTCCTTTCAATTATCCTTCTGGTTCGCCCATGTGCCTCATTATAATGTTCTTCTGCCCTTGTCCTAGCATTCCTCACATGGGTCAGCAGCCATGATAGGTTTGGGTAACCAGAGTCACCTGCAAATATTGAGGGACAACAATTAGCCACACACTATCCTATTTGGCCAACACCATGCCCATACACCAACATCTACTGGGTGGGAACCAGGGCTCACCTATTAGCCACACCCTGTGCCACTGTAGTTGGACCATCACATTTGGGATGCTGCTATTCCTCTGAACAAAGGCATCATGCACCGACCCAGGATACTCAGTATTGACATGGGAGATGTACTGGTCCGCCAAGCACACCATCTGAACATTCATGGAGTGGATACTCTTACAATTCCTGAACACCTGTTCATTCTGGGTGGGGAGGGAACAAATGCAATATGTGTTCCATCAATCGCACCAATAATGTTGGGGATATGTCCCATTGCATAAAACTTGGCCTTTACTGCGGCCAAATCCACAACCTGGGGGAAAACAATGTAGCTGCACATGTGTTTTATCAGGGCAGACAAGACTCTTGTCAGCACGTTTGAGAACATTGGCTGTGACATTCCTGCTGCCAAGCCCACTGTCACTTGGAAAGAACCAGTTGCGAGGAAATGGAGTACAGATAGCACCTGCACAAGTGGATCCCAGTGGGGTGACGGATAGCAGATATCCGGTCAGGCTCCAATTGGGAACACAGCTCTGTGATTGTGGCCCTATCAAGTCTATAGGTGAGTATAATGTGCCTGTCCTCCAGTGTTGCCAAGCCCACCAGGGGTCTGTGCACTGGGGTATGTCTCCATCTCCTATTGAACTGCAGCAGTACGTATCTAAGGGACACGAGTGAGGAGGCTGTCGCAAACTGAACATTGGTGCAACAACAGAAATGTGCAATCTGTAAACTTGTAATATGTCAGTGTGATTTGTCCAATATGTGCCTATTTCTCCTGTGACGCAGCATGAATCCATAGGGCTGTGTCCCTCTCCCCCCAAAATGGCGTCCGCCTGTCCTGTGATGAGCAACAGGTGGAAGTGAGGTAATTCCACTGACGTTGTGCGCCGTGGCGAGAGGCAGTCGGGAACCACCGTGCAACTCCTCATTGGTTAATATTGGTCCCTATAAGCTACAGTGGCCATTTTCTATCTGATTCCTCACGTGCTGCCTGACCTTCCACAGGAGAGGACCTACACTGCATGTGCTGCTGTGACCTGTGTCTGTAATCTACCATGGCCCGTGTGACCGTGATAAGTGCCTCAGCCTTCACCTCGGAGAAGTTGGAGAGACTGGTGGATGGGGTCCTACCCCAGTTCGGACTGCTGTATGGACCTCCAGACCAACAGGTGAGTACACTGTGGGGACGAAGCATGTGGCATGGATGCTTGAAGTGGTGTGTGTGAAGGCCTCGTGGAAGGGGGGTGGGTGGATGTTCTCTTTGCGGCGTACAGCTTGTGTGCCCAACAGCATACAGCCCATGCACCTGCACCCAAATCCAGCAGACAAACACCTCCAACAACCACTCCCTCATCCTCCACTCCCATTCCTTCTTCCTCTTCCCGCCCCAATGTACATAAGAAACTTATCCTATCCACCATTGACCTCTCCCCTACCCCCCCCCCACTGTATTGCACGTATGGCCAAGGAAGGAAGAACCCAGCACAGCACCTCAGCCACACAGTCCACGGGCTCAGTTCCATCCGCACCTACTCGTGGTGGAAAGGAATCCAGGCCACAGTTACTGAAGGGGAAGGAGCCTGCACCAGCCAGCCTAATGGGGAATGAGCCTGCACCGGCAGGCAAGAAGGGCAAGGAGGCTGCGCCTGCCACCCGAAAGGGCAAGGAGACTGCCCCAGCAGGTAAGAAGGGCAAGGAGCCTGCACCAGCAAGCAAGAAGGGCAATGTGCCTGCACCTGCCACCCGAAAGGGCAAGGAGCCTGCACCAGCAGCTGTCACAGAGCTCCCACCACCAACCATGGTTGTGCATCTACCCGATGGCGCAGGGGATGTGCATGAGCCTACCCACCACTACCAGCACCACCACAGTGCACTCATCCGAGGGTGCAGGGGATGTGCAGGAGCCTCCCACCACCACCAGCACCACCACAGTGCATCCATCCGAGGGTGCAGGGGATGTGCAGGAGCCTCCCACCACCACCAACACAGTGCAGCCGTCACCACCGGCGGACGCAATGTAATCCTTCCTCCATGGGCTACTTTGTGGTCTGTTCACTCCCGAACCAGTGGGTAAGACACCCATTCAAGAGATTGTGGCCTTGCACTCCCCAGGACCAAACACAGGGCATGTTGCCCCCTCCAGAACCAATGGGCAAGTCACCCACTCCAGAGACTGTGGCCTTGACTTCCCCAGGACCAAGCACAGGGCATGTTACCCCCCCCCCCCCCCCAGAACCAGTGGGCAAGACACTCATTCCAGAGACTGTGGCCTTGCACTCCCCAGGACCAAACACAGGGCATGTTGCCCCCTCCAGAACCAGTGGGCAAGTCACCCAATCAAGAGACTGTGGCCTTGCACTCCCCAGGACTAAGCACAGGGCATGTTACCCCCTCCAGAACCAGTGGGCAAGTCACCCAATCGAGAGACTGTGGCCTTGCACTCCCCAGGACTAAGCACAGGGCATGTTGCCCCCTCCAGAACCAGTGGGCAAGTAACCCACTCCAGAGACTGTGGCCTTGCACTCCCCAGGACCAAGCACAGGGCATGTTGCCCTCTCCAGAACCAGTGGGCAAGTCACTGAATGGAGAGACTGTGGCTTTGTACTCCCCAGGACTAAGCACAGGGCATGTTTCCCCCTCCAGAACCAGTGGGCAAGTCACCCACTCCAGAGACTGTGGCCTTGACTTCCCCAGGTCCAAGCACAGGGGATGTTGCCCCTAACTCCCCCAGAACCAGTGGGCAAGGCACCCACTCTAGAGACTGTGGCCTTGCACTCCCCAGGACCAAGCACAGGGCATGTTGCCCCCTCCAGAACCAGTGGGAAAGTCACTGAATCGAGAGACTGTGGCCTTGCACTCCCCAGGACTAAGCACAGGGCATGTTGCCCCCTCCAGAACCAGAGGGCAAGTCACCCACTCCAGAGACTGTGGCCTTGCACTCCCCAGGACAAAGCACAGGGCATGTTGCCCCCTCCAGAACCAGTGGTCTTGTTTCTGCTCCCAGCTGAGGTGAACCCCCCCCCCCCCTCCCTGAGGTGCCTGCCTATTTGCCAACTGATGCCCCTGCAGTGTTCTCTGCGTGTTGATGCAGGTGACAAGTGGGGCCTTGGACTTAGGCCTGTGTTCATATGGCCCACGCGAACGGAGGACTGGGCAGTGTCCCTTGTTCTGTACATTTGTAAATAGCTGTTACATTGGCTAACTTATTATTTATTTACTGTGTTGATATTATTACACTCACTTTGGTAAATTTGTTTTGTCCTTGCATTATTCAGCCGATTTAGTGAGATTAACTGGCGTTCTTGTGCATCTGGTTGTGTGTATGGGGTGTGTGTGGTGCATGTGTGTGTGTCACTCTCGTTTTCCTCCCCTCCCTCCCTGCCGTGTGTGCTAGGCAGCTGTACTCACCATCATTGTCTTCGCCGGCATTGGTGTTTGTGATGGAGCAGAACGTAGAACATCATCGGAAATATATGCAGTTCGGGTTCCATGGCGGCATGGTTCTTCCCTGTGTCTCCAATGGCGAGTCCTTTCACTTCTGAGCTCAGTTTCCACCAGGCTTTTGATGTTGTTGGTACCGCCCTGGAAAAGGTGGCGGATTGTGTTGTTGTAATATGGTGGGCGGAACTTTGACTTCCGTCTGGCTGTAGGCGGCTACCGCCGTGGTGCCTGTTGTTTCCGCCCTGGCGGTTGGTGTGGTACATTGGCTGTCTTTCGGAGATCTTTCTGCCATGGCCTGTTGGCGGTGTTACTTCCACTTTATCACCAACTGCCAGGGTCGTAATGAGGGCCATTATCTTTTGTGCACAGTAAAACTGTATATCTGTACAAATGCAATAGTCATTTAGATTGAAAATGTGTTGTCTGTAATGGCAGTGTGCTAGCGCATCCATGCTCTACACAACGCCTCTCAACTCTACACCATTCCACTCTACAACACACTACTCCACTCTTTTCCCCTCCACTCTACTCCAGACTGCTCCATTCAACGACTCCATCACACCCTGCAACACGCCACTTCACTCAGATATGCCACTCCATTCTACAATACTCCACTCTAATCCATTCCAAGACCGCCCCTCCCCAACACGCCACTTTACTTCATGCCCCTCCACTCATGCCACTCCACCCTAAACCACTTACCCCAATCCACTACAATCTACCCTACTCCACTTCAATACACACCACTCCACTCCATCTACCCCATTCCATTCCAATCTACCCCACTCCACACTAGTTTGGCTCACTCAACTCCACTCAAATCTACCACAGCCCACCTCACTCCACTCCAATCTGCTCCATTCCACTCCAATCTACTGCACTCCAGTCAACCCACTCCACTCTGCCCCACTCAATCCAAATCTAACCTAGTCCACAGTCTACATCAATCCACGCCACTCCATTCCAATCTATCCCAGCCCATTCCACCCTAACCTAATCCCACTCCACTTCAGTCTACACTAACCTACTCCAACCCAGGCTACCCACTCTATTACAATCTATCTCACTCCATCCTCTCCAATCTACCCCACTGACCACCACCCCAGTCTACCCAACTCCACCACAGTCTACCCCATTCCTGTCTACTCCACTCAACCCCAACCTACCCCATGCTACTCCAATCTACCCCACCCACTCCATTCTTTCCCACTCCACTGAATCTACCCCACTCCATCAGTCTACTCCACTCCAATCTGCCCCAATATACCTCACTCCACTCCAATCTACCCTACTCCACTTCAGTTTACTGTATTCAACCCCACTGTACCCACTCCACCCCAACTACCACACTCCAATCTACCCAACTCCAGTCTGATCTACCCCACTCGCCTACTCTAATCTACACCACTCTACAATACCCCACACAACTCCAATATTTCCCATTCGACTGCACTCCAATTCTACCCCACTTCATCCACTACAATCTACCCCACTAGAATCTACCCCACTCCACCCTAATCTATCCAACTCCACTCTACCCCAATCTACCCCACTCCAATGTTCCCCACCCCACCTACCCTACCACACCCCATTCCACCCGACCCCATGCCACTCTAACAGCAGCCACACTGATATACAATATGGCTAAAACACATTCCCAAAGCCAATAGCTCTTGCATAAGTGAAATCTATTGGTTTTGCCAATGTTTGTTCCTAAAAGTAGTTCACATATGTGAAATGTCTTGGGTTGATTCCAAAGCTTATGGGCAACCCTGTGAGCCAATGCCCAAATCAATGTGAACTACAGTAGTCAATGCCCTCAAAGGGCCTGTCCAAAAGCCACTTTTAACTATATGTATGGGTATTTTGTGTGATTATATAACCCCTCATAAGGCAGCTAAAGCTACCAGTAGATGTGAACTAAGAAGCAAAATTGTTAACATATTTTGTTTAGTGGCAGCATGATGCATGAATATAGTTTCCATGCTGCCACCATTGGTTTTCAAGTGACTGTTACTGACAGAAAGAAGAATGGGTTGTTGCTTTGGAATGTTTTGTCGTGTTTCCTCTTGCTGTCAAAGCATGCCACACATTCAGTTATGGCTTGCTATTTTCTTATTTTATTGCTGAGCTTCAACGATTTATGTATCATGAGCAAGTTACATTATGTATCTGATGGAGACTTCTAGTTGCAGATTCCTTACCCTAGAATTTCCCCCTGGTGTCAGACTGGATGCAGAGATTTTTCTTCAAGCTGTACTCTTGCACGTCGTCAGGTGGCGTCAGTCGACTCCGTGGGCATCGTGGTCACTGTGATGACGTCGGGAGTCGTACATAGATGCCGCCTCTGCGGGGTGACATCAGTTCTTTTCTTTCTGCTCCACATGCTGATCTGGAGAGAGCTACTCTGGTCAATTTTTGGCCGATTTCAACACTTTTGTTGAGTTTTTGGTGATTTTTTTTTTGTGCGTTGAAGATGTCCCCAAAGACCGGTTTCAAGCCTTGCAAGATCTGTCACTGCATGATGCCATTGACAGATCTGCACCGGGTCTGTTTGTGGTGCATGGAGCATGACTACGACCCAAAGTGTTACTCCGAGTGCCTGGCCATGCACCCGAAGGCCTTGAGAGTGCGTTCCCTCAAACTCATGGCGGCCCGGCGCTCAACTCCACATCGATCCCAGTCTCGCTCGAGAGGAAGGTGTAGGAAGCTGGCCTGGTGTTTGATGGGTACCTAAGGTACTTGCACCTTATGCCAGATCCAGATAATCCCTCTTAGTGAAATGTAGGCAGTGTCTAGCAACCAGGCTCTGTAGAGGTAGCTGTGGATGAGCAGCCAGGGCTTATCTAGGAGACATGCAAAGTTCATGCAGTACCACTGTAGTCACAGAGCACATACACACATGAAAGAAAACACTCAGTGTTACAAAAATAAAGGTACTTTATTTTTGGAACACAATACCACAAATTACTAGAAGGGCAACCCTCCAATAGGAGGTAAGTAATACTCTAAATATATACACTAGTAATCAGAAATAGGCATAGAAGAGGTTAGAAAACAGTGCAAATAGTAATAGTGACCCTAGGGGGTGCAAAAACCATATCCTAAACAAATGGAATGCGAACACAGGACTCCTACCTAGGTAAGTGGAATGTGTAGAAGGGAACTGTGAGTACTTGAAAACCACAGAGGTAAGTAACACAGTATACCCCCCAGCGACCAGGAAAGCAGGAGTAAATCACTGGATTTTCCCCACACTACGCCAATAGGAGGAAAAAGAAGAAAAAAAAGACACCTAGACAAGACTGCAAGACACCAGTGGTGGATTCCTGAAGACAGAAGACCTGTGGATACAGGAGACCAAGTCCAAGAGTCACAGTGGAGTCCAGGAGGAGTAGGAGCTACTACCCACCTAGCTGTACTCGCATGAGTTTGTTGACGGTGATGAAGAACAGGTCCCCACTGCAGCCCTGGAGCCATAGAAGAGTTCCTGATTGATGCAGAAGATGTCCCACGCTGGAGTGAAGATTGCAGACAGGTGTCTGTGCAGGAATTCCACCAATAAGCCTTGGCAAAGGCAAACTCCCGGTTAGTGGAAAAATGGTGCTGCCTGGGACTAGCAAGGCCGAGGAGAACTCAACCCAGGAAGTGGGGAAGGAGCCACAGGGGACCCTCAGTTTTGCAGAGTCCACAGGAGCAGCGACAGCACCTACAGGAGTCCCACAGGATGGAGACACAGAAGTCACAGAAGAAGCCCATGCAGCACTACAGAAAAGGATCCCACGCCGCAGGGGAACCACATAGAGGGCTGAGCGTTGCAGGAAGGAGTGCTAGGGACTCGAGCTGCATGTCACCTGAAAATCCCCTGGAGGAGATACAAACAAGCCTTGGCAGCTGCAAGAGACGCTTATACAGGGGTACTGTCCTGCATGGGAAGGCACAGGTTTACCTACAACAAAGTCAGACAGCTGGCAGAGAGGACCAAGAGGACTTCTCCGGCCCACCACCCATCATGCAGATTCCACGCAGCTCAAGATGATAGGAGATCCACGCAGCTGGTCGTTGTTGCTGCAGACGCCTGCAGATGCAGGGGAGTGACTCCTTCACTCCAAAGGCGATTCCTTCTTTCTTCTAGTTCAGACTGAAGACACGCCACCCTCAGTGGATGCGCAGCCGGTGGAAATGTTGCAGTTGCTGTCAGGAGCCCTGGAAACAATGTTGCAGAAGAGTTCTTCTTCTTGGAGGCAGCTTGTCGAGTCCTGGAGGTTCCAGTCGCAGTTCCAGAGGCCAGAAGTAAAAGCAGAGGGTTGAGAGGAGTCCTGCTGGAATCTTGCAAGCCAAATTTGAGAACCCACCTAAGAGTGAGACCATAAATAGCCCTGAAAGGGGATTGGTCACCTCACCAGGTAAACACCTATCAGGAGGGGGCTCTGACATCACCTGCCTGACTGGCCACTCAGATGCTCCCAGAGTTCCCTGCCAACCTTGGAAACCAGGGACCCTCTGGAGGAGCTCTGAGCACCACCCCTGGGGTGGTGATGGACAGGGGAGTGGTCACTCCACTTTCCACTATCCAGTTTCGCACCAGAGCAGGGAATGGGGGTCCCTGAAATGGTGTGGACTGGTTTATGCACAGAGGGCACCAAATAGGCCCTTCAAAGCAAACCAGTGGCTTGGGGAGGCTACACCTCCCAAGCGAGTCACACCTATTTCCAAAAGGAGAGGGTTTTGCCTCCCTCTCCCAAAGGAGATTCTTTGTTCTGCCTTCCTGGGCTTGATCAGATCAAGCAGCAGGAGGGCAGAAACCTGTCTAAGGGGTGGCTGCAGCTGATTTGCCTGGAAAACCCTGTAAGACTGGTGGTAGCAATGCTGGAGGTCCTCTAGGGAGCCCCCAGAGTGCATAAAATCATACTTCCAATACTTGCATTAGTATTCTGGTATGATTCCAACATGTTTGATACAAAACATGCCCAGGTTCGGAGTTACCATTATGTAGCTGGACATAGGTAGTGACCTATGTCCAGTGCACGATTAAAATGGCATCCCGCACTCACAAAATCCAGGAAAATGGATCTGGAGTTTGTGGGGGGTACCTCTGCTAGTGTAGGGGGTGCCCTCATACACAGGTACCTGCACCCTGCCCTCTGGGCTAAGAGGGCCTACCATAGCAGTGACTTACAGTGACCTGGTGTAGTGACCTGTAGTGAAAACGGGCTTATGCACCCTTTTCACGCAGGCTGCAATGGCAGGCCTGCCGAACCCTTCGCATGGGCTCCCTATGGGTGGCCTAATAACTGCTGCAGCCCATAGGGATCCCCTGTAACCCCAATGCCCTGTGTACCAAGGTACCATATACTAGGGACTTACATGCCAATTGTGGGAAGAAAAAGGTCCAATTTACAGGAGAGAGCAAAACTACTGTGGGCCTCGTTAGCAGGATCCCAGTAGACACAAACACACTGACAACAGGCAGAAAATGGGGGTAACCATGCCAAGAAAGAGGGTACTTTCCTACAGAATGTGTCTAGACTGCTCGCGGAGTCACCACCACTTGTCGTCCTCCAAGTCTTCCGGTCACTCCGGTAAGAAGAAGAAGTCGAAGAAGGCTAGGCATCCATCGACTTCACCCCGTCGCTTGGCTGATGCGACGCAGGAGGAGCATCGACGCTCTAGGCCTCCATCCTCGGAGCCTACTTCTGGGTCCACTCCACGCCTCCCCGACTTTCTGGGAGCCGGAGCGACCCCTGCCCAATTAAAGGAATTCTATGAGGCCATGTGTCTAATTTTTGGGCAGTCCAAACCCCCCTTTTGCTTCCTTCGGGCCCTGGGGTTTCGGCTGGGGGCCCTTTGGGTTCCATGCTGACGGCTCCGGCCCCAGCCTCCGACGGCCCCTCCGGAACTGCTACCGGATCCGTATCAATGCTGGTTGTATCATTGAGACCTTCCCTGGTTCCGGCTCGGCCGTCGACGCTCCCTGACATCGGTTGTGTCCACGATCGACGTCAACCCGATCCTAATTGCCGACGACTCTGAGTCAGAGGGGCGTTGATCGATGCTGCCGTCTTCTTTGATGGGGTTTATTTATCCTATGTTGGATTCAGATCCTTTTCCTAATGGGTATGAGTACTGGGAAGGATTGGAGGAGTCCCTGGACCCTTATGAATACCAGGATGACCCTAACATGGACTGGGCACAGGAACTGGGTGAGGCCATTGGGCTGGATACTTCTCCAGATGCTGGCATACTACCTCCTCCTACCGCGGCTACAGCGGAGGGAGCCACATATTCTATGGTGGTTAGTAGGGTGGCTGAGGTCCTTGGCCTCAAACTGCCTACTATTGAAGTCAGGTCTAATCTCCTGATGGAGGTGCTTCAACCAGGGGCTTCCACATCTGAGCCTCTCCTTCCTTTCAATGAAGTCCTCCTGGTTACTTGGTCCAGACCCAGCACAGGGGCTCCTGTGAACAGGACGATCGCTCACCGCCATCGGCCTGCCCCGAAAGACTCTAAATTCCTGTCCCAACATCCCAAGCCTCAGAGCCTTGTTATCTAGGCATCCTCGTCATCTGGCGCATTCCCTTCTGCTCCTCCAGATCGGAAATCATAGACTGGGTCAACTTGGGAAGAAGATGTTTTATTCCTCCATTCTGGCATTGCGAGCAGTGAACACTGCTTGTCTTTTGGACCGTTATACTCACTCCCTGTGGGATACGGTTGCACAGGTCCTACTGAAGATTATGGAGGAGACCCGGACTATCGTCTCCCAAGCTGTTGCTGATGGTAGAGATGCGACGATGTGGCTGGACACAACAGACTCTCTGGGTAGATTGCGTCGACGGTGGTCTTGAGGTGCCACGTCTGGTTGCGGAAATCAGGTTTCTTAGGTGATGTCCAACAGACCCTTATGGACATGCCCTTTGATGGCACCCATCTCTTTGGAGACCAGACGGACTCAGCGCTTGAGAGGTTCAAGGACTCCTGGGCTATGGCTTGGTCCCTCGGCCTTTCGACTGCCCCTCGTCCCCAACAGTCAGTCCGCCATTCGCCCCTTTCGTGGTCACGGAAGGGGCTCCCTGTCGCGTCCCTTTCCCAGCCACCATGCCACCCATGCTGTTCAGCCCCAGCGTGGCCTGAGACGTGGAATCCCATGGGCTCCTGGGACAGGGAACCAGAGGTCTGCCCAGTCCACTCCTGCCACTGCTGCAGCCTCCAGGTTCATCCCCCTATCCCAGACCAGTTGGTGGCAGGATTCACCATCCCCTGCCTCACTGGGAATCCATCAATATGGACAGGTGGGTTTTGCAGATAGTCCAAAGGGGCTACTTCCTCCCTTTCAAGACTGCCCCTCAGACCACGCCTCCATCCTACGGCCATTTACCAGAGGATCGTCTGGCACTTCTCTGAAAGGAAGTCGCAGCTCTCTTCGCCAAGGAAGCCATAGAGAGGGTCCCTGCGCCAGAAGTAGGTTGTGGTTGCTATTCCCTCTACTTTCTGGTGCCCAAAAAGGACAAGGGCTTACATCCTATCCTAGAACATCAGGCCCTCAGTCTCTTCCTCAAAAAGTTCAAAATGCTCACCCTGCCTCAAGTCCTGTCTGCCTTCGACCGGATGGTAGCGTTGGACTTGCAGGACGCTTATTTCCATATCCCTGTCTTGCCTTCCCACAGACGATACCTACGATTCATAATAGGTCACAAGCACTTTCAATTTACCGTGCTTCCCTTTGACCTTACCAGCGCTCCTCGGGTGTTCACGAAAGTGATGGCGGTGGTTGAAGCTCATCTATGCAGGTTGGGGGTTTCAGTCTCCCCCTTCCTCGACGACTTGCTGTTGAAGGTGGACACGCCCCAGAAAGTCGTCTCCCACCTTCAGACTACGGCAAACCTCCTGCACACGCTGGGGTTCACTATAAACATCACACCTGACTCCCTCTCAGGTGCTCCCTTTCATCTGAGCTGTTCTGGACACAGTACAGTTTCGGCCCTAACCCCCCCAAAAAGCCAGGATATTCAGGCTTGATTCTGCTATTTCAGCCTCTATCTTGGGTTTCAGTGAGAATGACTCTGAGGCTGCTGGGCTTCACGGCCTCCTGAATCCTGCTAGTGGCATGTCAGATGGCATATGCAGGCTCTGCAGTGTGATTCTCCCTTCCCCAACCAGATCTGACAGTAGTGACAGACGAATCACTCCTGGGATGGGGCGGCCACATGGGAGAGGCAGTGATCAGAGGTCTCTGGTACCCAGCGGAATCTGGACTCAACTCAGTGGTTTGGAGCTCCGGACAATCAGGCTTACATTAAAAGCATTCCTTCCCTCTCTCAAAGGGAAGGTGGTGCAGGTGTTCACGGATAGCACTACCACCATGTGGTACTGCAGCAAACATGGCGGAGTGGGGTCCTGGACCCTTTGTCAGGAGGCTTGGTGCCTCTAGAGATGGCTGGCACATCAGGGCATTACCCTGGTGGTTCAACATCTGCCGGGCTCTCTGAATGTCAGAGCAGACAAACTCAGCCGTTAATGCATAGCCGATTACGAATGGTGTCTCCATCCGAAGTGTGGCGCAAGGCACCCTTAAAGGTTACTTATCTGCTATCAGCTTTTCTTAGATTGACTGATCAACGTTCCTTTATTAAGTCTCCTATCGTTGGTAAATTCCTTAAGATACTCACCCATTTGTTTCCTCCCACTCCGTTTATCATGCCTCAGTGGGACCTCAATCTAGTCCTTACTTACTTGATGTGTGCTCCTTTTGAGCCGTTACACAATTGTCCCTTACAGCTCCTTACTTTAAAAACAGTTTTTCTTGTTGCCATCACCTCTGCTCGCAGACTGAGTGAGCTTCAGGTTCTTTCTTCAAAGCCCCCATTTTTGTCTCTCCACCCTGACAAAGTGGTGTTATGCACTAGGGCCTCATTCCTTCCCAAAGTAGTTATGCCTTTTCATGTAGGCCAGTCCATCACTTTGCCTACTTTTTACGCACCACCATATCCTTTTCATAAAGAGGAGAGACTCCGCTGCCTGGATCCAGAATGTGCGTTGGCGTTCTACCTCAATCGTACTAAAGATTTCTGGGTGGACGATCAACTCTTTGTTGGATATGTGGGTGCAAAGAAAGGGAAGGCGGTGCAAAAGCTTACCATCTCACTATGGATACTACTTTGCATCAAAATGTGCTACGCTTTGGCAAAGAAGCAACCCCATGAGGGTTTGTGCACTCTTTCCACCAGAGCAACTGCTGCTGCCACAGCATTAGCACGTTGAGTTCCTGTCCTGGATATCTGCCAGGCAGCAACGTGGGCAACCCTGACATGTTTACAAAGAATTACTGCTTGGACAGTCAGGTCCGCAGGGACGGCTACTTTGGCCGTTCAGACCTGCAGGACTTTCTAGTATGATGTTGGTTCGCAGCCCACCACCAAGGATGTCATTGCTTGGGTATCTATTCTAAGGTAAGGAATCTGCAACTAGAAGTCTCTATCAAATGAACAAGTTACTTACCTTTGGTAACGATTTATCTGGTAGAGACACATTCTGAAAGCGCAAAGCATTCCCTCATTTGGAACAACGCATCATCACCGAGCATCGACACAACAAAGGTACTGTCAGCAGGTCTGCGTGACTCCGGTACCTGGTCCGCGCTCGATTGGGGTGGGACTGAACTTTTGGGTTTGCCCCGGTACAGCGTGACCAGATAGCCCCGGTTGGAGCTATTGTCTTCTAAGCCCTGCATTTTGATTTATTCTTTGAAAATTCATATCTTGACTTGTGTATTTTGTTGTTTGGTGTGTGTGTGTGTCTCTGTATTATCATTCTTGCCTCCTTTGGCACCGGGTCCATTGATGTGTGGCACGTAAGTGTAGTGGGATTGGTTGCATTTCTGTTGTTGAAGACTGGTACGAGTTGGTTATGTGTATGGATAGTGGCAACATGTGTGTTGTGATACTCTAGTGGTGTTGAAGAAACACTTGTTGCCATTATTAGTTATTTAAGGATATGGTGTCAGTATGAGTGAGGACTTAGCACTGCCCAAACAGGCATTCCACTTTCTCAAGTGAACTATCTATTTCACATCTTGTTATATAAAATGTAAAAAAAGTGTAAAATTGGTTTACTTCATAGGTTGGCCTATGCTAATATGTTTTGTTCCATGTCAGACACCTTCAGGGACATTCAGAAAATGGTTAGAAGAAGAGGACCCAATGGATGAAAGCATATTGGGAGAGCTGGAAATGAGGTGAGTGAGAGGGAGAAAGGTATGGCAAGACATTTAGGGGTGCTTTACATGGTGAAACCCCAGACTTAATGCAGATCCTGCTCCCAGTCAAAGTTGAGATTACAGACTTGATTCCATGTTAGATCTATGTCATGGCCCCTTCTTGGATCTGCAGAGGGCCTTCAGTCAGTTTACTACCAGCATCTGTGGCCCTCAAATCTGCTTTGGAATGCGCACAGCTGCTGAATCCGCCATCGGTTCCAGCACCAAAATCTGCACTGTTCCCTTTGATGTCAACACTAGACCACCACCATTGGAGTGGGATCCACAACCTATTATGTTGTCTGCATCAGCAAAGCCTTGCTCGATTCTGACATGGCGCAGCAAATGCTCACTTCTTCAGACTCAGATGCAATACTGCCTGTAACAGGGTTACAAAAACCCTTAACAGCGATATGGAAATTGGGCCAATATTATCGTACCCCGGGAGCACTTTAAAAAGAGAAGGAGGCCGGGCTCTCCGCGCGGATCCGGATATTCGGGAAAGGAACGCGACGGAAGAGGCCCCGGTGAGACAAGACGCAGCAAGTGAAGGAGTCAAAGGAGAAGAGGACGACGGGCGAACTGAAAAGCCAAGGAATTTAACTATCCAAGAAGGAGACGAGCTTTACGGTGAAAGGCCAAGCGAGCCAAAGAGCAGAAGGGAAGAAGCGAGAGAAGGTGTCCCTCCAGGGATGTGGCTCATGCAGGTATGTGCCTGCATACAAAATCCTAAGGGATATTGGTGGCGGTGGGGAGGAGGAGAGGATGGACTGAGGGAGGGAGAAGGAACAAAACTAAACTAAAAGGCTACCTGGATTTCTCTGGGCTCTACCTGTTCATTAATTTTTCCAAAACGTATTCATATTTGAAGCACTATTATTACTTGGAAGTGAAAACTTTCTTCACAGGCACATGCGGAGATCACACATTCTTTACCTTCCACACGGGGTTTTACCTTTGTTTCCTCCAGTTATTCTTCTTTATCCTTTCCCCCACCCCTTAAATAAATAACAAAAATCACTAAAGAAAATTCGGCTCCACTTACCGTTTTGTTTTCCGGTTCTGGTTTTGTTCATATGGACTGACGACATTGGAGGAGGTCCCAGGAAACAATACCTAAAGAAAAGGAAACAATACCTAAAGAACAGGAAACTATGGACAATAACATGAATAAAAGATAGAGAACCGAATAGAAAGCAAGATAATCAAGAGGAACAGTCAAAGCATGTTTTCATTTTTATTTTTTTTAAATGTTTTGCATATTCAACTTCAATAAATGTACTTCCACCAAGAGGGACCCACTACCAGTGGCGTAGCGTGGGGAGTGCAGGGGGGGCCGGCCGCACCGGGTGCAACATCTGGGGGGGGGGCACGCTCGCGAGTGCTAAAATCCACGGGTTAGGGGGCGCAAATTACTTCAAATTACTTGCCTTGCCCCGGGTGCTGACAACCCACGCTACGCCACTGCCCACTACATTGGTGTGAGAAGTGGGATTTCGGAGAAAATCCCGAAACATAGTAGCAAAATGGAAGGTAAACCCACCCTAGAAGACATGATTCAACAAGTGGCAGAAGGTCAACGGCATTTACAATTAGTTTGGGAGGAATAACGGCGATTGGCCCGAAATGATCGGGAGACACTACAAAATGCCTTAAAGAGTCGAGCTACTATAATAGGTAATAACCAATTGGTACATGAAACCGCACTACAAAAACTAACCAACACTATTGCTGCTAGTTGCGTCCATCCTAGTGTCCCAAGTTAAGTATTACAGAAGTTCCAAGATGGAGAAGATCCGGATGCATTTTTTTAAAATTAATTTTGTACGAGTAGTGCTTCAGCCAATTGGCCCGAGGATAGGTGGGGACAATATATAGCTCCATTACTGACTGGAACTTTACAATCCGCATATCAGGTTGTGAACCCTGGAGGTACAACACCATATCCAAAGATAAAGAAAGCAATTTTAGAATGGGTCGGATTCGATACGGAATACTAATGTATCAAGTTCAGAAAAACATAATGAAGTCCTATGGAAAATCCTCATGCCCTATATTATAGAATCCAGGACTTAGGGTTGAAGTGGTTATGTCCCATAGGTACAGATAGAGATGAGGTAATCCGGATTATTCTACTCTAACAATTTTTAGAGGCCCCACCTCCACAAACCCGTAATTGGATTAAGCCGCATCCTAATGTAGACACAACAACGGCAATAGAATTAGCTTGTGCTTTTCATCAGGCTCCGGGGAACCCAAAAAGGACATTCAATGGGAGGCCGTGTATCTAGTTCCCCATTCAGTACGAGACCGGAAAAAAAAAACCTGGAAGCTCCACTGTCTAGAATACCTGATAAGGATCCAAATCAACTGCCACTGTGTTATAATTGTGCCGAATGGGGACACATAGCACAGAACTGTCCCCACAAAATAAACAAACCTGAACCAATGGAAATTGGGGTCACCGGAGGTAAAGTCCTCTACACGGGTAAAGAAGTCTCCCACTACCTCAAGGAAATGTTAATAAATGGGAAACTCGCTTGAGTATTAATTGACTCACGATGTAGACAGTCAGTGATTAGAGCAGTTTTAGTACCCAGAGAAATAACATTAAATAGTGAATGTGTCTCCATTTGCTGCATTCATGGGGGGATGAGACAATACCCCCTGTCAGAAATCTCAATTGAATGGAGAATGGAGAGAAACACTTATGATGGGGGTAATACAAAATTTAGTTGAAGAAGTTATTATAGGCACAGACTACGAAAACTTTTCTGATCTTCTAGACAGTGTACATGACAAACAGAAACTAGACTTATTGTTGGACGAGGCTTCTTGTTCCCAAACTCATATCACCCCAGGCAAGGAAAAATCTAAATTAAGTAGAAGTGAGAAAAGAGAACTAAAAAAAATCCTTCCGAGTGGGTAATCTATCTAGTACTCTAAATCCCACTGAAAAATGGGTTATGGCTACATTACCAACTTTTTGGATTAGCCAAAGAGAAGACCCTACCTTACAACATGCCTGGGAAACCGCAGCAACAGAAAAAAACAGGACAGGTGGGTCCATATTTCCTCGTTCAGAAGGGTTTATTGTATCGAGTGACCCATTGTAACAATCAAGAAAAAACACAGCTTATAGTTCCCCAGCCATATTGCACCCAGACACTACATCTAGCGCACAGCCAAGTGGGGGTTGGCCATTTCAGAAGAGAAAAGACCGAGGAATACCTGTTATGACGGATTTATGGGCCAGGAGTATTCTCAGAGATCAGTTGGTTTTGTTAGCAATGCCTGAAAAGTCAACTTATCAATCCCGGCCCACAAAGAAAGGCTCCCCTTTTCCCTTTACCAGTTATTGACATTCCCTTTTCTCGGGTTGGTATGGACTTAATAGGGCCTTTGTCTCCCTCCTCAAGGGGTTACATGTATATTCTCGTTTTGGTTGATTATGCGACCAGATATCCTGAAGCCCTCCCTCTCGTTAGCATGACTACCAAACTTGTGGCACATGCCATGATAGGATTCTTCTCCCGGGTTGGATTTCCCTGGGTACTACTCACAGACCAGGGAACACCATTTATGTCCTGATTGATGACACAAATATGTCAGATACTAGGGGTTAAACAAATCCGCACCTCCGTCTATCACCCCAAACAAACGAATTGGTAGAAAGATACAATCGCACCCTTAAGACCTTATTAAAAAAAACGATATCAGATTCCGGTAGAGACTGGGACAAAAAGTTACCCCTGGTACTCTACGCTATACCGACCCATGTCCAAGTGACTTGGTGTTTGGAAAACAACCGAGGACCCTATTAGATATGATTGCAGAAATATGGGAAGAGAATGAAACCGAAGATAAAGGATATCCTTGAATATGCACAACAATTAAAAGACCAGGTTCATTTGGTATGGGAGGATGTGAGAATACATCTAGAAGGGGCCCAAGCAAGACAGAAAAAATACTATAATAAAAACACTACTCTCAGACAATTCCAAACAGGAGATAAAGCATTAGTGTTACTACCCAGTTCAGAGAAGAAATTATTGGCCAAATGGCAGGGACCATATAAAATATTAGAGAAGGTGAGCCCCGTTCCGTATAAAATACTAGTATCTGTAAACCCCAGAAAGACACAGATTTATCACATTAACTTACTAACAAAATGGGAAGAGCCAGATAACCCTCCTTTACCGCTAGATATCGGGTTTCTAGTAAACAAAACAAAACCCCTAGAAATTACTTTATGTCCACAATCTACAGAACCTAATGATTCTCTTCCCTTGATTAATTCTGCTCTTTCCCACGAACAACAAAAGCAATTTCGGGAGGTATTAACAAAACATCAGAAATTGTTTTCTTTAACTCCAGGAAAAACCCTGCATGTACAACATGCTATAAAAACTCAAGAGGGAAAGATTATTTGTTTCTGACGTTATAGAATTCCTAAAGCACGGAAAAAGGTAATAAAACAAGAAATCCAAAATATGTTACAAATGGGTGTCATTCAACCCTCTATAAGTCCCTGGTGTTCCCCAGTTGTTCTAGTCCCAAAACCCAATGGCTCTGTACGGTTCTGTATTGACTTTCGACAGTTGAATACTATTTCCCAATTTGATACATATCCTATACCCAAGGTGGATGAACTGCTCAGACAACTTGGCAGAGCACAATACATGTCCACCCTGGATCTCACGAAAGGTTACTGGCATATTCCCTTGAACCCCCCAGATAAAGAAAAAACAGCATTCTCAACGGGTTATATCAATTTACAGTCCTACCTTTCGGTTTTCTTTGGGCTCCTGCTGTATTTCAGAGATTAATGGATAAACTCTTGGGTGCTCACATAGGATATGCTGCTGCGTATCTCGACGACATTGTAATATATAGCGACAACTGGGACGATCATTTACAACATCTAACTAAGGTATTCCAAACACTATTTGAGGCAGAATTAACCGCTAATCCTGAGAAATGTAACCTGGCACATGATGCTATTGCGTATTTAGGATATCACATAGGGAAAGGACAAATACAACCTCAATTAAACAAAGTTGAGGCTATCCTTAATGTACCCCCACCTACCACAAAAAAAGAAGTGAGGTACATTTTAAGAATGGTAGGATATTACTGCTGGTTTATCCCAAACTATTCTACTATCGCAGCCCCTTTGAAAGATTTCTTTAAAAAAAGAGCGTCCCTCCAATATCAAGGAATTGAATCTACACCAACTCCGCAGTTATGAGGCACTTAAAAAAATGTTTAACCAGAGAACCATTCTTACGTGTTCAGACTTTTAAAAAAAAAAAGAATTATGTTTGCAAACCGACGCATCTGACGTTGGTATAAGTGCCGTCTTATCACAAAAGAATGAACAAGACATCAATCACCCCATTGTTTTCATAAGCAGGAAATTACTTCCCCGAGAACAACGCTACCCCGTGATAGAGAGGGAATGTCTAGTGATTAAATGGGTGATAGAAAGCCTTCAGTATTATTTACTAGGTCATCCCTTTGTCTTATACACTGATCATGCTCCTCTCACTTGGTTGGCATGACATGAAAATACAAATCCAAGGATACAAAGGTTTATGGAGCTCCAACCATTTATGTTCCAGATTCATTACCTCCCGGGCAGTCAGTTATATACAACAGATTATTTATCCAGATATCCTGTGGAACAAGGCCTCGATCAGCCCTTCCCAAGGGCGCGTGTCTGTAACAGGGTTACAAAAACCCTTAACAGCGATATGGAAACGGGGCCGATATTATCATATCCCGGGGGGACTTTAAAAAGAGAAGGAGGCAGGGCTCTCTGCGCGAACCAGGGTATCTGGGAAAGAAACGCAACGGAAGAGGCCCCGGCGAGACAAGACGCGGCAAGAGAAGGAGTCAAAGGAGAAGAGGATGACGGGTGGGCAGAAACGCCAAGGAGTTTAACCATCCGAGAAAGAGACGAGCTTTACGGAGAAGGGCCGAGGGAGCCAAACAGCAGAAGGGAAGACTCAAGAGAAGGTGGAAAACCCAGCCACATCCCTGGAGGGACGTGGCTCATGCAGGTACGTGCCTGCATACTAAATTCTAAGGGTGGCGGTGGGGAGGAGGACAGGATGGACTGAGGGAGGGAGAAGGAACAAAACTAAACTAAAAGGTTACCTGTATTTCCCTGGGCTCCACCTGGTCATTAATTTTTACGCATTATTATTATTTGGAAGTGAAAACTATCTTAACAGGCACAAGCGGAGATCACACTTTCTTTACCCTCCACACAGGGTTTCTCCTTTGTTTCCTCCATTTCTTCTTCTTTATCAATTCTCCCCCCCTTCCCCCACCCCTTAAATAAATTACAGAAATCACTAAAGAAAATTCGGGTCCACTTACCGTTTTGTTTTCCGGTTCTGTTTTTGTTCATTTGGACTGACGACATTGGAAGAGGTCCCACTGAATAATACCTAAAGAAAAGGAAATTATGGACAATAACATGAATAAAAGATTGAGACACAGATAGAAAGCAAGACAATCAAGAGGAACAGTCAAAGAGAAACGAACTACAACAACGTTTTCATTTTTTTTTTTTTTTTTGCATATTCAACTTCAATAAATGTACTTCCCCTTACTATCAATATTTGATTGAGCCCATTCTTTTAACTTCCTAAAAATAAGAACCAAGAGGGACCCACTACACCACCATTGCCCACAGGCACTGATTCAACATTTTTGGTTCAGACTCTGACCAGAGCCAGCCATATGGAGACATGAATGGAGGTGATGAGCATAGGTTTGCCACCCCCATGATGAGGAAAGCTGGCGTGTGTGGACGTGTAGGGTGCCCCTGGACTGGAGACCTCAACTGATAATGGGTTGGTTCCACCACTAGACCATCAACTGAGAAAAGTAAATCTTTTGCTGAAATCCTTGAACTCTACCTCCCGACTGTGGAGATAAAAACTAATGTCATCACTGACATCCTTGGGTTTGGCCAGGCACCAGCAGAACCTAATCTCCCTTCAATGAGGCACTCAGTGACACTGTGTTTGGCACTTGAGCCACACCATGTTCTGGCCCCCCCAATCAGTCGCCAAGTCAGACATCGCCATTGACTAGTTTCCAGACGGCCCTGATTATTTTCAACCCAGCATCCAAACCCTTACAATTTGGTGCGGCAGCCACCCTCCAGCAGAGAGAACCCTAAATAACGCCTTTCCCACTACTCATCCACACCGACGTATGAAAATATGTGGTAAGGAAATGTTTTTGTTGGCCAGCCCTGCCTTGAGGTCGGTCAGTGCCAGCTGTCTCCTGGGACGCTTCAACCATGCACTATGGAACATGGTTGGTGAGATCTTACTGCGAGTCCCGGGTGACTTAAGAGCTTCTCTGGCCCAAAACATTTAGGCTGGCCAGGATTCGGCCACGTTTGTCATCTGATCAGGTCGAGACACCACTGGTTGTCTAAGAAAGGCTATTAGAACATGTGTGGTGCATAAGTGGCACAGATGAGGTCTGCAGCGTCTCCGAGGACATCCGGGCACCAGGACATGCCTTTTGAAGGATCATGCACTCTGTCCTGGGGTGCTTTAAAGAGAGCCGCGCCACAGTTCCCTTCTTCATAGATTGCTGAGCTGGACATAACAGACATAACAGTTTTGCCCGTTGCCATGGATACTTCTGTCTACAGATTCCTCACCTGCCAAATAATTCCAAGTGTCATACTCGATCACGAAACTTCAAAGCTCTCACTTCTACTGTAGGGGGTGCTGGTTTTGTATTGATGCCAGAAGTGGCATTATATGATAAAACTGAAGCCATTTAGCACCCAACCCGGCGTAACCATGTCAGTTCTTTTTTCTGCACCTTAGACGAAGATCCTGCGCTGTTTGCTTCTGATAGCTTTTTCCTCGCAGACTTCAAAGTTAATTGTGCAGTACCATATGCCCGCCAAAGAAATTTGGGTTAAACCCTGTAAGGACATATGCCCATTGCGGGCACCCATTCTATCTGCCTCTGGTTCCTGTGGTCAGACCATGACTTTTGCTCTTGTGACTCCTGCTGAAGCATGCAACCCAAAAGATCTCTAAGAGAAGGAGCAAAGACTCTTCATGACCCGAGCCAGAGAGGAAAAGCGTAGTCTCTGATATTCACAAATTTGCTCCAGGTCACCCTCTCCACAGACTTCAAGTGGAAAGAAAAGGAGACAGAAGAAGGAAAAAACATGCAAAAGATATGTCAAGATACCCTCCATCTTCCAGTTCTTTGTACTTGGACCAGAGTTGGTGGTCATGGAGCCAATTGATGCCTCTCCAAGTGGGCCACTCCAATGAATCCACTTGCCCTGGGCTCACTTTAACCTCTACCAGCACCACTTCCATCCTTTCCTCAAACGTCGGCACTGGGGCCTTCACTGCCAGTTTCCAATGCTGGCTCCATCCTTCCCTGACTTCCCAGGTCCAGGCTTGGGTCTGTTGCTGTTTCTGAACGCCATTTACTCTATTTTAGTGAGAACGCTGATGCTATCCAGAGCGCCTTCCATTCCCATGCCTCTGTATGGCCTCCCACTGTTCATGCCTATATCTCAGGTGGAGACCAAAGCCATTTTACCTGCCCCCATGACAGTTCTATACTCATTTGACCCAGCAATCCCCTGCTCAACAGTACATTTGGCCATTACTTGGACAGCTCCACTTCCACCACTGCCACATCCCAAAGTCGCACCACAGAACAGATCTCAAAGGATTGCCTAAAGGTTGGTAAAGGAGGAGAAATATATAAGCCGCTTTTTGTGGCCTATTTGGCACAGTCTAAGACCCTCTTGACCCTTCTCCATATCGGGGATCATGATGGTGACCAAGGACAGCCATTACAAGGCTTTTGATCAGCCAGCGGTTTTTACACTTCCCCTGAATTGGCCATGGAATTTCCCACTGGACCACCCACATCTGAAGAGATGTCATTTCATGCTGTGGTAAAGAAAGCTGCGGAAGTATTGGACATACAATTGCCAATAATTGAAGTTAACACCAATGTTGTTACTGAGGTTCTTTACCTACGGTGGAGCTCCTGTTGCCTTTTAATGATGCCCTTTTTGATACAGTCCTGGTGGAGAAGCCATCTTCCACTCCTTCAGTCAATGGGCTAGTGGCACGCCGTTATCTTCTGGCTCCGGGTGACCCACACTTCTTATCAACCCACCTTTCATCCTGAAAGCCTTGTCATCTACTCATCCTGCTCATTCTGTCAATCTTTGAGAACCTTTCCAGTGGTCCACTGCGATCAAAAGTTGAAACTCCGGAAGCTTGGGAAAGATGACTTTTTTGCCAGGGATAGTGGCCCTGAAGTCCATTAATGCTAACTATTTCATGGCAAGATATAATCAAGCCTTACGGGACATGACACAAGTGGTGGTACTTCATACGCCTGAAGATCTGCCAAGCCATTTCCAGAAGGTGATCCAAGATGGACAGAACACCTTGCGTCATATCATTAATTCAGGCCTGGACACCTCTCACTCAATGGGCTATGGGCACTTCAGCCACTACCTATAGGCAAGCCTGGATGACGAGGCTTTCTTCTTGATGTCCAGGCAAATTTAATACACCTGCCATTCGACAGAGCATGCGTGTTCAGAGGCATGGTTGATTCTTCGTTGGAAAGGTTTAAAGCTAGCAAGGCATCAGTGCGTTCTTTCATACTTCTTTGAGAAAGTATCTACAATTTCAGTGTTTTTGTGGCTTCTCAATGGGATTCTTCTTTTGCCAGCAACAACAATACCAAATTCAGAACCAACAGCAACCAAACCTGATGGTCAGACAATGCAAGGACATCACCAGAGGAAAGGGCTGTGAATCCACCTACGACCCTCCTCTTCTACTGAACCACTGGGCAAGCAGTCCCAGGTCGCTTCCCCAACCCCATTCAGAGCCTGTGGGAGTATGGATGTCCTTCTACCTCTCGACCTGGAAGGCATTACTTTGGACCAGTAGGTCCTTCAAATAATAGAAAGGGGCTACACTGTTCTTTCCTTCAGGCTCTACCCCAAATTGCTCCCCCACCTTCGACTAACTGCCTCAAGGCCCATGTTTGCTCTGGACCATCTAGCCGTGCTGCAACAGGTGGTGGCAGCTCTTTTACTGAAAGGAGCAATGGACTTAGTGCCTGATTAGGAAAAGGGTCAGAGATGTTATGCATGCTCATTTTCAGTGCCCGAGAAGTACAGTGATTTGTGCCTGACTTTAGAAGGTTGAACTTCTGTGTGAGGGAAAGGAAAAGTCCAGGATGCTAACCCTGGCTATAGTGTTTCTGCACTGGAACTCGGAGACTGGGCATTTGAAAAGTCAGCACACATTGGAGAAACACGCAGACTTGGGGAAAAAAGGTAAGCTCTTTATTTAGAGTACACCCAGACTGGGAGGGATCTTTCCTGCAACTCAGTCCACACGTTCCAGGGCAGAACGCTCCAACCTCCACCCTCCAATTGACGGTAGATGCAACACTGTTGTCACTTGACCTTTCGTGGATGTGTACTTTCACATCCCTATCCTGTGGTCGCACCAAAAGTACTTGCTATTTGTGGTGAGTCCTACTCGCTGCCAATTTTCAATTCTTTCCTTTGGCTTAACATCAGTGCTTCAAGTTTTCAAAAAGGTGATGGCGGTGTGGCAGCCCACCTCAAAAGATTAGCATCCCAATATACCCATAGTTGGGTCACTGGAAGGGGTATTGCCTCTTCTGCAGTGAACGGTGTTCCCGCTGTTCGACTTGGACTTTTTAATCAACAAGCCTGAATATTACGTGTCCCTCCCAATTAATTTGTTCAGAGGGCCAGTACTGGCACCACTCATTTCCAGCCTTTCCTTCTCCTAAGAGGATTGCCAACATCAAAGTGTTTGTTCCATCCTTCCAACAAGGAGCATAAGTTCCAGTTTTGAAGGTCATGAGATTTCTAGGTCCGCCAACTTCCTGTATTCTCCTAGTCACGCATGCACGTTGGCACATGAAGGCTGTGCAGTGATCCCTCTGCATTCAGTGGCTGCAGTATGGAGAGGGAGACCTGTCGAGCTCTGTCATGATCTCCCCGATCATTGCAGCAAAAGTGTTTTCCTGGGGGAATGAGAAAAACCTGAGTTGCAGGATAATTTTCACTTCCCCTCCAACCATAGCTACGGTAGTGATGGATGCCTCCACCTTAGGGTTATGAGATCATCTTGAGGATCAGAAGATCAGAGGCCTCTGGAGATACAGGTTCTTCACATCAATATTTTAGAACTGCAGGCAATTTGGCTGGTGCTGAGCCCAGATCTTCATGGACAACACAGCAGGGTCATGGTACTTCAAGCAAGGGGAGTAGGGTCTCACCCCATTTGTCTGGAAGTGTTGAGACTGGTCTTGAGCACACCACCAAGGGATTTGTTTAACCGCCAATCACAAAGCAACTGCACTCCAATTGTATGTTAATTTAGTTTCGTTTTGACTTTTCTGACAGGGACTCAGATTGAGCCCCTGCATTGTTGGGACAAGGGTAGATATTGATAGTACAAACTATTTTTGTCCTTGCACACTTTTGCCAAGCATTACTGCCTGGATTGCAAGACATGTAGAGATGCCCCCTTTGCTAAATCTGTCTTGCAGGATTTCATGTCTAGTCATCCCTCATCCTTCCTCCTGGGCAGAGTATTGCTCATAAATCTATTCTACTGATGAAGAATCTGCAGGTAGAAGTATCCATCAGAAGAAAAAATGACTTACCTGTGGTAACGATCTTTCTGATAGATACTCTTATTTACAGATTCCTCACTGACCTGCCTACCTCGCTCCCAAGGTTTGATGAATATGTCATAGGGAAAGTTAATGATATTCCAAAATCTATTTTGTAGTACTCTTTGATTTTAGTCGGTCCATTTGCCTCGAAGGTTGTGAAAGAATGGATAAAAACTGACATTGTTACCCCCGGAGTGGGTGCTCTGTGGTTTCTGTGATATCATCTGATATCATCTGCATTGGTTCAAAGCCAGTGCCCACCTACCAGCGGTGTGAGAGCTTTGACATTTCTGGATCTAGTCTGATGTCTGGGATTATTCTGCAGATGAGGAATCTGCAGGTAGATAAAGTATCCACCGGAGAGATAATTACCTCAGATTAGTAAAGTTTTCTTTGCAGGACATGCCAAGGCTTGGGACATCATCAGTGTCCGGCTCCACTGCCAGCACTGCAGGCCTCCCAGCCCTTTCGAAGTCATGCCATTCATCAACAGACAATATATAGGGATTTCAGAGACAGCGCACCTCTCATTCCCCGCCTCTATGGGAGCAACTTCAAAATTTCTGTAGTGTGCCCTAAGTAGCACACGACCATCCTAAGGGAGGCACTTCCTCCAGCAGTGCAGAGCATCATGTCTGACAAATTAGACCTTTCAAATCATCCAAGGTGGCTACGTCTTGCCATTCCTTTTTGGCTCCCCAAACCTTCCACCTACATCAGAGCAGCTTTCAGAGGACCACCTGTTTGTTTTTTCAGAAGACTACCTTTTCATATCCCATCCTGCAAGACCACAGGGGCAACCTGCAATTTAAGTTGTGCCACCAGCAATTTCACTTTCCTGTGGTCCCTTTAGGCCTCACCAGTGCCCCTGGGGTATTCACAAATGTGATGGCGGTGGTTGCAGCCAATTTCTGAAGGTCGCTGATACTAGTCGTCTCCTAGCTGGACAACCATATTTTCAAGACTGATTAACCACAGTCAGTGGCAGATCAGCTCCCGACAACAGACAACCTCTTTCCATTGCTGGAGTTCTCAGTCAATCTGGCGAAGTCGCACCTGACTCCTTTGCGGAGGCTTCCTTCCTTCAGAGCTATCCTGGAAACATTAGTCTATTTGGATTTCTGGCCATCACCCAGGAAAAACTACCAAGCCCATACATTTCTGCAAAGCTAGAAACCCAGACTTGTTCAGATTGGTATACCTTGTGTGAATCCCATGGTGCTTTCTTATCCTCCGAGTACTTCAGACATAAAAAAAATGCATTTTTCTCACATTTATGTGAGAGAAAGTTCTCTAATCTCTGGGGATCCACAAACATCCTACCATCCTGCATTCCTTTACTTCTCCTGACACAAATGGTACTGCACTTTTATGGCTGGGCCTAGCATCCGTGACCCAAAACACCACAAAATGAGATGTGGAGACATTCCATTTCACCAATCACAACTGACTCTTTTTTTTTGTGATGTGAGTAGTTGTGGAATTTGAGCTCCGGCTTATCCACCCCACTTGTACTACTACTTGTACACTACTAAACCCAGAAATTTCTGAAAAGTACACACCCCGGAAAGCTCAAAGTGGTGTGCCTTATTTGGAATCCATCATATTATTACCTTTCAAACCTCAAACTTTGACAAAAACATTCATTTTACTCACATTTCTGTAATCTCTGGGAATCCACACATTTTCTATCACCAAGCATTCCCACATTTGTCCTGATTTAAAATGGTACCCCACTTATGTGGGTTGGCCTTGTGCACACAAAAGAAATGTCCCCAAATTGCTACATAGATAACATTTTTCCACTCCAAGCCAACCACTTTTTTTTTTACAGTGTGAGTAGCTGTGGATTTTGGTGCTAGGCTTGCCCGCCACCCAAAGAAACCTACCAAATCCAAATGTTTCTGAAAACTAGATACCCAGGAGTCCCCAGGGTGGTGTGCTTTGCATGGATCCTATTGTGTTGTCTTACCCACAATGCACTACAAACTGCAAATGTTGGCAAAAATGCATTTTCATCCATTTCTGTGTGAGAAAAGAAGAGTGGGAAATCACATGAAGTGAGGAGGGGAAAAGAGAGGTGGAACAGAAACTGCAATGCTAACCGATCTATGGAGTGGAGGAGCTTTTAAAAGCAGTGAGGGAATTAGGGAAAAAAATCCAAAGAAGACAGACTGGGAGGAGCAGAGGTTGCAACAGATGTGGAGCAATGCAGCATGGTGGGGTGGAGATGTGAGGTAAGGGAGTCAGGGGGAAAGCAGTATACTAGGGAGGCAACAAGTTTGTGTGCTATACAAATGCCAATAAAACACCCTAGTAGGGTGAGCGTTTGAGTCCACGTCATCAGGCACTGTCTCCAGCTTCCTTGGATTTTAACCAACAAATCAGCACTGTCAGGTGTATTATTCTAAGTAGATCAGTGGCAGCAAAGTAAGACCACAGCATGCAGAATGCATTAGGTTGTCACATAAAGCTCAAGTCTGGCAACAGTCCTGATGCCATTGAGTGAGGTGGCAACCGTTCAAAGAGTTAAATCCTTCGCAGGGCCTAGAGTTAAAATTAAATTAAAAATATTTTTTTTTAAAACCACTTACCTTACTGCCACGAGCCGCTCCGCTCCTCCTACTCCTCACTGCAGGCAGGCACAGGCTCCCAGCCTGCCCTGCGCCAATCCTGACGCTGCTTAGACCAGCGTTAGGATTGGCTGGGAACCTGTGCAGGCTCTTTCCAGCCCAACGACCACGTTGCTGGGCTGGAGAGAACCATGCTGCTCATGTGTGTTTGGCAAGCCAAACAAACATGCACAGTGAGGGGGAGTGCTTTGCACTCCCCCACATTGCTTGTCACCCCCTTGGCCCCGCCCGTTTTCCCAAAAAACGATCATAAACACAGTTTATGATTCTTTTTTTTGGGAAAAGATTTGCAGCTACAGCTGCTGGCGGGGGGTGGGGGGGGTGGGGACCCTCCTCTACCCTTATGGAGGAGCTACCACTGCTCATGGATATGTGCAAGTTGCCACCTCTGCAGCATTGTGAACCAAGTGAAGCATCAAGTGGAGCACTCGGGTGGTAATGTAAATACAGTTAATACTATCAATCTTCTGAGCTAGGAGCCAGCCATCATAATATGATCTTCTCCCTGTAGTAATACCTCTTGAGGCGTGAAAAGCTCATGATGTAAGTTCATGTTTGTTTGAGAAGTTTTGTTGACTTTTGGGAGCCATTTTCCTCCATCAGGTCCTTTGTTTGCTGGCCTGGTGAGATCAAATGGCAACCTGCAGACATTTGTCACACTCAGAATCCTGTAGAATATCTTGTTGCAAGATAGGCTAGGCAGTAGCATTCACTACGGCTAACCTATAGGCTCCTAAGTGTTGTGTACTCCATGGCCTACGAGTGTCCGGTTGACAAGAAAAGTAAACTGCAGAGTTGTCTATACCGGTTTGGAATATCACCTCATGTTGATAAAGCTGCAGTTTAAATATCCATTTCTCAATTCACTGACTTTTGGAATTCACTTATCAGAGTTCCATGATTAGTTGAAACACGGAGTGCTGGTCCAATGTGAACTGATAAAAAATAGTGCAGGGACCCAGATTTTGAAATGAGCCGAACAGTAGAGTGAGAGGTGGAAGTTCCTCAAAATGGAGCACTTTAGGCTTACATTTAATTAACAAGCAATGGTAAAACCAATAGTTCTCACCTTTTGGACCTGTTGGCTTTGCCAGTGCTGTTTTGCGTGCGGTGCATGGTGTACAGCACATGAGACAGAGCAACACAGAACTCAAAGGGTGTTTTCCAGGGGCAATCACTTGATGGAGTGATAAAAACAGATTGATGTGCGGGATGAGCACATGAGGTAGAGAGCAACACACGAATTAAGGTGTTTTCAGAGGGGAAAAGTCCTCAAGGGAGAAAGCCATACGGAGCGTTTGAGCGCGTGGCCCACACAAGAAAGCAAGCAGGAGAGGGACAAAAGGTTTGCAGGAAGAAAGCATCAGAGGGAGAGCAACACAGAGCAAGGGGGCATTTCATGGGTGGGGTAAGTATTCAACGGGAGAACACCATGAAGGGGGGGAAGCACATGAGGAAGAGAGCAACAGGCAGCATCAGGGCAGGGTGTTTTTGTGGCGGAAGCACATGGTGGATAGAGCAAAATGGGGTGGATGTGTCAGGGGAAAGCACACGAGGTAGAAAGCAAGACTGGGTGGGTGATGTGGGTGATGTTTTGCAGGGTAGAAGCCCCCGAGGGAGAGCGAGAGCAACAGGGAGCATCTTGTGGGGAAGAATGCAAGGGCATGAACAACACCGAGCATGGGTGTATAGCAGGGAAAAGCGCACACAGGAGAGAGCTGGAAACCACATGCAGTCTCAGAGTACTTCACCAAAAAGAGAAAAAAGAAGTCTCCTAGAAGTGAACTGTGAAAAAATACAGCTCTGGCAAAGAAAAGGATATTAAAGAGGCTGTGCTCCTTGGGAGGTACAGACTAGATGACTGAGGAGGGACAAGGAAAGCCACAAATTTGAACCAAGCAGATAAGAGTGACAATTAAGCCAACTAATCATAAGCAATGGGCAGGCTGTAAGCCCACTGTACGTTCTTGGTAAGCCCACAAAGGGTCTTTCTCAACCAGACAGCGTGCGGTGCCTTGCAGGCTGGACCTAAATATCTACTGCTAAAAGAGGAAAACTTTAAAAAATACTTGCACGGGTCGGCTCACTTAGATTTCAGCCGCTTCTGTTCTAATTAGCTATTCGTAGCGACTGCAAGACGACATGTTAGCTGCTTACAAACAATCTTATGTAATTGAACAGATATTCTTTGCCCTGAGTTAAGGACAACTTCCAATAACCACTCAAACATAGTCTGAAATAAAGGCATGTTCAGGTGTTCTTTGGGCTCTCTGGAGCTGGGGAAGAGTGTCAGATCTTGGGAATTCTTATCAAGTGCTTTCGAAAATAACACACACATATGCATACAACACGTTAAGCCTTCTTATTGAATGTTTGCCCGTGGCTTCAAAGCTCGTATTTAACAAACAAAGATCTAACTGTGAATTATTTCCCATAATTCACAGTGCTGAATTAGTTTACAAGGTACTTAGTTTCCCTAAATAAATGAAAAAGTTAAACAAAGTATTTGTCTTTCTTTTGAGGTGGTTAAAAAAAAGGCTTTCACAATGGTAGTACTTTCTTATAACATTAATCAGCACACCTTACAAGTGCACTCTTGCAGGTCCATCCTTGAAGCAAGATTCTACCAATGAATCCACCCAGAGTGCGAAAATAATCACTGTTAAATGGTGTCAGCAAAATGTTACACTATTCCATAGTGCACTCTGTTTTTTTTCTTTCTATATAACATATTAAACCTACTTTATAGTGTCAACGCACCACAAAAGAAAAGCACATTTTAGAAGACATGCTTTTTAATTTCTTTATAATGCATTTTGCATTTAGAATGTGACAAATATATCCAAGGTCTCAGGCAAACAATAAATACTACACGGATGACTCTCAAATGTTCTAAATGTTTCTAAAGAGTACTAAAATCCATTATTAAATGATGTAGCATAAAAATTACGTAACGAATATTGTGTAATATGGTCCTAAATTTGTATCTCTGGGTTCTATGATGAGCATAGCAGCACACAAGGGCTGCTCTTCTCGACATGTAATCTATTCTGTGGGCTTTAACCATGCCCATCTCTTTCATTTGTTCCTGTGCCTGCCTTTCAAAAATCCCTTGATGTTGTTGGTCAATGCTTTATGTTTTTTCCACCTTGAGGCTGTTTTGTTACCTCCTTGAGAGACTGACCCTGTTACATGGATTTTGCAGGATCAGGCATGTACCTTAGTGTGGCGCACTATATTTTCTTTTGTCTCACTGCTTTGTGCTCATGGAGGTATGTTGTTTCTTTCTCTTCCTTGTTTTTGGGAATCTTGCTGTTTCTTTGTGATGTCTGCGGGGTCTTTTTCATTTATTTTTTCTTTTGCAGTTGTATGTAGCGTAAACTCGACACAAAGATATTGGAGTGCTTTTTCTTTTTGCAGTTTTATGTAGCTCGAACTTGATACAAAGGTTACAGCGTTTTGCATGAGCACTGGTTACATTACACATGAACATATTCATTTTTGGAACTAAGGGGAGATTAAGTGATTTGCCCAGAATCACAGGATTTTGAGCCAGTGCCAAGACTTGAACTGTGTTCCTCAGCTCCAAAGTCGGCAGCTCTGGCCCTTATGCCACATCCTTTCCTCTAGGGTTCTTTGGTGCCTATTAGAGCAGTCTGGCAGTAACTTGTTTTTCTATATAGCACTTGGTAATACAGTTTCTGCCATTTCATAGCATTGCAAAGTAGGTGCCATTCGTAACAAAATTGATATAATTCATTTGCATAGACCTTGCAGAGATGAAGAGGTGAAAAAGCTATGACAGGATTGTAATGTGTGAAATTCTTGTTCTGTCAAGACCTCTGCAGGGGGTGCATTAAACAACTAACTTGAGTAGAGCTTAACACTAGGCGATAGCACTACCCTTGATCACCTCCGGAGGTTCACAAACAAAGCACATAAGTTAGTTCTAGTCAAGAATATGGTGAAAGATCTCCAAAATGGTGGAAAAGGAGTTGTGACTCCAGACCCAAGCATTTCACAACCTCAAGCTTGGTAGAAAAAAACATCTAGCCTTTGGATGTACATTGGGCCTCTTCGCGTAGAGTTCAGTTAGCGTGAACTCGATACAAAGGTATTGCAGCGCTTTACAAGAGCACAGGTTACATTACACAAGAGCACATTCATTTTTGGTAGCAGGGGGAGATTAAGTGATTTGCCCAGAATCACAGGATGTTGAGCCGGCACCGAGACTCAAATGATGTTCCGTAGCTACAAAGTCAGCAGCTCTGGCCCTAATGCCACATCCTCTCCCCTAGGGTTCTTTTTCTGGTGCATGTTGGTGCAGTCTGGGAATAACTCATTTTGTTTTATATAGCACTTGGTAATACAGGTCCTGCCATTTTGTAGTGATGCAAAGCAGGTGCCATTCTTAACAAAAAAACAAAATCACTATAATTAATTTGCATCAATCTTGCAAAGATGAAGAGGTGAAAAAGCTGTGTCAGGATTGTAATCTGTGACATTCTTGTTCTGTCAAGAGCTCTGCAGTGGGTGCATTAAGCAACTAACTTGAGTAGAGCTTAACACTACAAGACAGCACGTGCTCTTGATAACCTCCAGAGGGTCACCAACCAAGCACAAAGGTTAGTTCTAGGCAAAAAGATGGCGAAAGGTGTTGTCTCCAAAATGGTGGAAACGAGTTGTGACTCCAGACCCAAGCACTTGACGGCCTCAAGCTTGATAGTAAGAAATATCCTGCTTTTGCTTGTAAACTGGGCCTCTTCAAATAGAGTTTAGTTAGTACAGGCATCCATTTTCCTAACCCTGTAGTGCAAAGAAGCTAACACAAGGGTGCTACAGTGAGAGGAGCAGCATATCATAGGGCACAAAAGTGGAGTAAACTCTATCACTTCCTCCTCTCAGAATTCACTGGTGTCATGGCTTTGACAGTCCCCTCACACCTACTGTGACCTTGCAGATACCACTTCTGGCAGCGCAGTATAAAACAGCGCTCAAATAGCACTGCTTCCTGTTGGAAGAGACCCTTCCTTGAAAACCCCCCACAGTCACTGTCACAGACGCAGAGCACTTCCCCATCCCTCTCTGGACTCCTGTGTAATGATCCACGCACCGTCTGTCACAGTCCAGTAATGTTTAACCTGCTCTCCTCTCTTCCAACCCCAGGCTTCATGTAACCACTCCACTAAGTTCCAATGCCGCATTTGATGTAAACACCATGCATTATTTCTGATTGCTGTGGTTACCAATTACATGAATAATCAATGCCAAGAAAATATCTTTCTGACCCTATCAAGTGGCCCTTTTCTCACTCCTGCTTCTACTGGTGTTCCTCTCAGTGCTTCACCATGCCTATAGGAATATACGTGTGTTTGCTTATATGGGTACACACCCCAAGGACCTCATTCAAAAGTCAATCCTGGACAGTAACAGTAAAGACTCCATGGGCAGATTTTCTAAACAGGAGAACTGTTGTTTCACAAACTCTGGCCACCAGGACCAGCCACTGCTTGTACTTGTGTAACTCAAATGTGTTGTTGTGACTTAAGTCTTTTTTTGTATAAGACAACAAAGGAGGTCTACCAATAGATGCCATGACGAGTCCAGATTTGTCACTGGCACAACATTGATAGGTTATTATGATATGGCTCGCACAGGACCACCCTATGCTTTACTGCATCTATTTGTACTGTTGACCCTTTGTTATATTGCCTTAGGTATGAATTCAGCTTATGAGTTCCCAGAATAGTATCTTTCTGCCACTTCTTCTCCTGGTTCTGCAGATGTCGATTTTTGCCAATTTACTCATTGTAACTGGGTGAGGTGTACATATCTCCCACATACACAGTCCAAAATTCCTCTGCGGTCCCTGCATTTTGATGACAGGCCTGGCACATCTTTAGGCCATTAATTATGCTCCAGAAAACTCTACTGTTGGGCAGTTTACTAGACCATGGTAATTTTACCCAGAGCTCCTCAAAGTGTCTCCATTTTGCCCACCAACAGACTTTTTTATATTTCTTCATTGAGATCAAATGAGTTTTATCAATTGTATTACCTTTCTTTACTACTGCTGTCAGTCTTCTTACCTTCCTAACTATTTTCGTTTTATTATCAAGCAATTCCCTATTGAACCAAGGTTCACTACCTCTTCCCTCCTTGTTCTTGTTTTCATCAAATTTCCTGTGTTGGAAGTGTTTTGCTGGAAAGTTTATTTGTAGGATCTGATTAGAGCTATCCATGACTGAAGGCACTGATCATTTATGTATTTCCTCTGATAATTTGCATACTGATAGACCATAACCATATTTTGGTCTATTTTGTCTCCTCGCCATGTGAATCTGTTAAAGTTGTAGCTTTCAGGTCTTGGAATTAAATCGGCTGTTATGCTGAATTCATGCAGCTTGCTGTAGGCAAAGTTTGTTTTGATGTAAGGGAAATTAAAAGTAAAAACTGGCTCAGCAGACAATACAACAAGCCCACAAATAGACCAGAAAACGGTCAGACCAACTCATTGGACACTACCTGTGTGCCCATAGGCCACTCCAACCCTGTCTGATACTAGCAGCATGTTTCTATCATCCTCAGGGGCGTAACTTTGAGGGGGAGTGTTACACTCACACAATAAATGTATTTTGTGAGAAATAGTTGGGTACAGGGACTTTGAGTCAGGTATTGTAAGATATCAGTCGGATTTCACCAGGAATTTTTACATACACACGCAACAAAAACACATGCACACTCTCTCCCTCTCTGTTTTGAAAGTCCTAAAAAATGTGGGTTACTTTACAAAATATTGTGTTTTCTCTCTTAGTACTACCAATTCGCATTCCTCTCCCATTCTGCTTCCCCTTAAGCCCCTCTTGTGCATCATGCTTTTATAATATACTTAAACATTACATGCCAGCCTGATTGTTGGAAAACCTGAAATTCACCCCGCCCCCCTCCCAACCCCCCCCCCCGTCTTACTGACCAAGCTACGCCCCTGATTATCATTTTAATTCCTCACAGACCCCGGTCTAAGCTCAGCTACTGGTAAAAAATACATCCCCGTCACATCTCTCGCACCCCAACTTCTCCCTCACTCAGCTGTGGGGCGGGGCACACATGGCAATCCACGCAGTAAATGTAGTTTCTAATGGAAACTATGCTTTTAACACTACACTCTAGACTAAATATCCGCACTGTACGGTACTCTCGCTTTGCACTGAATAGGAGGACGAGCTCCTGCCCTGGTCTGCAGCTCTCTTCGCTCGCCATCAGCCAACCTGTTCAAATATTTACTGTGGCACGATCGCCTCACTGCAGTCTTCCAACACGCAGCCACACGCGTCTCGATGACCCTCATGTCGAACACTTATCGATCGCCCGCCTCCTACCACTACGGAATCTGATGACATTGTACCTCTGTGTGGCTTTGTCCTAAGAACAGATCTTCCCGATAAACGTGCACTTAATTTAATTCAAACATTGGATGCTCTCCTCCTGCGCCAGTTCTTCCCCCTCTGACGCACGCACGTGTTCGCTAACGCAGGAGCTTCTTTTCAATGAGGCCTGTTTACCCACGGGCATTGCCCAACCACACAGGGGTGTAGGAGACAATACATTTCTGGGGGGGACAGCGACAGCCTTGGGGACTTTCAATCAACCCTATACAAATCGCTCGTTGTTTACGAACTGCAGGCTCCGTTAAATATACACAATCATATATATTGGAAGTGAAATAGGGAGAAAGGAAGGCATGTTTTCACAGTCTGAAAGTATATTTTATTGTTATTTACATTCACAAAGTAATTAGCTCAAATGTGAAAATCTTGTGCTGATTAACCTTGCATCTTCATGCACCAAGCAAATCAAGGTAGGAGGGTAAAAAGGAAGAACATACCCTTTGCGCCCCACACCCATCATGCTCTTCGCCTCATGCCAATTGGAACCGCACTGGAGCTATCAAAAGTGATTAGGTACAACAGTTGTAAACTGTGCTCGGAAACCATAGTTCTAATAACACATCTACTCCTGTGTGTGATCTTGGGAAGCTCAGCTCCACATCAGTCATAACTAGAAGCATTTCAACTGAAGAAGCACTTGGAGTTACAGGCTATATAAACAAGGATTCTCTAATCTCTGTATAAACTGCAGTCACTAATTTCTTTAGAAACGGCTGTTTGTGATGCACCAAGTCACTGCGTATAAAGAAAAGACATTCACTGATTATAAAGAAAAGACATGAGAAAATGACTATAATAGGGTTATTACAGTCGAGTTCTGACATTACAATGCCTTCTGCCAGAGCTAGCAGCCAAGGTTAAAGGCAGATCAGGTCACAGAGCATAATTAATGCAGCTATTTAAAGCAAAAAATGGAATGTTGCTTTTCTTTCTTCTGCTCTACTTTAATAGCTTGGAATGACAGAGGTATGCACTAAGGTAGTGGTTCCCAACCTGTGGTCCGGGGACCCCTGGGGGTCTGTGAAGCCTTCTTAGGGGGTCCGCGACTGCTTAGAAAATTAAAAAATATTAATAAATATTGACAAATTAGGTCCCAAGCTTCCAGTAATGACTACGTGGGGGATTCCCGGGGGGTCCCTGGGTTCCATCAATGATAAAGTGGGGGTCCACAGAAGTCAAAAGGTTGGGAACCACTGCACTAAGGTTTTAAGTGGTTTGTGGGAAAGTTGGTGGTGTGATCATGAATTATATGGGGTAAAATACCCCCTGCTTACATAAGGATACTGCAAGTCACCTTGAAGTTCATACCTTATAAACATGCATTGGCAAAGCCAATAGGTCTCGCCTATGCAAGTTCTATTGCCTTTGCCAATGTGTTTTAGCCATGCTGTACACTAGTGAGACTACTATTCAGCATGGCTCAAAGTTAATGGCATAAAGGAGAATGATGTGTCATTGACTGTTGTGGCGTAGTGTCATGGAGTAAGTAGAGTGTCCTAGAATGGAGCAGTAAACTAACTTTAAAGAAACAAGGTTCCCTTGAATAAAGTGCAACACCACTCCCATAAACAATGATATTAAAGTAGTATGCAAATGGAATGTTTCATGCATTTATTCAATCAAAATATAAAAGATGAAATGTAGTGGGAAAACATCAGCAGGGGAAATCGAGAAAGACTGGTATTTCGGGCATTACACAAGTTATCTGGATGACCCAATGTCACCAATTAAAAGAAAAATGTAAAAAGGAACCTATTTAGTACAGTGGTTTGAAGGAGGCTGGCCTGGTTTGTACTGGGTACCTATGGTACTTACACCATGTCCATTTATCACTTATTAGTGACATGTAGGCAGTGTCTAGATGCCAGGCTCTCTAGGGGTAGCTGTAGCCAAGGCTTATCTAGGAGACATGCAAAGCTCATGCAATACCACTGTAGTCACACAGTACTCACACACATGAAAGAAAATACTCAGTGTTACAAAACTAAAGGTACTTTATTTTAGTGACACAAATGCCAAAAATACCATAGAGACTATACTTCCTTAGGAGGTAAGTAATACACGCTAGTATGCAGCAATAGCAATAAAAACAGTTAGAAAACAGTTCAATTAGTGAAAATCACAATGGTTAGAAATGGACCTAGGGGAAACAAACTATATACTAAGAAAGTGGAATGCGAATGTCAGTTTCCCACCTAGGCAAGTGTAGTGTGTAGAGGGGCGCTGGGAGTATTAGAAAACACCAAAGGTAAGTAATAGAACCCGCCTCAGAGCCCAGGAAAGCAGGAGTAAATCACAGTAACTTTCCTAGAACACGAGAAAGAAGATAATGCAAGAACCAGAAGATACTTCAAGACACAAAAGGTGGATTCCTGGACCTAAAGACCTGTGGAAGAATGGTACTAAGTCCAAGAAGCACAGAAGAGTCCAGGGAGGACAGGAGCCCCTGCTAACCCGAATCAAGGTGCAAAAGAAGAACCACTGGTGAAGAACAACAGTCAGTACTGCACCCAAGAAGATGGATGCGGGTTCCTGGTTGGTGCAGATGATATCCCACACCGTATGGATGATTGCAGTCTGGTTTGCGTCGCTGGATTCCGCCAACAAGCCTTGGCACATGCAAAGTTAACGGTTAGTGGAAAATGGCACTGCCTGGGACCAGGAGAGACCTGGTGGACTCTACTCAGGAGGAGGAGTCAGAGGGGGCTCTCAGCAACTCAGAGAGCCCACAGAAGACCAGCCAGTGCACACAGGAGTCCCCCTGCATGGGGACAAAGGAGTTGCAAAAGGAGGCCCACGCAGCACAAAAACAAAGGATCCCACGCCACCAGAGAACCACTCAGGAAGCTGTGCATCACAGGAAGGAGTGCTGGGGTCCGGAGCTACATTGTGCACAAAGGATTTCATAGAAGGACGCCAACAATCCTTGGCAACTGAAAAACATGTGGTGCACAGGGGTACCGTCTTGCGTGGGAAGGCAAGCTCTTACCTCCACCAAAGTTGGACAGTAGGACGTCAGGACCATCGGGACCACTTCAGTCCACCACCCGTGATGCAGGATCCATGAAACTTGTCAGGAGAGTGGACCCATGCAGATGGTCATCGTTGCAGAGAGGTGCCTGCTGAAGCAGGGGAGTGACTCCTTCACTCCAAGGGAGATTTGTTCATTCTTCTAGTGCAGGCTGAAGACAGGCTGTCCTCTGAGGATGCACAACCGGGAAACAGTTGCATTTGCTGGCAAGAGCTGAAGATACAATGTTGCAGAAGTCATCTTTGCTTCGTTGTTGCAGTTTGTGGAGTTCCTGGAGGGTCCAGATGCAGTTTTTTCGGGGAGAAGGTGAAGTAAAGGATACAGAGGATTCCTACTGGAGTCTTGCAATCTGAATCTGAAGAACCTCCCAAAGGAGAGACCCTAAATAGCCCTGAGAGGGGGATTGGTCAGCTAAACAGGTAAGCACCTATCAGGGGACGGCTCTGACACCACCTGCTGGCACTGGCCACTCAGATGCTTCTAGAGTTCACTGCCAACTTGGAATCCAAGATGGCAAAACCCAGGGACCCTCTGGAGGAGCTCTGAGCACCACACCTGGGCTGGTGATGGACAGGGGAGTGGTCACTCCCCTTTCCTTTGTCCAGTTTCGTGCCAGAGCAGGGACTGGGGGTAGCTGATCCGGTGTAGACTGGATTATTCAAGGAGGGCAACAAATGTGCCCTTCAAAGCATTTCCAGTGGCCTGGGGAAGGAAGCTACCCCTCCCAAGCCTGTAGCACCTATTTCCAAAGGCAGAGGGTGTAACACCCCTCTACCAAAGGAAATCCTTTGTTCTGCCTTCCTGGGCTTGAGCTTTTCAAGCAACAGGAGGGCAGAAACCTGTCTGAGAGGTGGCAGCAGCTGGGGCTGCCTGGAAAACCTCTGAAGGCTGGAATGGCAATACTGGGGGTCCTCTAAGGAGCCCCCAGAGTACATGAAATCATACAACCAATGCTTGCAAAAGCCTTGGGGTATGATTCCAACATGTTTGGTACCAAACATACCTATGTTCAGAGTTACCATTATGTAGCTGGGAATAGGTAGTGACCTATTTCCAGTACACGTGTAAAATGGCATCCCCACACTCATGAAGTCTGGGAAAATGGTCCTGGAGGTCGTGGGGGCACCTCTGCTAGTGCACAGGTGCCCTCACACACAGGTACTCTGCACCCCGCCCTCCGGGCTGGAGGGCCTGCTATAGGGGTGACTTATAAGTGACCTGGTGCAGTGTAACCGGCAGTGAATGGGTTCATGCACCTTTTCACGCAGGCTGCAATGGCAGTCCTGCAGAAGCCTTTGCATTGGGCTCCCTATGGGTGGCAAAAGAAATGCTGCAGCCCACAGGGATCTCCTGGAACCCCAATGCCCTGGGTACCTAAGTACCATATACTAGGGACTTATAAGGGGGCACCAGTATGCCAATTTTGGGTGAAATACTGGGTTACCAGTATGCAACAACCATAATTTAAGTGAGAGAGCATACCTACTGGGGTCCTGATTAGCAGGATCCCAGTAGACACACTCAAACACACTGGCAAACAGGCCAAATGTGGGGGTAACCAAGCTAGAAAGAGGCTACTTTCCTACAAGGTTAGCATCCACAATAATGATTAACACGCTTTTATTCACCCACTTTTACATGAATGACTCAAAAAGTGAATCAAGAAGTCATTAGCTCATAGTATCTATGCTTATGCCAGCTTATGTACAATATCACAAATTCAAGTCAATGTACTTTGGCCGGCAATATTTCGATCCCCTAGACAAGTATTAGGATCATCCTACGCCTTCGTTAAGCTTGAGTTAAAAGGGTTACAGAGTGCGGGTTACAGAGTGCTTGTAACCAAAACGGCGAAGATAAATCGGACTCACGTCTCATATAAGTGAGAAGGCAATCAACGGAGATCTGAATCTCTAATCAAGCGCCAATGTCATAAAGTAGTAGTAGAGTGGAGAAGTGACACAGTGTAATAGAGTGGAGTGGCAGAGTGTCGTAGAATGGAAAGGCATAAAGAAGAGTGAACTGGAGTAGAGTGCAGTAAAGTAACGTGAACTGGCATAGAGAAAGTTGGGTAGAGTGTTGTTGAGCATAGTACATTGTTGTATAGTGGAGTGGCATAGAGGGCTGTGCAGTGGCGTTGAGTAGAGTATTGTAGATTGAAGTGGCATAGAGTGGTGTGGAGTGGCATAGAGTGGAGTAAAGTGGAACGGAGTGGCTATAAGGAGTTGTGTATGGAGTTACAGAGTGGAGAAAGTGTTAGAGTTTAATGGAATAGAGTGTCAGAGTCTAGTATCATGGAGTGTAATGTCAGAGTGAAGTGTCATAGAGTGGAGTTGGGTGGTCTAGAGTGAAGTGCATAGAGTACAGTGGTGCAAAGTAGATTGGTGTAGAGTGTGGTGGTATAGAGTGCATTGGTTTTGAGTAAAGAGGTGTAGAGTGCATTGGTAAAGACTGCACTGGTTTAGCATACAGTGCAGTAGCGTAGAGTGGTAGAGAGTAGAGGGGAGCAGAGTGGAGTGGCACAGCATAGATTGCAGAGGTTCAGAGTGCTGTGTCATAGAGTGATGCGGTGCATGGTAGAGTGGAGTGGTGCAAGGTAGAGTAGACTAGTGTAGAGTGCAGTGGTGGAGTGCAGTGATGCAGAGTAGAGTGGCAGAGTGTAGTGGCATATAGTACATTGGTGTAGAGTGCAGTAGAGTGGCATATAGTTGAGCGGTGCAGAGTAGAGAAGAGTATAGTTCAGTGGCAGAGTGCAGTGTTGCAGATTAGAGTGTCATAAAGGGCAGTGGTGTAGAGTACAGTGGCATAGAATGCATTGGTGTAGAGTGCAGTGATGTAGAGTGATGCAGAGTAGAGAATAGTGGCTTAGAGTACAGTGGTGCAGAGTAGAATTGAGTTGCATAGAGTGCTGTGGCATAGAGTAGATTGCTGCAGAGTACAGTATAATGGTGAAGAGTAGATTGTTGCAGAGAGGAGCATAGTGATGTAAAGTGCAATAGCATATAGCAGTGCAGAGCAGATTGGAGTGGCGCAGGGTACATTGGAGTGGTGCAGGGTAGATTAGACTGGCATAGAGTGGAGTTGCATAGATTGCAGTGGCATAGAGGAGATGATTTCAAAGTAGAGTGAAGTGCCCTACAGTGGAGTGGTGTAGAGTAGATGAGAGTGCAGTGGGACAGAGTACAGTGGCATTGAGTGCAGTGGTGCAGAGTAGAGGGGCGTGGAGTTCAGTGGCAGAGAGTGCAATGTTGCAGATTAGAGGGTCGCAGAGTACAGTGGTGTATTGTAGAGTGGCATAGAGTGCTGTGGCGCGGAATACAGTGGCATTGGACACAGTGGAATAGAGTGCTGTGGTGCAGAGTAGATTGGCATAGAGTGTAGTGAGATAGAGTGCATTGGTTTTGAGTAAAGTGGTGAAGAGTGCACTGGCAGAGTGCAGGGGGTGTAGTGTTCAATGGTTAGAGTAGAATAGCATAGATTGCAGTGGCGTAGAGTAGCACAGAGTGGAGAAAAGTGGTGTAGGGTGCAGTGGTATAGGGTAGATTGTTTTAGAGTAGAGTGAAGAAAAGATAGCGAAAAGATAATACACTTCGATATGCTGAAGTATGTAACGATAACAACAACATATATAATAACGCTAGGCATAATGGCCAAAATGAAATATGGCTTCTCCCTGTTAGCCAAGCTGTAATCAAGTCCTTCATTACCTAGATAACAAAACATTAAACATAAATGTTAGAAAAATATACCCTTCTAATAGCTAAATTGTTGTGTGAAAAGGTAAAATCTGGGCCCAATCTTGACTTCACTGTTTCACCAACTGGTGTGATCTTAGGCAAATACAAATATTGTGTTTCACAGAGTCTCCTTTCTAGCCTGCAGGCATCAGGCTGAGTGGGACTCTGTTTCCTCTTTAGATCTTCCTCATTGTCCTGCAGCTCCTCTTGAAGGCGGCAGCAGGTGATGCAGACAGTAATTATCCAAAACTCTTCTCCTCCTCGTGCCCTTTGTTCTTATGAGCACCCTTAATGCCCACAGCTGTGAACAGGACAAATAAAAGAGCAGAGGGCGCAGGGGGCCTCCTGACTCACCTTCATTCTGTTACCATCAGATTGGAGGATGGTCAGTACAGGGCTGTTATAAGTAGCGCTTTTGTGCGCTAATGGCCCTCTGAATGATAGATGTGAGAGGGGAAATTATTTTGTCCCCTTGTCCCCCCCCGCCTTCGTCCCCGGTGTCCCCCACCCTCCAAAATCTGGGGGGGATATATCCCCCGCGTCCCCCACACTTCCTACGCCCATGCAACCACAGAACAACCTACTTCTTTTCCAAGCATGTGATTCCAATTTAGATAAGCTCTACTTTAAAGACCACCTTAGCGCCATTCCATATTCATACCTACCCAATCTATGAATTATCTTAATTTATAAAGTACTCAGAAATGGGTCACCTAGTGGATGATGGATGATGTCACAATAGATTTGACAGCCTTACCACACATCATCAAACAAGACAAATCGCATTGGTGGTGAGTTTTGACAAGGTAAGACTGGGAAAGAGGGCACTTTTGTTTTTTTTTTACTTATCACCAGGTGCTCGCTTTCAAGGAGAATAATAAGAACCATTTATGGGCAATCTTTCTTGCGGATTCCTTGGCCCAACCAATACTAAGTTCCTGTCAAGAACATTTGCAAATAACCCCCACAGAAATTTGTGATATATATATATATATGTATACATATATACACACCAGTATGTAGTTATAGTGAGGACCTACTTCCCATAGGAAAGACGTTTTTTGTTTTCCTAATAAATAAAAATGTAAAAACAAGTTGCACGCTCACTTCACCTGCTGCCTGGAACGTTTTGGGGTGATTTATTAGGCGGGGGCTGGGAAAAATGGGGGGGGTCCCAAAACAGGTTTTCCCCTTGACAAATATGGCAGAAAGCTAGATCTTGGTCCAGAAAGATCTCTTTTTCTAATTTGGTGCAAAACTTTTCAGAGCCAAACTCCAGAAAAGGCTGCAACGCATCCAGAATGCCTCTGCCCACCTCATCCTGGACATCCCCGCCACTGCCACATCACAGGCCACCTGAGAGACCTTCACTGGCTCCCCGTCAACATGAGAATCACCTTCAAACTTCCTCACCCACGCTCGCAAGGTACTGCACAACACCGGACCAGAATACTTCAACAGACGGCTCTTCTTCTACACCCAACCCGACAGCTCTGCTCCGCCGACCTCGCCCTCGCAAGTGTCCCACACATCCGCAGTACTACAACCGGTGGCAGATCATTCTCGCACCTCACCGCCAAGACGTGGAACACTCTTACCACCCACCTGCGTCAGACCAAGGTCTTCCTTACCTTCAGGAGACTTCTCAAGACTTAGCTGTTCGACTAGTAGCAGCACCCCCACTTCCCCCTCAGCGCCATGAGACCCTGACGGGTGGGTAGTGCGCTTTGCAAATTGATTGATTAAGTAGTTTTGGAGCTGTTAAAGAAAAAAGATTTACATATATCTAGAGACGCGAATCCAAGCACCAACAGCAATGCTGTGATTGGCTGGCTGCAACCTAAGAGGAAAGTTGTGGCAACAATTTTGCGTATTGGCAGTCGGTCCTGGAGAGAAAAATAAAACTTAAAACTGATAGAAGGGGTCAGGGTAGAGGTACCCTGAACTCATGGGAATGGTGGAGGGGTCTGTGAGGGACACTTCATGGGCAAGAAATTGCCACAAATGTTTTTTTTGGGGTGCGTGAGGGTCCACGGATCTACCACAACATTTAGTGCAGCCCTCTGTGTGAATCCATAATAGATCCATGGATCCAGACCCAATTAAGAAGGGCCATGTGGTTAGCATTGGTTCATTGGATAAGATCGGGATTTATTTGGCAAAGTCTGTCGGGCCTAGTTATGGGCTGAATTTGCTGTAAATAGCAGTGATTTTATGACTGAAGACTATAGAGATTGTCACAGAGGACTTGCTAGGGGTGATTGAGTTGGAGGCAGCCGATGATGAAGTGACATTTTTCACAATGACAAATATTTATTTGCTTCTGTTTGAGTTGGCATTGATGTGGTCTGTCAAAGCAGTACATTTGTAAGTCTGCATCATTTTGCGGTAGTGTCTTATGGCAGATTTGAACTTGCTTCTGTCTGCATTGTCCTGACTCATTCTCCATTTGTACTCCAGTTATTTTCAGTTGTGTTTCATTAGTATGAGTTTCTCTGTGTACCGACTGGCCTGGGGGCTGGATCTTGTTATAATGCTATGTTTGAGGGAGGTCAGGGAGACACACAGGAGGTAATCTGATTGTTGATATTCTTGATGACTTTGGGGAAGCTGTGTTCGGGTCAGTGGATGTTGACAGCAGGGTTCCAGTCCTTGTTAGTGTTGTTGTTCCAGTTTTGGAAGGCTTGTCTGGCAGTAATGCTTGTGCTTTGGACGGGGATGGGGTTGCTGAACTTGATGAGGGTGTGGCCATGCAGCCAATTGTCCTCAGGAAACAAGTAATTACATGGTAAAACAAAGATTTCTGATACAGTAGGCATAAGCTGATTCTCAATAACATCAGAGCTCCATCAGATGAGGCTGTGCATATCTATGCAGCCTGTGGTATAGGCCAGATTTGTTCCAACTGCTCTTACAAGAGGCAAGAACCTTCCATGTTTAAAAAGTTCGACAAAGACTCTTCTCAGTTCAGATAAACATGAGCGTGCAGTACTCTGATGCAAACAAAGTACATAAATAAATGTGCCGATGTCAGGATAACCATCCTACTTCTGTACAAAATAATTTGTTGACTGCAAGACTTACAGATGTTAAATGGGCTTCCTTGTTTGCACGTCCCTTGATCACAAAAGAATAATGCTAATGGGATTGACTTTGGAAATTACTATGCACACATAGGGGGTCATTCCAACCTTGGCGTTAAAAGGCACATACCGCTGTCAGAAGACCGCCAACATACTGCCGCAGCCGCGGTAAACCGCCACAGTCATTCTGACCCACAAAACGCAAACCGCCAAAATACAGACATCCACAAAAGTCCGCCACACCAAAGGCCAGCGAGAAACTGCCGATAACCAAACCGACACCTTCACGCCAACAGAAATACGCCCACACTATCACGACACACGAATCCACGCGGCGGTCTTTCAACCGTGATATTCTATTGGCGGTACACACTGCCGCGCTCAAAATACACACACACTTACAAAACACAGCCACATTGGACAATTCAAAATACACGCACCTGATACACATACAAACACCACTACCACACACCCAATACAATATAAAACACACACCCACATCACCCACAAACCTCCACTCCTAGAGAATCGGGACCACGCACAGAGAAATAGAGATCCAAGCACCCAGACGCGCATCATACCATCACCCAGTAATATTACGACGCACTTCACACAACACACCAATACACATCACCACACTTAGCACCACACAATCCACCCCACACATCACCCACACCACCCCATGGCACCGCAAAGGCAACCCAGGTTTTCGGAGGATGAACTCAGGGTCATGGTGGAGGAAATCGTACGGGTAGAGCCACAGCTCTTCGGAACACAGGTGCAGCACACCTCCATTGCCAGGAAGATGGAGCTATGGAGCAGAATAGTCGACAGGGTCAACGCTGTGGGACAGCACCCAAGAAATAGGGATGACATCAGGAAGCGGTGGAACGACCTACGGGGGAAGGTGCGTTCAACGGTATCCAGGTACAACATCGCGGTTCAGCGGACTGGCGGCGGACCACCACCTCCTCCCCCAGAATTTAAAACATGGGAGGAGCAGGTCTTGGCAATCCTGCATCCTGAGGGCCTCGCAGGAGTATCTGGAGGAATGGACTCTGGTAAGTCTCATCTTCACTACTTCATCCCCCCCACCCCACCAGCATGCCAACTCATACCCCCACCCTCACCCTCACCCCCATCACACCTACTCCTTGCAAATGTTTCACCATCACAACCCACCCATCCCAACCCCAAGCCCTGCATGCGACCACAAAGCATGGACACCCATCACCAAAGCATGCCCACTGCACATCCCCACCCGCCCCCCCAAACCACCTTCACAAAAGCCCCCACACAGGAATGCAAGCACTGGGGTACACGGGCACCCACCCATTGCACACTATGGCACACACAGATGCAATAATCATGGTTTTATACCCCTGCAGGACCCGAACGCCACGTCACCGCGCAGGAGGGTCCACAAATGCCCACTCCACCCCCAGAAGAGGCCCACAGTGATGACAGCACCTCTGTCGACCTGGATCTAGATGACCAGCCCGGCCCATCGGGGACCTTGGGACAGTCGGTTCCCCTCAGACAGCCACAGGCCACAGCAGACCTTCCCCCCTCTGGGAACACCACCACAGCACCCACCCAGCAGGCCCATCCCTCTGTCCCCAGGACACGTCAATCAGCGGTGTGTCCACCACTACAGGGCACCCAGGTTAATCCACCACCCCAACAACAACAGGGACCTGGGGGGAGTGGTAGTGGGCACACGGTCCAGGGGACAGAGGCCCAGGCAAACAGGGGAACTGGGAGGGCTGCTGTGCGACAGGGGGGGGACAGGCCTAGGGAACCCACTCTCCACGAGGCCCTCTCCTCCATCATGGGAGCCTACCATCATTCCCAGGAGATGATGGCGATGGTACTGGCCAGGTTTCAGGAGATCCAGCTCCTGCAGGAGGAACAGTATTTGGGGTTCAGGGAGGAACTACGAACCATCAGTTCCGCCCTGGGCACCATTGTATGGGCTCTGAATCTGGTAGTCACCACATTGCGGGACACTGTGGCACCACAAAGGGCCCCTGACACTAGCATGGACCAAGAACTGCCTACCACCTCTGCCGGCGCTAGTGGACAGGAGGCCCCGCCACAGGACCAACAGACCACCAGCACCCCACCCCCTGTAGAAGGAGAACCACCCCGCAAGCGGTCCCTGAGATCCAGGAAGAAGACAGAGTAAGATGCCAAGACCCCCGCCAGGAAAGGATACCTCCCTGATTGTCATCCCACTGTCCCACATTGTCACCCTGTCCATCCTTAAACTGCCCCAGCTCCACTTTCCACAGGCATTTGGACAATGCACCTGTGATATAATTAGTCTGGACTCTGCCATGGACATTCCTCCACCATCACCCCTCACCGATTTGCAACCACCCACCAATATAGAGCACTGTAATAAACACAGTTATTGCACAAAACAATCAGGAGTCTGGCTGTGATTTTGAACAAATGTATTAGACATTACCGTGCCAAAATGCTTATTTACATTGTGATGCCAACATACCAATGTCACACAGCTGTAGTCCATGGGGAAACAAAGCAGATGTCACACAGTGGGGCCCACATCTCTGAAATCGGAAGGGAAAGTCACAACTCAGTTACCATACACTGGGTGAAAAGGACAGACAGTAGAGAGGTCGTAGTGTTTAAGTATATGTAATATGCCGGTGTGTATTCTTACATGTGTGTCATTGGAAATACTGCTGTATTACTGTGTTCCTGTTGTCTATGTTGTCTTCTTCGGCTTCCTCGTCTTCACTCTCCACAGGCTCCACAGCTGCTACAACACCGCCATCTGGACCATCCTCCTGCAGAAAAGGCACCTGTCGTCGCAAAGCTAGGTTGTGAAGCATACAGCAGGCCACCATGATCTGGCACACCTTCTTTGGTGAGTAGAATAGGGATCCACCTGTCATATGGAGGCAGCGGAACCTGGCCTTCAGGAGGCCGAAGGTCCGCTCGATCACCCTCCTAGTTCGCCCATGGGCCTCATTGTACCGTTCCTCTGCCCTTGTCCTGGGATTCCTCACTGGGGTCAGTAGCCATGACAGGTTGGGGTAACCAGAGTCACCAATTAGCCACACACGGTGCCTCTGGAGTTGACCCATCACATAAGGGATGCTGCTATTCCACATGATGTACGCATCATGCACTGAGCCAGGGAACTTGCCATTAACATGGGAGATGTACTGGTCTGCCAAACACACCATCTGCACATTCATCAAATGATAACTCTTCCTGTTTCTGTACACCTGTTCACTCCTGTGGGGCGGTACCAAGGCCACATGGGTCCCATCAATGGCACCTGTGATGTTGGGGATATGTCCAAGGGCATAGAAATCACCCTTCACTGTAGGCAAATCCCCCACCTCATGGAAAACTATGTAGCTGCGCATGTGTTTCAGCAGGGCAGACAACACTCTGGACAACACCTTGGAAAACATAGGCTGGGACATCCCTGATGATATGGCCACTGTTGTTTGAAATGACCCACTTGCTAGGAAATGGAGCACTGACAGCACCTGCACTAGAGGGGGGATCCCTGTGGGTTGGCGGATTGGTGACATCAGGTCTGGCTCCAGCTGGGCACACAGTTCATGAATAGTGGCTCGGTCAAGCCTGTATGTCAGTATGACATGTCTTTCCTCCATTGTCGACAGGTCCACCAGCGGTCTGTACACCGGAGGATTCCTCCATCTCCTCGCATGTCCCAGCGGACGGTGCCTATGAAGGACAACAGTGAGCACAGAGTCAATCAACCCACAGGTACGTGACCACAGCTTGCACATAACACGATTCTCAATCCATTGAATGGTTTGTATGAGTGTTGATGCAAGGCCTAGGTATGTGTGATGCAGTAAAAAGTAAGCCATGTGGGCCCCTGAAATGGCGGCTGCTTGACCTGTAAAGTGCGACTATGGGATGTGAGGTAAATGCTCTGGCGTGGCACGCCGTGGCGGTAGGCGGTCGAAGACCGCGGCGCAAAGCAGCATTGGTTAACATTGAACCCTATGGGTCTCAGGAGCCAATGACGATGTGCGCCGGCGGTCGCGGTACGCACTGCCGCGGGCGTGACCGCCATTTTCTATCTGCTTAATCACTCGATACCTGATCTTCCACAGGAGAGGACCTACACTGTAAGTGCTGCTGTGACCTCGGTCTGGAAGAGACAATGGCTCATGCGACTGGGGAAAGGGCCCCTGCCTTCACTGCTCAGGAGTTGGAGAAGCTAGTCGACGGGGTCCTCCCCGAGTACGCGCTACTCTACGGTCCTCCAGACAAACAGGTAAGTACACTAGGAGCATGCTTTATGGGCTATGCCTGTGTTGAGTGGGGTGGATGAAAGATGGTGGTGAGGGGAGCGATTGAGGCATGCATCAAACGACGGTGAGAGCATGTGCCACATGGCTAGGGTAGGGATGGGGGGCCACTCACATTGAGGGTGCAGAAGGTGATGACTATTCTTCTCCCCCTGTACATTTCACATAGGTCAGCGCCCACCAGAAGATCGATATTTGGCGTGCCATCGCCAAGGACGTCCGGACCCTGGGGGTGGCCTACCCCGATTTGGATGGGCGCGTGAGGACATCACAGCAGACACAAGGGGGTGAGTACACTCTCATTCTGCTGACTTTGCGCGCAGTGGAGGTGTCTGGGTGGGTGAGGAGGGCTGTGGGTATCCCTAGGCCAGGGCGATTTCTGTAGGCTAGGCCCCTCCGTAAGGCATGGCCCTGTGCCCCCGCCCCCCACCTCTGTAGGGTGCCAAGTACAGCTATTCATGGCCCTGTGTCATCTATGTGTGCAGATGTCGTCCATAGGCTTGTAGGCCATGTCCCACGGATTGAGTAGTTGACCCCAAGTGCGCGGCGTAGTGCAGGGGGCTTCTGTGTCAGTCCTGTCCGCCAACGGTGTCGCCAATGCATGCACTCAACATGTCTTTATTCTCCCCCCCCCCTTTTTTGTGGTCTTCCTGTTCATGTGTGCATTAGCATCATCAGGCGGAGGAGAAGTGGCATCGGAGCACGAGGGAGCTGCATCCCAAATGGCCATGGAGGACCACGCCACGGACTCCGAATTCACCAGTGGGACGGAGGGCGAGGTGAGCTCCACAGCGGGGACTCAGGCAGACATCAGTGACACCGACTCGTCCTCTGAATGGAGCTCCCTTGTGGTGGCGGCAACATCTGTGCCCCCCGCAACAACAGGTACAGCCGCCACCCACCGCACCAGCACCGCCCTCCCAGCAGCCCCTCAGCATTTGGCCCTTGCCCGCTCACCCAGGAAGGTGGGCATCTCCTTCGCCCCAGGCACCTCAGGCCCTGCCCCAGTCACCCCTGCTGCCCTCAGTGAGGAGGTCATTGACCTCCTGAGGACGCTCACTGTTGGGCAGTCTACCATTTTGAATGCCATCCAGGGTGTAGAAAGGGAGGTGCACCAGAGTAATGCATACCTGGAGGGCATTCATTCTGCTCAGGCTGCCCTTCAGCGATCGTTCCAGACTCTGGCCTCAGCACTGATGGCAGCCATTGTCCCTGTCTCTAGCCTCCCCCCTCCAACTTCCTCCACCCATACCCTATCACCTGTACCTCTGCCTATCCCAGACACACCATCAGACCAGCCTGCACACACCTCAACACCCAAGGGAAGCTCAGCCAGACATAAGCACCACACATCACACAGGCATTCACACAAGCAACATCCACATACAGACATACCAACACCCCCTCCTCCTCGTCTCCCTCCTCCCTCCCTGTCACGTCTCCACTCACACCTGCATGCACAACATCTTCAGCCACTAAGTCCCTCAGCAGCGCACACACCAGAACCCCCGCACACGTGCAGTCACCACCCCCACTGCCATTTACACGTCCCCTGTGTCCTCTCCCAGTGTGTCTGTGACCCCCTCTTCCAAGTTACACAAACGCAGGCAGCCACCCACCCACCAGCCATCCACCTCACGACAGCCTCCAGCTCAAGCACCTGCACCCAAAGACACCAGACTTACAACTCCTACAACCACAACCTCTTCCTCCACTCCCATACCCACTACACCTACCCGTCCCACTGCTCCTAAAAAGCTTTTCCTGTCTAAACTCAACCTCTTTCCACCAACTCCCCCACCCCGTCCATGTCATAGGACTACAGTCAGCACCTCAGCCATGACAAAACCGGCCCCTGTCATCACAGTCTGCCATGGACTGTGGAGTGCCCCACCCTCCAGGGCAGCCAGTTTGGTGCGATGCCAAGGCACGGGCAGCCCACCCCCGGAGAAACATCCCAAGATAGGCAGTGGCCGGCGCGAGAGGGTGAAAACACCAGGGACTAAAACCCCTACCATGGCTCCGTCAGGAAGTGTTAAGACAGCTGGCACACCGCCCAAGGTGGGGAAGGGCCACAGGCAATCAGGAAAGGCCGGGAAGGGCAGCACGCCCGACAACACCACCATCAGCCCAGCTGGCCAGGAGGACCCCGCCAGCCCAATCCCAGGTGGGCAGGAGGCCACCAACAGCCCCGGCACAGCTGCCCAGGAGGGCCCCGCCAGCCACAGGACAGATGGGCAGGAGGGCCCCGCCAGCCACAGGACAGGTGGCAAATGACCTCCCCGCCATGGCCGGAACCGCTGAACTGGGCCCTTCATCTCAAGCACCGCTGAACTGGGCCCTTCATCTCAAGCACCGCTGCACTGGGCACCGCCGTCTAAAGCACCGCTGCACTGGGCCCTTCATCTCAAGCACCGCTGAACTGGGCCCTTCATCTCAAGCACCGCTGAACTGGGCCCTTCATCTCAAGCACCGCTGAACTGGGCCCTTCATCTCAAGCACCGCTGAACTGGGCCCTTCATCTCAAGCACCGCTGAACTGGGCCCTTTATCTCAAGCACCGCTGCACTGGGCCCTTCATCTCAAGCACCGCTGAACTGGGCCCTTCATCTCAAGCACCGGTGAACTGGGCCCTTCATCTCAAGCACCGCTGCACTGGGCACCGCCGTCTCAAGTACCGCTGAACTGGGCACCGCCGTCTCATGCACCGCTGAACTGGGCCCTTCATCTCAAGCACCGCTGCACTGGGCACCGCCGTCTCAAGCACCGCTGAACTGGGCCCTTTATCTCAAGCACCGCTGCACTGGGCACCGCCGTCTCAAGCACCGCTGAACTGGGCCCTTCATCTCAAGCACCGCTGCACTGGGCACCGCCGTCTCAAGCACTGCTGAACTGGGCCTTTCATCTCAAGCACCGCTGCACTCGGCACCGCCGTCTCAAGTACAGCTGAACTGGGCCCTTTATCTCAAGCACCGCTGAACGGGGCCCTTCATCTCAAGCACCGCTGAACGGGGCCCTTCATCTCAAGCACAGCTGAACTGGGCCCTTCATCTCAAGCACCGCTGAACTGGGCCCTTCATCTCAAGCACCGCTGAACTGGGCCCTTCATCTCAAGCACCGCTGAACTGGGCACCGCCGTCTCAAGCACCGCTGAACTGGGCCCTTTATCTCAAGCACCGCTGAACTGGGCCCTTCATCTCAAGCACCGCTGCACTGGGCACCGCCGTCTCAAGTACCGCTGAACTGGGCCCTTCATCTCAAGCACCGCTGAACTGGGCACCGCCATCTCAAGTACCGCTGCACTGGGCACCGCCGTCTCAAGTACCGCTGAACTGGGCCCTTCATCTCAAGCACCGCTGAACTGGGCCCTTCATCTCAAGCACTGCTGAACTGGGCCCTTCATCTCAAGCACCGCTGAACTGGGCACCGCCATCTCAAGTACCGCTGCACTGGGCACCGCCGTCTCTAGTACCGCTGAACTGGGCCCTTCATCTCAAGCACCGCTGAACTGGGCTCTTCATCTCAAGCACTGCTGAACTGGGCCCTTCATCTCAAGCACCGCTGCACTGGGCACCGCCGTCTCAAGTACCGCTGAACTGGGCCCTTCATCTCAAGCACTACTGAACTGGGCCCTTCATCTCAGGCACCGCTGCACTGGGCACCGCCGTCTCAAGCACCGCTGAACTGGGCCCTTCATCCCAAGCACCGCTGCACTGGGCCCTTCATCTCAAGCACCGCTGCACTGGGCACCACTGTGTCAAGCACCGCTGAACTGGGCACTGCCGTGTCAAGTACCGCTGAACTGGGCCCTTCATCTCAAGCACCGCTGAACTGGGCCCTTCATCTCAAGCACCGCTGCACTGGGCACCGCCGTCTCAAGTACCGCTGAACTGGGCCCTTCATCTCAAGCACCGCTGCACTGGCCACCGCCGTCTCAAGCACCGCTGAACTTAGCCCTTCATCTAAAGCACCGCTGCACTGGGCCCTTCATCTCAAGTACCGCTGCACTGGGCACCGCCGTGTCAAGCCCCGCTGAACTGGGCACCGCCGTGTCAAGCACCGCTGAACTGGGCACCGCCGTCTCAAGTACCGCTGGCCCGCATCTGTGTCGGGCAGGGGTGCACGAGGCACTCTGGGCACCAGGCCCCCTCCAGAACCAGTGGAGACTGTTATCCACTTGTGAGACTGTGGCTTTGCACTCCCCAGGATGTAACAGTGGGCAGCCCACCCACTGTCTGGACTTGTGAGACTGTGGCTTTGCACTCCCCAGGATGTAACAGTGGGCAGCCCACCCACTGTCTGGACTTGTGAGACTGTGGCTTTGCACTCCCCAGGATTGAACAGTGGCCATGGAGGCCCCTCGTGGATCTGGCGTCGTGCACTCATCTGGCTGAGGTAGTACCCCCCCTTCCCTTCCCCCTGAGGTGCCTGTAGTTTTGCTATCTGATGCCCCTGCAGTGTTCTCTCCGTTGGAGTCAGGTATCCTGTGTTTTGGGCCCAGTGGTCCACGAACAATGCCTGCTACAATGCTCAGACTTGTACATTTATGTATATAAGAGTTTTTGATGTGTATATATTTTTTTTGGGCAGTAATACAATATATTCCAATGTTTAGAATCATTTCCTTTTGTATTTGCATTCTTCCACGGGGTTTGGGGGGTGTAACTCTGATGTGGTGCTATGCTTTGATCTGTGTGTTGTAGTGGGTGAGGGTGAGGGTGGGTGTGTCGTGTATGTGTGTACCCGTAATATTTTCCCCTCCCCCCTCCCCTGTGTCGTAGGTGCAGTACTCACCGTTGTCTTCTGCGCCGGCGTCCGTGCTCCTGGTAGAGGAGCAGGAAGACTGTCGCTGGGAGTAAGTGGAGTTCGGGTTCCATGCTGTCCTGATTCCTCGTGGGGTGTATGGAGGTGAGCGTTTTCCCTTCGAAATGGCTGTTTCCGCTGTGTTTTTATCGGTGGGGCTACCGCCCCGGAAAAGGTGGCGGATTGGTAGGTTGTGATACAGTGGGCGGTACATTGTCTCCCGCCTGTCTGTTGGCGGTGACCGACGCGCTGTTTGTACCGCCGTGGCGGGGATGTGTTCATGTGGCAGTCTCTGTTGGCGGTTTCCGCCAGGGTTGGAATTCCATTTTTTTTCCCGCCAGACTGTTGGCGGTTTTGCCGCCGCTTTAACACCGACCGCCAGGGTTGGAATGACCCCCATAGTGCTTTATTAGTGCTCGTTGTTTCTGGTGCAGGGCACCAGCACTTATTTTTGAGGGCCAACACTCTTTTTTCTGCCTCAAGCATTTACTGCGAGTAAAAGACACATATGGGAAAGACAGAGGAAGAGAAAAATGAAAAAGCGTCATAATATGAAAAAGCAGAAAGCTGCAAGAGTGAGCTGAAGGATCAGGGAGTGGCTGTAAATAGAACTGAAGAGCCCCGAGATGACTTCAGGATTACTCTGCATCAGTATTCCATGTTTGCACATTTAATTGCAGTAGCCGCGTGTTTAAGAGAAGGGCTTTAGGCACCGGCACATTTTTGTTTACAAAATAAGCACTGTGCACACCGAGACCAGAGTGTACTTAGCCTTATTCCACAGAAGAGCCCAGGAGCATGTGACACACCCACCCGTTCCTGGGTACTTTTAAATCCTCAGCTCAGAACTTTGCTCGGTGTATAACCGTGTTAATTCAGGCCAAATCCTCGTTTGTCATTGCTACAAGGTCACCCCATATGCTTACCTAAACTTAACATGAGTCCATCACTAGAAGATCTGTGAGGCGCGTGCTTCTGAGTCTTGGGTAAGTCGATGGGCTACTTGACAGATTCAATGGTGGTATACGAGTGCCCCAAGGCCTCAGGCACTATTGCTGTCTACTAGAATAAACAAGATTCTTCTTTTGTATTCTTGACTCTCCAGTCTTAGCAAGTTGAGCCACAAAGGCTTTCTTAAGGAGGTGGTAGTAGCGTAGCAACACCTGCATACTGTGGTAAAGTGATTTTGCATACTGATGTCAATGTTACGTCAGAGATTACTTTTATACTTAAAAACATGAAATTCTGGAAAGAAAAACAAGAGTAACAAAACCACGTTTCTATATCTGCAGTAACGGATGTAACCAACAATTGTTTTATCGTGCCTTGGGGATAGGCACTACAATTCAAAAATAAACTGGGATTTATAGAAGATCTTGTCATACTGGGGAAGGAATAATCTTCGACCTCTCTTGCTCACAGTGCTACAATGTGTTAAGTAACTGACTTGCATGCAACGGGGGACAGCTCATCAGGTTTAGGCTAAGGATGGTGAGAATCTGCCAAAGTATTTTACAAAAATCAGGAGTACTCAGAAACACACAATGTACTGATTTCAAAGTCTTGATTTCCACTTAACGAGGCCTCCGGGTTCCAGGGCTCAATATCAGGGTCACTGGACGCATCTCAGGGAGGTCAGTCATTGCCTCACGCTATCTTTTCAGTTAACGTTTTAAAACAGTGGAACTACAGGTGCTGGGTTTTGGATAGCACGCTAAATGAGTCCACCTTGGGGTATGAAACTTTCAAACTTTCAGTTCTCTATCACAAAGTGGTCGGGTTTTCAGTGGGCAGAGTGACCCTCTGGAGCAGGAGTGCTCACTGGACTCTCAGGTTCCCACTCGGTGCTAGGCAACTAGAATTTATGGTTTAACTGCAGCCACAGAAATGGTGGTGCTGTTTCCAGAATAGAGCGACCTGCCTCAATCAATGGGGACACCACAATACAGCCTAAGGTTTAAGAGACAAACTCATCTTTCGCTCTTAGACTGAAAATGGGGTTATGTGGGTTCGCATAGTCGGGCCGTTTAAGGGCCAGTGCATGCTCGCCCCAAAGCACAGTATACCTGTGATTCAGTCATTACTTTCCTCCAAGATATAGCAGACGCCTGGTGCCGCTTTCGGCTATCTTCCTGCAGATTTTCATGGCTCTTCTAGTGGTCCTTCTTGCAGTTCCAGAGCACTGAACCTTGCTCTTGCACTTCACATCTGATCAGGCACCGTCCAAAGTCCAGCTTTGATCGTCCTGAGGAGTTATATCATCATGGCTTCTTTGAATGTGACAGGCATAGTTCTGGCCTCAAGGGTAACAACACTGTGGGGTGTTCCGGTACTGGTCAAACATCGCTTTCATCTATTGCTGCAACTGCAAACTAGTGTCTCAGAGAGCCAATATTTGTCAGGAATGGCAAGTGGAGCCCGGGGCCAATGAACTTAGGCAGCCAGGTTCTTGAAATCCTAACTAAAGAGTGAAGTGCTTTTTGTCAGGCTTTAGTTCTAGACTATCTACAAAGAAAGGTGGACATCATTTCTCCAGGAGAATATTTATTTCAAGGACATCATTTTTGGTACCCTTGGTCAGGTCTCTGATTTCCACAGAGTTCAAGAGAGATCACAAAGGTTGGAGCCTGCAGATAGCCTAAAAGTGTGGATTGGGCCAAAGGCATACAGTAAGCTTTCTGGTCTGCGGTGATCATTGTTTAGCAGCCCTGACGCAAAGACCAAAACTAGTTCTGTTGCTTCTTTGTCACAGAAAGAATCTTCTTATTGTCAGGAAACAACATCTAACTATATCTTCTACTTTCTACACTACTGCAGGATGCTACCTGTGAATTTATGGTTTCGTGTTTGGGATTGTGTTCCAATGTCACACAATATCAGCACTCTTCACTGGGTCACCTGATGAAGTGCTGCTATCCCACAGTGCAAAACAAAATAGAGTTTACCCTCCTTAATATTCACACAAAGGGCTGGGGTAACGAGTTGTTGAAGCCATTTTCTATTCAGGAACAAAAGGCAAACAACTACCAGCCCTTAAGTGCAAGAAATATATTTTATTTAAGTGCACAGAGACTACTGGCTATGAGAGGCCTAGTCCAAGCAGTCCAAATAAAGGCAGTCATACATCATCTTTTATTTCTTCAAGCCAAAAGGTGTGTTCGTCCATCACATTTATTCTCAACAGTAGCTTGTGATCATTTCTCGAACATTGCAGAAGGTATTACTGTTTATTATTTATATTGCACCAAATAAGATAAGGTACAGTGCAGTAAGGAAGTCACAGAACATAGCCTACGTGTCTCACATTGCAAGGTGGAACTTTCAATCTAACAGAGATGAGACATACACAAAATAGTGCATTTCTTCATACATATTGCTTTAGCTAGCGTGCAATGATATTTCATGAGGGCTGTCTCAATAGCAATTCCGAGCAAACAGAAAAGAACAGTAAACAAAGTTCATCTAGGTCATGAGCTGTTCAACAAACAGGCCTTTTTGTCATGAGTGTCACAGGGCCTAGCAGGCCCAAAATGGACTCAAGGTGAACTGCAATTACACACAGTGAAGTAGCAAACTAAAGAAGTAATTACGTTTTCAAAAATGAATTGGAGAATTACAAATTATTTACCAAAAGTTTTCAAAGGAGGAGGAAGACCAAAAGTATAATTTCTACTTTAGTTTTGTACATAATCAGCATACAATTAACAATGACTTACAGATTCCCTATCTGTACCCCTACTCAGGGATTACAAACAAACCCCACATCACATCACATCACAGCACATCAGGACCCAATTAAAAGAACTGAAAAAAATATACAAGGAAGGAGGCCATAAAAGCCTATGCGATCATGTAGATGAAATCAGTGCTCTGCTCTGTGTTTCACACTAAAATAGTCCTCTTTATCCTAGATCTCAGCTTTGTACTGCCCCACTCGCTTTCTATTCTGTTGATGTTTTGGTTCTTCTTTGGGTAGAAGAAGTTATATTTCTTTGTGTTCCTACTTCTTTGAAATTTTGTTTGTGGTAAATAATTTCTGATTATCTAATTTATTTTTGAAAACTTAATAAATTATTAAATGTGAAAGGGGTGTTTCTTTAGTATGGAAACCCTGTATGCCAATTACTTTTCCTGGTCACCTGAGGAAGCTCAGCAGAGTTGATCTCTGCAGCCATAAAAGGCATTGTTTTTGGGAAAGGTATGAGTGGTTCCTTTCACCAGAGAGACACATAGCCCTACCTTCATTGCACAGAGCCACCACACATTGCCTGTCTATAACTCTCCGGATATAGATAGAGCTTAATACCAACCTTTTTTCCAGGATCTGCTCTCTCTAAGATATCTATGCCCTTTCTCCCATGGTGAAACTTTCTCCGGGGTTGGCAGATCTAGTGTTTTTTTATATTTTTTCTTCAAAGGGGGTTTCCTGTTGATCTATCTTGTTCTTTAAGGGTTATATTTCATACATGTGTTGGGGATAAGTTATAAATGGTCTCTTAGTGTAGATATTAGAATTGATGGTATATGCTGCCTACTATACCTTTATGTGAAAGGATTCCATCTTATAACCTTTCTAAAGGGAAAAGAAGTTTCTAAACCTGATCATTTGATCATTGACTGCAGACGGCGTGTGTAGTTACCTAACTTGTGCATTCTGAAGGGCACCTGTTTGGATTCTCTCACTCAATAGTCAAGTTCCACTTGAGAATATTAAAATAACCAAAAAGTGATGTATGGAATGCTTGAAATAACTTCAGCCAATAATAATCACTTTGTGCCACACCCCAGTCCACCGTTATTTTGCACAACATTCATCCTTCATTTGGACTACGCCATTTGCAATTCACTCTTGATCCTCCTCCAATGGGAACAGTCCAGCCCAAACTGCCACACCAGGTCCTCACTGAACCAGAACACAAGCAACCCAGGGTCGTTTTTTCCCTAATTATAGCTCATCAGACAAGTATAGCTTGGTTCTGGTGTCACAGTGTGATTGGGACCTACATCTGGGCAAACACATCCAACTTAGGGTTGAAAGAATAGAAAAAAGTGCTGACTGAAATACTTTAATTAATCCCAGCCACTGGTAATCACTTGGGGCCACATCCCAGTCCTTGGTTATTTTGCAAACTATGCCATCTCAGGCCAGGTCCTGCCTGAACCAGAACACAAGCAGACCAGGACCATCCATCGTTTTTTGTATACTTCTGTGTGTTGCCCAAAGTGGGACGGGTATGCCCAGCCTTGAGCTGCTCAACTTCACTACCCTGATAGATGCAAAGGAGTTGGGTTTGGGGTTCAATAGTAAGGTTAAGCCTAGGACCAGTGGCAAAAGGCTTTGATTGTCTCTGTCCAAGTCCAGTAACCTCTTTCCCTGGGAGTTGTGAACACGTTCCCACACTATGCCAATAAGGTGGGAATCCCCTTTGTCCTTCCGGCACAACAGGGACAGCAAAAGACACTGTGGCAATGTCTGTGGTAAGGCATCAATACTGTCCCGCCAGGGGTGTTTGATGTTTAATTATTAGTTTTGCCTTACATCAGTTTTGTGCGCCCACATTCATTGGGGCTGTGTTGGTAAGCTTGTTGCAGAAAGCCTCACCTCAAGAGAATCTCCTCTCCACTTCAGCAGTCAGGATTCTGGAGTCAATAAAGCAACCCACAATCCATGTTTATGTTGACGCACAGCCTACTTTTGAGCTGTGAGAAAAACAGGAGTGTCCAACACCTCAGGGGAGTAAAAACCTTCCTGCCATCTTCGCAAATCAGGGTGTCAGATCCACACTAATAACACTAGCTAAGGTTGCCCATGCCCAACTTTACCTACCAAATAGAAATATACAATCAGGAGTGGGGGTGTGCTTTCAGCTCGAGAAGATGGGTGTGCTTTCAGCCCGAGAAGATGGCCGATTAGACTTTATGCTCTGTCACACCATGCCATCCAAAACTTGTTAATCCATGGCAATTGCTTGCAAACCCTCATGTAAGCGATACCCTTATTTCAGAACCCTATTGTGCTACCGGTAAGTATGCCAAAAATCATTTAAAATAATTTCCCAGTTACTTCATGGTATTGCTCAGAGCAGTGCCATGCTCCGCCTTCTCCGAAACTGGCGACCACTGTATGAAATTACTGTGCACACCTTGTCCAGTAAAGAGCCAGAATAATTTCTCGGATGCCTGGATGACAACTCTACAGCCAGGACAACTCAGTATTACATTGTGCTAAAGACAAGATTACCAACGTTTACTTGGTATCTGATCTCAGTGATCTGCTGAAACTGATCCAGTTGAGCCCCACAGTGACTGATCTCAACATGATGGGCTTCTCTTAAAACCTATGACTTTTGCCTGTTTCTGAAAAATATGAGGAACGCTTCTCGAATGCCTGTTAGATAACTCTGCGGCCTGGACACTTAATCCACTCGTGAGTACAACCGACACAATCCGGACTAATGTCTAGATACCACTTTTTTTTACCACACCTGACCATAATATGGTGGTTGTCCACATCTGCCCTTTATAATCCTTTACAGCCTGAGACTAAACGGAATTCCTACTCCCAATTCTGTTGGCAACAAAACATACCATATATTTATGGACGGTTCCACAGGTGCCCCATATAAGCAGTTTAGAGATCGGTTTCCATTTTGAAACACAACTCACTTGGCAATAACCTATACAGGGGAAAAAGCATGAAGACAAGCATCACAATCTCTTTTAAATGTTGAGCAACTTCAGACATACATAAACTAAGTACACCTTGGTATGACTATTCAACTCCCAGTGGAGACTATTGTCTGACCATTTGACTCCCAACTGGTTTTGGAAACTGGAAGATTCCACTTACTAACTTTCTGCACAAAACATTGCTCACACCTCCTCCATGACGTCTACTTACCATAATCTACAACGCCAAGAAAAGTAGATCTTAAACACGATCAAAAGGAACCTGAAACAGGTCATAAAAAACGAAAGTAGGTCAGAAACATACATAGCCAGATCCTGACTCACCTATTAAGGTCAAAACAAACACAACTGCTACCTTGTTTCAATTATGCAAAAACTTGATCTTCTCAATCTACAGAGTCATGCACAAACAGCATGTAAACTGACTTATACTGCTTTAAAACAGAACTACACACACTAGGTAGAAGAATGACAGTCGCCAAATCCTGCATCCGCTACCTGGAAGATCACCACCTAACCCACACTAAAAAATACTCCCGTATGAATGGAGCGATGATAGCCTTGGAATGATAAATTACCAGTATTAGAGGAAATCTTTATATTTTTGGATTGCCTAGAGGGTTAGAATATCACGCCCCCTCATACGGGATCTTTTTGGAACAAAAAGTACCTCAGAAACTTAGCATCACTGTTACAAGAGACTTTGAAATCACAAGAGCTCACAGAGTTCCTACCTTCCAACAAAAATCTCTGAAATTCCCTAAGCATTCAGCAGCTTCAGACACTTATGTTAGGCCATGCAGTAATGATAACTGCCAAATGAATAGCTCAGAAATTAATCTGGGAAAGAGCAAGAATAGGCATTACCCAAGACTATTTCAAAGAGACCTTGCAAAAAAAGGTAAGCATTTCTTTCCAGGAAGAATACACTGAAATCTTGGTCTATTCAATTCTCCTTCATAGGTCTAGCAAAGTTACTAACATCCCACAATGGAAAACGTACAGTCTTTGACGATCTGGTGGACCTCAACAAATTTCCATCTCATCTTAATAATTCTCAAATGGCTACTTGACATGTATGCCTACTAGATTACACTATTTAATAGCTGTATCTCCACCTGCTAACAACTACCAGCAACTAACCTAATTGTATCACTAAATGCTCTGCATTCTCCACTGCTATCATATTAGCACTAGTACTAACCCTATAGTATCAGCCACCTCCCCCTGTGCACCTGAGTTATTTTATAGTACACCGTAATATTTTAGTTAAAGCTCCTTGGAGGTTATAGCTACATACCTCCAGATCGCATAGTAGTCTTATCTCAGTAAAACTCACATCTACTTCTTAACTTTGCTGAAGCTTTCCATTACATCACAGAAGTTCCTTGGATCTGCACTCACACCACACTAAGGGCCTGATTTAGAGTTTGGCAGGTAAGGTTACTCCATCACAAATGTGACGGATATACCGTACCCCATATTACAATTGCATTATATCCTTTGGAAATTGTAATTTGGCAGACGGAGTAACCTCTCCGCCAAACTGTAAATCAGGCCCAACTCCCTAACCTCAATAATCCTCCATTTGCCAAAACCTCCAATTCATGCTCCAATTCCTTTTTCTCCTGTTGCTCATTTAGACGATACAAACACTTGTCTGATTTCAACCAAGTCTTGTGTTACCATAGACTTACCATTTAGATGCAATGTTACCAGATGATGTTATGTGTGTTCTTAACTCATATTACTTCTGTTAAATGCTAGGTACAAAATCCTAGTTTATGACTTTAACACTGGTTAAATTGTAATTCCTCTCCCAGGCCCAACTATGTTTGACACCTTTTCAATATCCTACCACCTAGAGCACTTCTCAGTTATATTCTCAGACGTTTTGTATTTGTTCATATGTTATTTCAAAGCAAGCTGTTATTCTTAACAATTTTTATTTACAAACATAGACATTGTGCTACATTGCGGTCCCATTGCGAGCCGCTTGTAGCCTGCACTGTCTTAACACACTCTTTGGGATGGATGGGGGTTGGGTGTATTCAGGTTTATTTTACTGTGTCTCTTTTTTCCCCTCTTCTTTTTCCCTATCCTTCCCCTTGATCTCTCCACCTTTCATGGACTTCACCATTTCATTTGTCAGCCAACTTTTTTGACAACCCTCAAACAGTCCACATATTGAGTACCAATACAAGGCTTGCTAGAGTACACTTCTATCTTATCTTAAACTTAATAGTACATACCGAACACACACAATTATGGTGCAGAATGTTAAAATGCTATCCCTCAATACAAAAGGGGATTAACCACTCTGTTAAAAGACAACTAGACTACTGTCACAAAGCAAAAGGTGAAATTGTGCTTCTTCAAGAAACAAAAAGAGGTCTGGGAGAAACCATTTTACTAGGTAAAGGGTGGCCAACGATGTTGCTTGTGTTTCAGTAATCAGAAAGAAGAGTTGATTAGCCAGTCTTGTATCTAAAAACTCAAACCTTCAAATCATATCCATAGATTTGAGATGATAATTTGAGATGGTTACTTACTCAACTCCCAAACGATGACACTGAGATTTATGTGATGAATATATATGTTCCTACATCTGACAATCCTGAATTTTGAATACAATTAAACAAAAAATGATCTCTGATTCCTCCTGAATCCAAACTAATTTTAAGGGTCAGCTACAATCTTCCCTGGGATGGAATTATTGATAGAATGTCCAGGTGAATCTTTAGACCTATTAAATCAAACAAACAAATGCTGAACCCATGCAACACATAGACTTACAGATATATGGCTCCTAGCTAACCACACAGGAAATTACTTTACTTTTATTAACTCCAACCCCTGCAACCCTTTTCAAGAATAACTAACTTCTGATACAATTGGTGGTTTTGTGGGGAAAATTGGTGCTCACAACCGTACAAAACTTCTATGCTCTTTTATACAATCCTTGTTACATTATTTGCAAGGCGGTGCTCTTACAGGGAATCACCTCAAACCCTATGCATTAACAATCAATGACTGTTAAGAACAAGAATATAAACAAGGCACACGTCTTGTGTTATTCCACACTTGTGGTGTGATCTTCATTGTTTACTCCTTGAGCTCCAACTCCAGCCAACACGTGCTTCAGCTGGGATGTAACCCAATCACTTCATCAGGGCTGTGAAATGGAGTCCTGATATATACTGAGGTTAGAAGATCTCCTGATCACTATTTTTCATTTCACCCATCTCAGATATGAGAGCGTGCAGCGTACTTGCAGTGTATGACACAGATGAAAGCTTTACTGGAACAATTTCCCAAACTCGCAGAGGAATGTGATTCAAAGGCGTGGGTTATACGGACAGTAGTGGTCTCTAACAGCTTGAACAAGTGATTTGGGTGAAATGAAAAATAGTAATCAGAAGATCTTCTAACCTCAATATATACCAGGACTCCATTTCAAAGTCGTGGAACAATGATCCAAAGTATGGCATACAGGAGCAATCACTGGTACATCAACAGAAACAACTATTATTGTCATTCCAAAAGAAGGTAAGGACCCTAAACATCCAAAAAGCTATCAACCGATCTCTCTCATAAACACTGACTGTAAAATTTATACAAACATTTAAACACTTAGGGGGTCATTATGACTCTGGTGGTCGGTGTTATACCGCCATATTATGACATTGGCGGTTTGGCAAAAGCCAAACCAAACCGCCAATGTACTACACCGACCACCATGGTGGTAATGACCGCTGGGCTGGAGACTACAGTCTCCAGCCCGACGGCCATCACTAGGCCACCCACTGTAATTTGACCCCACCCACCGATATGGTTTCTGTGGCTTTTTTACTACCCCGAAATCCATGGCGGTAAGCACTATCAGTGACAGGGAATTCCTTCCCTGGCACTGATAGTGGTCTCCCGTGCCCAGCTCCCCTTCCGATACCCCCCAACATACACACACAGACATTCACATGCACACCTACATTTACCCATGCTTGCATACATCCATGCACATACACATCCACACACACTGACATACATACATGCTCACACGCATTCACACCTCACAACATACACTCACATCCATTCATGCACACACACATTCCAAACGCACCACACCTGCATGCACCCACACAGAAACATACACACACGCCCCACACACACACACAACACCCTCCCAACTCCCTCCCCTGTCAGAGCACCCGACTTACCTGCTTACAGGGTGTCCTCCGGCAGGAGACGGGATGAGGCGCTGCTGCCAGCAGTAGCGTCTGCCAGCAGAACACCGCCAGGCTTTATCATGGATCACAATACAGTCAGCGGGGGTCTACTGGCATGGTGCTGCTGCTGGCCTCAGCTCCACCTTTCCGCCGTCCGCCGCCACCATCTCTGTAGCCAGAATTCCGCCAGGCTTATGGCGGAATTCCGGCTACGGTCATAATATGGCATTTGGTAGGTAGCCACGGTGACGGTCTTGGCATTTACTGCCTATGTCATAATGAGGGCCTTAGACTGGAGCCAATTCCTAAATCTATCATACACCCTTCACAAAGTGGATTTATAGAAGGCAGATTTAGTGCTGACAACACAAGTTATTTAGTCATTCAATTTTAAAGGTATTTGATAAAGTTTGTTGGACCTTCCTATGAGCAACATTAAACTCCTTCAACTTAGGAGCCTTCTTTAACCAAATGGTCCTATCACTATACAATCACTCTACAGCCAAAATAAATTTCAATGGTCATCTAACAGATTTAGCCTTCAGTATGACACCAGACAAGACTGCCCTCTTCCCCTTTACTAGTTTTCTTTACTTTTGAAACCCTCCTAATTAATTCAAAAGTAAATGAAAATATTCCTAGAATCCCCTTTTCAGCGGGTCCCAAAAGCTTGTGGCGAAGGTTGATGACAACCTGATATTTACAGAACAAGCCACCACGGCAATACCAGTTATCGTAGACACACTACATGATTATGTACGGGTATCTGGTTATACCCTCAAGGGCAAGACAAAACTCCTTCCACTCAATTGCCATTGGAGCAGCTCACTAATTAGCAATACAGGTTCAAAACGGGAGCAGAAACAAATCGGATATTTAGGCATCTGGTTTAAAAGAAATCTGTAGGAAGTTGGCTCTGTATGTGCTATTTCAAAGTAAGGAATAGCATGCACAGAGTCCAAGGGTTCCCCTTAGAGGTAAAATAGTGGTAAAAATAGATAATACTAATGCTCTATTTTGTGGTAGTGTGGTCGAGCAGTAGGCTTATCCAAGGAGTAGTGTTAAGCATTTGTTGTACATACACATAGACAATAAATGAGGTACACACACTCAGAGACAAATCCAGCCAATAGGTTTTGTTATAGAAAAATATATTTTCTTAGTTTATTTTAAGAACCACAGGTTCAAATTTAACATGTAATATCTTGTTTGAAAGGTATTGCAGGTAAGTACATTAGGAACTTTGAATCATTTCAATTGCATGTATACTTTTCAAGTTATTCACAAATAGCTACTTTAAAAGTGGACACAGTGCAATTTTCACAGTTCCTGGGGGAGGTAAGTTTTTGTTAGTTTTACCAGGTAAGTAAGACACTTACAGGGTTCAGTTCTTGGTCCAAGGGAGCCCACCGTTGGGGGTTCAGAGCAACCCCAAAGTCACCACACCAGCAGCTCAGGGCCGGTCGGGTGCAGAGTTCAAAGTGGTGCCCAAAATGAATAGGCTAGAATGGAGAGAAGGGGGTGCCCCGGTTCCGGTCTGCTTGCAGGTAAGTACCCGCGTCTTCGGAGGGCAGACCAGGGGGGTTTTGTAGGGCACCGGGGGGGACACAAGCCCACACAGAAATTTCACCCTCAGCAGCGCGGGGGCGGCCGGGTGCAGTGTAGAAACAAGCGTCGGGTTTGCAATGTTAGTCTATGAGAGATCAAGGGATCTCTTTAGCGCTGCAGGCAGGCAAAGGGGGGGGCTTCCTCGGGGAAACCTCCACTTGGGCAAGGGAGAGGGACTCCTGGGGGTCACTTCTCCAGTGAAAGTCCGGTCCTTCAGGTCCTGGGGGCTGCGGGTGCAGGGTCTTTTCCAGGCGTCGGGACTTAGGTTTCAGAGAGTCGCGGTCAGGGGAAGCCTCGGGATTCCCTCTGCAGGCGGCGCTGTGGGGGCTCAGGGGGGACAGGTTTTGGTACTCACAGTCGTAGAGTAGTCCGGGGGTCCTCCCTGAGGTGTTGGTTCTCCACCAGCCGAGTCGGGGTCGCCGGGTGCAGTGTTGCAAGTCTCACGCTTCTTGCGGGGAGATTGCAGGGTCTTTAAAGCTGCTCCTTGAAACAAAGTTGCAGTCTTTTTGGAGCAGGTCCGCTGTCCTCGGGAGTTTCTTGTCTTTTTCGAAGCAGGGCAGTCCTCAGAGGATTCAGAGGTCGCTGGTCCCTTGGAAGGCGTCGCTGGAGCAGAGTTCTTTGGAAGGCAGGAGACAGGCCGGTGAGTTTCTGGAGCCAAGGCAGTTGTTGTCTTCTGGTCTTCCTCTGCAGGGGTTTTCAGCTAGGCAGTCCTTCTTCTTGTAGTTGCAGGAATCTAATTTTCTAGGGTTCAGGGTAGCCCTTAAATACTAAATTTAAGGGCGTGTTTAGGTCTGGGGGGTTAGTAGCCAATGGCTACTAGCCCTGAGGGTGGGTACACCCTCTTTGTGCCTCCTCCCAAGGGGAGGGGGTCACAATCCTAACCCTATTGGGGGAATCCTCCATCTGCAAGATGGAGGATTTCTAAAAGTTAGAGTCACTTCAGCTCAGGACACCTTAGGGGCTGTCCTGACTGGCCAGTGACTCCTCCTTGTTGCTTTCTTTGTTCCCTCCAGCCTTGCCGCCAAAAGTGGGGGCCGTGGCCGGAGGGGGCGGGCAACTCCACTAAGCTGGAGTGCCCTGCTGGGCTGTGACAAAGGGGTGAGCCTTTGAGGCTCACCGCCAGGTGTCACAGCTCCTGCCTGAGGGAGGTGTTAGCATCTCCACCCAGTGCAGGCTTTGTTACTGGCCTCAGAGTGACAAAGGCACTCTCCCCATGGGGCCAGCAACATGTCTCTAGTGTGGCAGGCTGCTGGAACTAGTCAGCCTACACAGACAGTCGGTTAAGTTTCAGGGGGCACCTCTAAGGTGCCCTCTGGGGTGTATTTTGCAATAAAATGTACACTGGCATCAGTGTGCATTTATTGTGCTGAGAAGTTTGATACCAAACTTCCCAGTTTTCAGTGTAGCCATTATGGTGCTGTGGAGTTCGTGTTTGACAAACTCCCAGACCATATACTCTTATGGCTACCCTGCACTTACAATGTCTAAGGTTTTGTTTAGACACTGTAGGGGTACCATGCTCATGCACTGGTACCCTCACCTATGGTATAATGCACCCTGCCTTAGGGCTGTAAGGCCTGCTAGAGGGGTGACTGACCTATACTTGCATAGGCAGTGAGAGGCTGGCATGGCACCCTGAGGGGAGTGCCATGTCGACTTACTCGTTTTGTTCTCACTAGCACACACAAGCTGGCAAGCAGTGTGTCTGTGCTGAGTGAGGGGTCTCCAGGGTGGCATAATACATGCTGCAGCCCTTAGAGACCTTCCTTGGCATCAGGGCCCTTGGTACTAGAAGTACCAGTTACAAGGGACTTATCTGGATGCCAGGGTCTGCCAATTGTGGATACAAAAGTACAGGTTAGGGAAAGAACACTGGTGCTGGGGCCTGGTTAGCAGGCCTCAGCACACTTTCAATTGTAAACATAGCATCAGCAAAGGCAAAAAGTCAGGGGGCAACCATGCCAGGGAGGCATTTCCTTACAAAATCTAACACCAGCGATTAGATATAATGAAAATAAAACACTCCTAAATATCGAAGATTTATTAGATAAATTGCCTGCCATATATATCCTATGGTGGGGTTGCAAAGAAACCACTGAAATGATGATCTTACCATTGGTCAACTTCCTTATATGAATGTCGCTCATCCCCCTCTCTGATGTGTTTAAAAAAAAAACTTGTCAGTATTAGCAATGTCTTTTTATGGTCCTCTAAATGACTGGGAATAGCACTTAGAAGCCAGATTACCAAAACACCCTTGTGGCCATAATTTACCAGATTACTGTAGATACAAAGAATTCTTGGCCAGACAAGGCATACACTGGTTTAATCTCTCTTTTTCATATCAACCAACTTGACTCTCCATTGAACAAAAACGTATACATGCTCTTACCCTTAGCTTCATACTCACCAACGAAAAACATCATTACTGACCACACCGCTCTAATACTTTAACGTACAGCTTATGCTATCCGCTTACTAGATAACAATCTAAACAAAAATAATACCTAACCTAACACTTGCTCCTCTCTGGCATACTACTAAATTTAAAATTGAGGGCAAAACAATATTCTATAAAGACTGGGCAGAAAAAAGGTGTAGTTCTTACAAAAGACTTTGGCCCTCCATCTGATCGCTTTTCCCTTCTCAACTATTATTACTAAATTTAAATTTAGTGATCTGGACTAATACAAATTTCTAAAGATCACAGCCTTATGTAGCCAAAAACCTACTTCCGAACCTGACACACTACTCATGCTATATAAATTCAATTCAGGTGGACATGTGGCATCCAAAATATACTCATGGATCACACAACAACTCAAGACTATTAATCCCTTTACAAGAATAATGGGAAAGGATACTTTTCACCGAAACCAACCTCTCCCCCTCAGAACTGACCGGGATGAAACATGGACCACAATGACAAAAAACAAGACTGCCCTCTCTATAACTCAGTGTAAATTCTGAACAGCTCATGGGTCTCATTGGACTCCAGTGAAACTTCACAAACTGGGCCTATCTTACTCCAATCTATGTTGGAGTTGTAATGTCAGCATAGGTGATCTCAAACATACAATTTTAGAGTGTAACCTGGTCAAAAGTGTATAAGCATACACTAGATCAATCATTTACAAAATACTAAACATGAGATGGACACCATTTATCATTCATACTTTCCAACGTAGTGACATTTTGCTATTCGATGTTTTTATCACTATCAGCCTCAAGTCCATCTTACCTGGATAGAAGGATTTTAAACAAATATCGATACACACTTGGTGGGCTTGGACACACTCAACAGAAGTGTTGATAATTCCCTCAACACATTCATCAGCTTCAAAATTCCCTCAAATACTAAAATTTGGAGGAAACAAAATGATTACATATCATCCCAAAAGCCCCTATAAGCATTTCACCGACACCTATAATATGCCAAATCGTTTTGACTAACACTCATCATTCTGCGTCAAATTGTTAAACTGATTAAACGCTCTATATGCCCATCTCACATCACTTCTTCCTCCCCTAGAGTCTCTTAACCAACTGTTCCGCTATTGATACTGAAACATCCCTGATCTTTCGCCTTTAATCCTTATCTATTTAATTTCTTTATATTTCTATCATTCCATTCTGATTTCTTCATATTAGCCTATACACTATCAGTATGGTTACCACACACATACTCTATGTAAGCTTTGTATTATCATTTACTTAACTGTCCAATATGAAAGTGTTTTCTATGTGCCTCCTTGCTTACATGTTTTATGCTGTATACATAATACCATGTGCCACTCTGCTTAATGCAACTGCGGAAAACTGAATAATACATAGTTGAAATTAAAAAAAAGAAGAAATATCCAGACAGGTTAGTCAGACTGACTAACAAATATTAACTAAATTCTACTGAATTAGTTATAAGTAAATTAACTTTGAATGCGTTTATTCTAAATATTCAGAAAATCACATCAGATTTTTAGGTCTTGCCTAGGCAGTGCGCAAACACTGTCTCTCGACATGTTGTAATCTACATCTGTGGGCTTGCAAAACGCCCACCTCATGCCCCACACTTTCATTCGTTCCTTGGCCTGCCTTTCAAAATTCCCTTGATTTCGTAGGTAAATGTTTTACCTTGAGGCTGCTTTTTTACCATCACGGAGACTGATGCTGTTACATGGATTATTTCAAGATCAGCCATATACTTTAGTATGGTGCACTACTTTTTTCTTTTAGGTCGCCAGTTCATGGTGTGAGGCTGTATGTTGTTTCTTCCTCTTCCTTGTTTTGGGCATGCTGTTGTTTCTTTGTGGTGTCTGCGCACAAAGGCTGCAAGCTGGAGGGACTTTTTTTTTTAGTTTATTTAATAATTTTAAAAAAAGGTTCATATAGCGCAAACTCGATCAGAGGAGCACTTTACACGAGGACATGAAGTTTCATATAGCACAAACTTAATCGGAGGAGGGCTTTATATGACTACGTAAAGTTTCATATAGCGCGACCTCAATCTGAGGAGCGCTTTACATGAATAACACGTAACAAGTTTAGCAGTTGAAAAATATACAAACTGGAGCCTTTAACACAGAGAAAAACACAGAAATCATCCAAGCGGCTCTACCGGCACAGTGGGAGAGTTAATACTACAATCCTGCATTCGGGAAACTCACTGAATTATGTTTTGCGGGGCATTTCTTTTTCAAAACATTTTTGCCCATAACTCAGCCTGTGGTGGTCCTACAACATTGGGGCAACCACCAAACTCTTTCAGTGCGACACACTCTTTCTGTCTAATTTATCGCTGTGTCCCTAAACTAGATTTGGGGGAACCCCAAAATAGTAACCTTTCCCACAATATAATGTCTTTTTAAGCTCTCTCATGGCTGGAACTTTTGCTTTACAGCTGGGAGTAGTTTGTGTTTTATGGGCCTTGTTTGTAATAGTATTGCAGTAGGCCTGCTAGCCCTGAAAATGTGTAAGGCACTATGATCGCTAGGGGCTTCATATATGGTTACACTGCATTATTTTCTGACATTCTGTTTTTGTGTCTTTATGCCCTCTAGGGGCTGACTATATGGTTACATGACCACGTTTCTTACAAATGATATTTTTATAATGGTGTCCTCTAGGGGCTGTTCTAAACATTAGTCAAGATACTGCAATATTTGCTGCACTCGGAAACTTGCATAATGCTTTATGAGGCATTCCTTTTACAAAACATTTTTGCCCATAACTCACCAGGGACCCCAAAATGATAATATAAAAAATATAATAAATAATGGCAATATTGTCATTTTTCTGCTGCAGATTGAGGAAGAAGGTAAATGAAAGTGTTATAGTTATATGCAGAGCCAATGGAATTATGTGGCATAGAGGACTAAATTATGCAGCAGTGGTGACCAATTTATGTGGCAAGCAAGGTCCAGTTATTTACAATGCCAATAGCTCTAACTCATCAAATGCAAGACCTATTGCACTGCAAATGCTTGTTTATTTGATGTGTCAGCTAGCCTAGCTTTAGACTCCAAAGAGATCATTTAAATCAACAAATAGAGAGTATTCCCTCTGCTCGCCCGTTGTTGAAGTGGGCACGGAACAGAAGCATTAGGCTGACGGCCAAAAACCAACGCTGTGTTCAGAATCATCAGATTGACAAATACTCCTATAAAATGAGCTAAATTACGAGACTCTTTTTATGTTTTTTTGTCCTGGTATGTCCCCCTATAGACTTATGTGCCTCCGAGACTAATGTGGCATGCTCTCGGTATTGTCCTGAGGGCGAAAGTGCTATCTCTCACTGGGAAATTACTTTTTTTTCTCAATTTGAAGGACCACTTCCTTTATATATTTCCTCTGTCCCTTCCATCCTCAAACCGATACAATAATTGTGAAGTAGTCTATTTTGTTCACATAGTCTTGGCTCCAAGTTGGTCTATTTTTGCTTTCAAGATCTTGTAGCGCTTGCCAAGAAACCACTTTAACATTCAGCTTTTAGGCGTATCTTCTGTCTCAGTGAAAATAAATAGCTTTTCACTTTTTCCTCTATTGCTGAGATTGATAGCCTGGTCACAAAGGACTTGACCAATGGTCATCTTAGTGTGTATCCGGGGAAATGAGAAATTATTCAGGAGGCCACAAGTTATTATATTATGCACCAGTATAACATCAATTATCTAAGTATCAGTCACTTTGCTGCAGTGGTCAGTGTGTCCATAGTTTCACATTTGTTTTTTTTCAGATATCCTGGTTAGGGTTTTGTTGTTCAGGTCATATCGTGTTACAATTTGGACTCACAGAAATCCGTAGAAAGAATAGCTCTCTCTTCAGACGTTTCTCTAGTTTAGATAACTGAGCTATTCAATCTTTGCCTCATTTGTTTTGATTTCAGTATTGTTTTGTCAGTTTTAACTAATAAGCCCCTTTACCCCAGACAGACTGCCTGTGAACTGCGGAGCTGTCAGGGTGAGTAAGTTACTTTCACTCTCCTTCAAATAACATAATATCGAGCGCCCGTCACACCACATCCTAATAGGCGCTCTCAATCCACAACAGAGCAACCTTTCCAAATGACCCCTGTTAGAAGCACCCTTCTACACAGGTACCTTATTACTCATAAGAAACTCGCATCTCGTCCCTTCACACACCGCCTGCCTGCGCCACTCCCCCACAAACAACAGTAGACCTCCCTCCTAACCCACTCCAACTCATTCCCAACACAAACCGCACCATCCACCTTACTGTACAAGAGCACAAAGCCATCAAACCCACAAACCTAGCGGCCAGGCCCACTCACTCCATGAACCTGCACACTGACAATCCCTGCTGTATGCTGCAGCTCAACAACTCGCTCCTTCATGGGATGCAGGGATGGGTCCAGGCCACCTACTCTGTAATCACAGACAAGTTGCATGCTCAGTTTCAGAATACATATGTAAAAAATGCC